>NC_041389.1:348051426-348065294 GCF_002162155.2 Triticum dicoccoides
TATATTGAGCGCAATGAGCGTATTATGAAGTCCAACGACCAGTATCTTGGCTGATCATCCTAAGAATGCTTATATATATGAATAAAGCTCTCTCATTTACCCGCAAAAAATATTAAGCCATATTAACCGGAGAGGAGGGAGTATGGACTAGCACTACTTTTTGGTGTGTCCCGTCAACTCGCAGAACAAGGAGAAGCTTGCAGGACAAGGTGAAGCTCGCTTACGCCTTTTGACTAATGCAACCTACCCTCGGGGGACATGCATCAGTCCATTCGGTGCCAGATTGTCAGAGGCATACACTGTAGTACCCAACATGCGGAGTACCATCATTGTTCGACTTCACGAAGAGGCGAAGAGCCAAGCGCAGTAGTACGAGTAGTACTACTACTAGAACCTCATGGTGGAGCGTCTGTAGTCTTATTTTTTTATCTCTGATAAAGTACATGTTTATTCCGGAGAAGGGCGGAAAATGGCAGCCCAACATGTAATGAATGATACCAATCAACCAACCATGCTCGAATATATCTTGGCCTCCGTGCGAGCCTGTCTGTGTGTTCTCGCTCCTCGTCTCTCTCAAGGAACGACAGGTTGGCTCTTTGCCGTCAATTGAGATCGGTTTGCTCACACTCCTGTCCCACATGTCAGTGATATGCCAAGAGGAGGTGCGTTGACCGACTGTCCATATGCGTACTTGGTTTTGCACCTTCATACTACTCCTCCCTCCGTCACAGTTTACCGGGCGCGCTTCATTATGATGCATTTCTCTCAATGCATTTCCACCACCAGAGAGCATTTCGACGCGTTTGGTTTAATGCTCAATTAATTAGGGTGTGGTAACTGCAATCAAGTCCACAATTTTCTCTCCATGTACTTTGTACTACTACTGAGTGGAGTAAGTGCATGCATGTGTGTACCCGGGGTGGAAGCACTGCATGCATGTGTGTACGCATTATTCCCTCTAGTAATAGACGCCATGCTATAACTACCAACGCTATTTTTCAGACCGATCGCTAGTCGCTGGTCCCAAAGATTTTTTTTCTTTTTTCTGAAGCGCGCTGTATAAACAGTGACGGATGGAGTAGTATGAGCGGATTCAAAGAAGAGCGTATTGATGGTTGCTTCTTCAGAGCAACTTACAATGGGAAAGGTGGGGCTTATGATTTGACTGCTCATTACTCACTATTAATGTGGCGCAACGACTGGGCTGAGTCTCCCATGCGGTTGTGCACTACCCCCTCGGTTCTTAAATATACTCCGGAGTATTTGTCTTTCTAGAGATTTCAAAGAGTGACTACTCAAATATTTGTCTTTTTAGAGATTTCAAATGGACTGACACATACGAATGTATATAGACATATTTTAGAGTGTAGATTCACTCATCTTGCTCCGTATGTAGTCACTTGTTGAAATCTCTAGAAAGACGAATAGAATATTTAGGAACGGAGGGAGTACACATACGAAGCAAAATGAGTGAATCTACACTCTAAAATATGCCCGTTTGAAATTTGTAAAAATACAAATATTTAGGAACGAAGGAGTATAATTTTGTTCATGGCACATGGACCTGGATGATGAAGAGGCTTCTAGCAATGCTATCAAGCTTCCATCATTTGTTTACATAATTGACGTACTATACAAATAATTTTCCAGCGACATGAAATTGTACAATGGTGTGAGCTTTCAGCTTTTGTTTCACGTGTCTTGCCATTGATGCTCTTTCGGAAACAATAAAAAACTAACTTCCTTGCTAATGCATGTTAATTATTAGCATATCAGAGCTAATAATTACATCACAACTCAAGACAGAGTTGTGAGAAGGTGTTAAATTAAAATTGATCCATGCTTTCATTGGCAGCAATGCCCCCCAGCTCTGTCTAAATCAACAAGGCATGTTGGGAAAAAAGTAGCTGTCTGGAGCATGCAACATTCCGATCATTTTGTGCAGTTCCACTAAAATAGAGCTGAGAGTCCATGTTCCAAAGATATTAAGTGTGATTACGATAATAGAGGACTACTGATGAAACAATAAACACACAAATAGAAGCCGGTCACCTTTGCAGTCTCTCTTAAGACTAACTAGTTGGAGAAGATTAGGCTCGGAGTTGGATGAGGAGGATAGAGTAAAACCAATCTCACTTTATGCAGTCGCACTGAAATGTAGAGACTTTGCCCATGTGACATTTTAGTACAACTGCACAAAACACTCTTAAGAAAAAAGTGATTTGTGCAGTTCACCAAAAGGTCCCAATAGCAACGAGGTGAAATGGATAGCCCTATTTGCAAAAAAGAGGTAGAAAGGAAACAATTACTGGCCAATAACAGTTGATGACACATGCGACGGCAAAAAAGAAGCATATTCCTTGTCCTAAGGGAAGATAACAACACGGTTGTGTTTGTCTAAAACGGTGTGAGGACGAGAATGCAATATGGAATGTACGCCGGACGAGCTACGTTTTGGGCAAAGAACTATGGAAGATCCACATGCAGCAACGTGGGAAGACGGGCAGTGGAGCAAGGCCGGAGGGGATACCTAGAGGTCGTCGGGATGTAACTAGGTGAGCAGCGGCAGGAGGAATCTGCGAGCAGGTTGCGTAGGCCCTACCGTGCCGGAGCTTGGTCAGAGAGAACGACGTGTACCGCAGATCGGGACGTGCTGCCTCGGCGCCGTCGAACGGAGAAACAATGCACTTCCTCCCTTTCCCCCGGCGGACGGGATGCGGCCGGACCAGTGACCAACGGTGAGAGAGAGAGAGAGAGAGGCCACCGCACACCCTTTCCCCCGGCGGACGGGATGCGGCCGGATCAGTGACCAACGGTGAGAGAGAGAGGCCACCACAGCCTTGTGTGAGATACTCTGAAGAGTGACAAACCAGGCAGGCAGGCTCCATTGTATATAATGAGCGGACTACCTTTTTCTCCATAAAAATCGTTTTATATTCTGTGTACGTGCCATTGAGCGCTATAACTTTATTTAAAAATAACGCGGCAACACGTAAAGTCGAACTTTGTTTCGTGCACGCGTCGTACACGATCTCCCTAGATAAACAACCGCTACAGGCGTTCAAATTAGCACGTGGGCTGCCATTTCGTAAAGAAATGAGCTCCACCGTGTACCCGCACGGGTGTGGCTGGGCACGAAGCGTGAGTACGTGCAGTATGCACCTATTCTCTTCTTGGATACGTACACCACCTACGTGGGGTTGTGTGAGAGAGATACAAACCTAGAGAGATATAGTGTGTGGGTTCTTGAGAGTTTTGGGGGGGGGGGTCAATCAAAAAATGTAACATATGCATTGTGTGTGAAATAGAGTCCTGGATATAACATATATATAGAGGGGGCGATCCACGAGAAGAGAGTGGAGGTATCATCGGCTTGAGGTGTCCATAGAATTGAAGAGAGGGATGATGTGTGTGTGCGCGCACGCGCGATCGATAAAGAGTGCCATCGAATTTGTGTGTTCCCACGTCAAAGATATAGAGTGGCTGGCCTACTGGAACTTGAGAGGGGACATGTGCAGTTTGTCTCTATGGCATGGATACCTACCTGCAGCGCTCGACTATCGGTGTGCGGTGGGGGAAGAGTGAGGCCCAATTAACTATAGAGGTACAATGGCTGGTATATGTGTGGAGGAGGAGAGAGGCCTACCTCATGTATTAAGGAGATCGATCTGCCTCATGTATTAAGGGAGATCGATCGGCATCCATGCATATGTGCAGGAGAGGAATAAGGTTGGGAGAGTGACAGAGCTAGAGTGTTAAAGGGGGTGGTAGTGGAGTTGCTTCTAAAAAATGGTGGGATAGGCTTGCTAGACAAACGGAGGGCACGCCCGCAATATCAATAAGAGAGGAGATGGTTGCTTGTTGTCTGTGCACGTGCGTGTGAGAGACGGGTCAGGATGCATGCACGAATGATGAGGGGGGACGATGTGGCTGTGGTAAGAAGACATAACTACATAGGAAGATCAATCGCCCTTTGTTAGAGAAAGGAGAGACATAACTTGTGAGGTACGTCCATAGATGGGGGGGGGGTAGTTAAAGTCGATCTAGGTATATGTTGGGAGATCGATCGGTATACATGCATGTGTGTGTTAGAAGCAAATGAGGCACGAGGAGAAGGATAGAGAGAGGGATGCATGTAGGAGGTGGTACGAGAGGCATACTATATCGAGGGGGGAGGAGTGTGCGAGTACAAGAACAATGAAAAGAGTGGTGGGAGTGAGGCATGGACGGTGACAAGAGAAGAGGGGAAGCTTGTGTTTGTGCTAGGCACACATGGCTAGAGAGGCATATCGATCGATGTGTGCCGTAAAGAAGGAGCTGGGGGGCCTACACACACCATGGGTGAACGACCTAAAGTGAAAAGACGAATTTGCGCGATGGAGCTAGAGAATGCTGAGGGAGGGTGAGAGGGATGCGGGCATTTGCATGCATAAGAGAAAGTTAGCGATTGCTACAAAGACAAGAGGGTTGTGTGGGTGTAAAAGACGAATAGAGATCATATATACTTCATCATAAAAAGCGAATTCGGATATTTGAAGAATTTATCATAGTGTTTTAAACCGACGCATGTGTAAATATATATAATGGTGATACACATGGTGTGGTTATGAACATGTTATACTACATTTAATATATTTTATCTCTACTCTTATAAAAAACGGAGTTGTTGATGATGGTGTGCCTGCCATCCTCCATTATAAGCCGTCCGATTTATATCTCATAGATAGCAAGGAAACTATGATGGTTGAAGTTGGCAACAATCATGATTGTAGATTCTTATTGAAATAGAGAAACGAATTCAAATTTAGTTCGAATTGCAGCGGTAGTATAGACATTTGGAATGCACTAAAATGTTGGTATGAGTAGGTTACTTGCATTATACAGCAAGCGAAAAAACTTAATCGGACATAACATGGATTCATACTCCCCCCTTCCATCTATATAGGGCGTAATGAGATTTTGAAGACCGCCTTTGACTATTGACAAGATTAATAGTACATGACATGCACAATGTGAAAATTATATCATTGAAAGAACCTTTCACAGACGAATTTAACGGTGTACTTTGTGTAAGTTGCATGTCATATATCATTGCTCTAATATTTGGTCAAAGTTAGCATCGAAAAACGCATTAGGCCCTATATAGATGGAAGGAGGGAGTATCTTTGAATAGCATTTGTATAGTAAAATGGGGCAAGACTCTCTCTTTGGGTGGTGTGAATAGTTTTATTTTTTTTTGTTTTCTTTTTGGTTGAGGGAAGTGCGAAATGATTTGGTACGTACAAGTACAATATTACTACACGTTAGGCTTGTCCCTAAAATTCAACCCGCGTCTTGTTATATCCCGAAAATTCAGATACCATGCTCTCAAAACTGGCGCCTTCACAACCCGCGCCTTGCTATCCCGAAATTAAAACACGTGCGAAAACTCCCTCCAGCTGCCAAATCTCGACACGTGAAATCCCCCTTCTAACCCTGAGCCGAAAGGGCTGCTAGTTCAAATCAGTGGGGAACACACCCTACATTTTGGACAAGTGCGTCCCTAAGTCATGCTTCACCCCCTCCCATCGCCCCCTTTTCGCCATTCAAAATCCCAGGCTGCCATAACCTCTCCGCTCCAAAGGGGAAACCCCACCATCCTCCGTACGCCACGTCACCGCTGCCCAGCCGGAGCCTCTTCCCCGACGATGTCGTCCACCGCAACAGCTCGACGTCCCTCGTCCACCTCCCCGGATGAGGATCCGTCGTCCATCTCGCCGTCCCACCGGTTCAACCACCCCGTCCTCCACCTCCAAGGAGCTGCTACGACGATCGCCACGTCTATCGCGACTGCTCCATCCCCACAGCGCCGCCTTAACCTGCTCCACCGGAACCGCAGCATCCTCACCGACTCCTCGGACGAAGCCGAGGCCTACTCGGCGCCACCAAAGAGGTTGTACACTCATTGCATCGCACCTTCTCCTTAACTCGACCTCCCAGCGCCGACGGTGCTCCATCCTGCACCCCCATGGAGCGGCTACCTTGAAGCCGGTGCCGCGGGCGACATCTCCACGGCGGCTTTCCCCCAGTGCGAGGCCCCTTCGTCGGCGGCGTCCATATATACCAGCCGGATGTGCTGCTGCTGCTCCGGCTCTCGCTCGCTCGCTCGCGCGGCTGCTGCTGCTCTGGCTCTCGCTCGGTCGCTGGCTCGCCCAGCTGCTACAGCTGCTCCCCCTCGCTCGTGCTGCTGCTCTGCTCCGATTAAGCCACACTTCACTCGGCTGAATCGACTTTTGGGTCAGTTGATTTTCAGGGGTTGGGGGGGCTCACCGGAGTTAAGTAAGAACCACCCGCAGCGGGGATGGGGGCTCGCCGGAGAGGTACCCCACTATCTATCTTAGGGTTCAGGGTGGGGGGCGGGGGGCCTAGAGGGCTGGCCGGGGTGGCAGTGGCGAGTTGTTTCGGGGCGGCGAGGCGGCGCTGGTGTCGGCGGTTCGGCCGGTGGTGGCTGGCGGCTCAGGGGGGTGCAGGTTGAAGATGAACTGCAGGCCCTCCCTAAACTACATGTCAAGTGCCTCTCTGCTACCATTGCGTTCAGTTTCGACAGTAGCATTCAGATTCCATAGTAAATTTCAGTTTCTATAGTTAAGTTCAGAGTCAACAGTTTTTACCTCATCTGTTGTAGTCAGGTGGTTTTTGGTGATGTTAATTTTACATCTAGTTTACATCATCTATTGGAGATGCTATTAGAATCCCACTTGAGATTGACGATGTCTGTCTTGTGCTGCTTCAGCCTTGACGTCTTACGGCTCACCGGAGCTGCTCCCATGACAGAACAATCCATCACAATAGAGCAGTGCCCTGGACGCCGTCTACAGATTTCTCAGATCTTCCTCCACACCTCCGACAGCCACCTCTACCTCAACTGCTTCAACGACCAACCCAATGATGCTGACGTCGACACGGCTACGGCAAAGAGGTTGTACACTTGTTGCATCACTTATTACTATACATTCACGTCGATCCATTAGTTCTATTTTGGTTCAACGGAAAAACATAGCAATAGGGAATTTTCCAATGGCACTCTACTATTCAATTATTCATGCATTTTGTTGAAACGAATGAAGCAAAACATCCACCTGGACCTACTTTTCAAAATCCTATGCATGAAAACAAGACCAAGTGCCTTAGTGCCAGAATAACATTCTAACTGTACACGCTTTCATATGGTTTCACTTTATTTTGGCCATGTTTCTTTGCATTCCTCTGCTCTTCCAATTCCTGTAAACCAAACACCCAAGTTGACAGAAATCCTATGTTTACAAATGCTCTGTTTACCATGTGCATTTTCCTATCCTATTCCGGTGTTTTTCCTATCCCTGCATTTTAAGAATCATGCAAGCCAAATGAGCCCTTACAGAATTACTTCAGTTACAGGTACGTGTCGAAGGGAACTTTGTGTGGTTTGTCCTGCTCCTACTGCGACGTCGTCCACCTCACCTGAGCTACTCCATCAACAGAAGCATCCACCAAACCAGACATCACAACTCCTGTCCATCTTTCGCCGCCTCAGATCTCCTTCCCTGCCACCGGCACCCACCGCAACGGCATCACCATCATCGACTCAGCAGATGAACCTGAGGAGTACACGGGTCCACAAGAGAGGTCGCACTCTTTTGTTTCTACTTATGTTATGCATTGCTTAAACTTACCTGCTACTTTATCGTCCTGTTCAGCTCTTGGACTCCCAAGTCAGGTCCAAATTAATGTTCAAACTTGAGTTCTAAATTAGTTGTGGGGCACATATCGAGGCAATAATGAATAGTACGTCTGTCTAATATCTGGTTCACCTAGGGTATGCCTATGTTGTTCATCTTGGGTGGGAAACAAATAGTAAAGCAATCATCATCTGTCTTTTTATTAATTTAAAGCAATCATCAGCCTGCTATCATTATTTTTGGATCCATCCACTGGTTGTTACCATCACTCTAAATTTCTGCATGCTCTCCTTACATAATCTCACCATATTTTTTTCGTATGCATGTCAGATATTGTACACAGTCATGCTGAACATGTAGAGAAAAAGAGAAGAGTTTTGCACGGCAATACAATGTCATGCAGACATCGCTCCATGGTGGGTTCAATGGCAAACTTTCCCCATCCCTCTCCAGATTGTAATCCAGAGGAAGATATCTGTTCTGAGGCGGATTCAGACGCAACTGACCACTCCTATTTACCCCCAAGGTGTTTGCTCTACCTTGGCATGATGATGTTAGTCATATCATGCATATGTTGCCTTGCAGCGCCTACTTTTGACATCATATATGTCATCTGCTTAGTTTAGACATGTTCTGTAATGCCACCTGTTTAGTTTCTATATCATATATGGGAATTATGCAGTCTCATGTCTTTTAGCCAGCCATAATATATGTGAAATGTGCAATGCCATCCTGTTTAACCAGGCATCATATATTTGAATGATATATTGCCCATTATTTTCTTCATTACATTTACATTTGTCGACAATGTTTGTACATTAAACTACTTTTCCTGTGAATCAGCCATTTGGGTGGGAGATGGAAAAATCTGAAGTGAAAACAAGGCCTTCAGAGCAGACAGTGCTACCCGTCGAAGGAGATATCTTGTTGGGTCCCGATAGCTCCTTAGAGCTGGATTCAGAGACAGATGACCAGTCCTATTCCCCCACTGAGGTGTATGCTCTAACTTGGCACGGTTATACTGCTCATATCATGCATATGGTGTCTTACATTGCATAGTTTAGACATCATATACACAATATTCAACACCATGTTCTTAGTTCAGACATCATATCGAATGCCCTCTGTTTAGCATATAAATCACATAAGTGAATTAAATGATGCGATCCTGATTACTTAGATAACATGTAGGTGAATTATGTCATGCGATCCTATTTAGTTATTCATCATATCTTTGAATTATGTTATGCTATGCTATCTAGCTTAGATAGACATCATATATGTGAAATTATGTCATGCTATCCGTTTTAATTAAACAATATACATGTCAATTATTTCATACCCTCTTTTTTCGACACTATCTATTGCATCCGTCTCTCATACAATATCTGTACATTCAACTAGGTTTCCTATTTATCAGCCATTTCAATTGGAGTGGGTGATGCCAGTATCTAGCGGACTAAAAACACGGTCTTCAAATAAAGCAGTGCTACCTCTTGGTGGAGATAGCACCCCGGTTGTACATGCACAAGAACCAGCCCTACCACACGTAACCCAAACTCTCGTAGATTGTACCCCCTACTGCGATGGACAGAGAACCAGCTTCACCCGATCTAACCCCAACCCCAGCCGATAGTAACCCAGTTCCTGTTGACACATCACCATCTCCACCACGAAGCTCCCAAACAAGAGAAGTTAGTAAGGTAGCTCCAGTGCCCAAAGGGCCAGTACTATCACGGCGAACCCCAACTCCACCAGTTAGTACGCCTATTCTTGTGGAGGAAGCACAACCAGCTAGTCGTAGTTTAGCATCTATCGCATTTGATGTTGTTAAATTTTATGTGCGTATCTTCCCATCTTGGAAATATTATACTAAAGATGAAGGAAAATGCCAGTTGCAGGTGTTTGTCCAGGAGTTATGTGTAAGTAATGTTATTCATGGCAATTACTTTGCTTCGTCCCATACATCCTACCTCCATGATGGTTATAATACAACAAAATTTCCCATTTTTCTCTATAGAGAAGGACCGATTTGGAAACTCAGGATGAGGTAACCTGTGCTAATACCTCTGCTATCTTCAAGAATGCTTGGTGGTAGTATCGGAATTACCTGAAGAAAACGTACTTCACCGGCAAAAAAACTCATCAAATTCCCTTACATTCTCCTGAGACACATTTACTGGACGATGACTGGGAACGCCTTGTTCTGTACTGGTCCCGAACCAAGAATGTGGTAAGGTCTATGAGCTCATTTTCTATTTTTAAGTATTATATTCTTGCGTCTTACTATACACTGGTCATGTAGAACAAGTGCCTAAACCTGAAGAACAACTATTCTAATTTAAGATTCCATTGCTACCATAGTTCAAAAAAGCGCTAGGCGTTAATTGTGCGTTTTGCCACTGCCTTGCGCTTTACTGACCAAAGCGCATGCTTATGCGCAGTTATGCATACATTATGCGTAGTTATGCGTAATGCGTTTTGCCAACACCTAGAGCCTAGCCGCGCTTAAGCGCTCGCTTAGGCGCGCCTTTTTTAACTATGATTGCTTTGCTCTTGTATCACTGTATTTACTCATACAAACTTATTTTTAAATTGAAGGATCCAATCGAAACTCCAATGGCATAGCAGGTATGTTCACATTTGTTTCTTTAACAGGTTTGCTCTTATCAATAGCTCTGTTGATTTCAATTTCAATTGTGTATACAGTTGACTTTCATATCATGCACATTACTAGCATCACAACAGAGCCAATATTGTTGTTGTACATGTAGACCCTTGGTACCCATCTGAAATCTTGTTGTGCCATGTAGTTTCCCACACTTTGTATTCTTTCACTGCTGCTTTGTCTTGAACTGATATGATTTGAACCGTGTCTCTATTTTGATTTGGCAAGACAATGCAGTGACCATAGGACATAGATATATGTTTGTTTGATGCTTTTATTATGTACTAGTACTTGGCAATAGAAGACTTGGTGGTTTAATCCTGTCCACCTTACTACTGAACTGGTCCACCGAATTGAGTTTCATATACTAGTACATGCTAAACTTGTTATGTGTCTGCTAGTTTCTTCTTTTATAATGTTGACAGAATATTGGGGAAGAGTGCCTTATTAAGCAATGGTAAAGGAAGTAATTGAGATAAGGTTCAGGATAGTGACACAACCTTGTTGGTCTCCAACAAAGCTGATAAAATAGCTAAGGAAGACTATCTTGAAGACAGCGAGACAACCCCAAAGTCCTGTCTTGGTTTAGTGTTCGAGTTAGTGGCCACTACCGCTTGCACAAGCTATTCAAACTCATTGTCTGAATCAGTTCGGTTTCTTGGGTCTCAACTACAAGCTGAAAGACATCGATCAGCTGTGCTGCGACAAGAACCGGAAGGATTGCGGAAGTCCCTAGAGCATTCAGATGCATACTTTCTGGTGCAACAGCAAGCGTTGGAGGATTTTAGCGCCAAACAGGACAAAGCTAATCAGCTTGCTAAGCTTATTGCCAGCATGGTGGATACCAGGATAACGTTTCTTGAGCTCTTCTGAAGTTGTTTCAGTTATGCTCTTGTTTTGCTGCCGCGTTTATTTGCACTGGTGGCCAATTTTGATGGCCAGTGTATGTAATGTGCTGCTTTGTTCCCTATATTTGCACTGGTGGCGATCTTTGATTCCCAGTGTGTGTAATAGGGGTAATAGGCTAGCGTTAATTGCTTGCTTATTTATTTCCTTATTGTCTTGTTTAGTTGTTTGCTTGTAGTCACTGCAGTTCTTTTTCTGTTTTTTTCTAGTGGCCACAATAGCCTATTTTTGTTAACTAGGCCAAAATAATCATGGCAACACATGGACTGTTGTAACCATGGGCCTCCTGTAGGCCGTATGATTCATGGGCCTTCGTCCGGCCATAGGATCCATTGGCCTTCTATACGGGCCGTAGGATCCATCGGCCTTCTATACGGGCCTTAGGGTCCATGGGCCTTCTACAGGCCGTAGGGTCCATGGGCCTTCTACGGGTCGTACAATCCACGGGCCTTCTACGGCCGTACTATCCATGGGCCTCATACGGGCCATAGGATCCATGGGCCTTCTACGGGGCGTATCATCATTTCGCCAATCATGGGTCGTACTATTCGTGGACCATAACAGGCCGTTAATAGGCCGTATTTGATAAGTCTATGAAAACAGCCCAATGGATTTTTTTGACATGAAAACGACCCAACGTATTAATGTTCCACAAACGGGCCGACTATAATGACGGGCTGAATTTGGCCCACAAGCAGAAAATGACATTAATGGGCCGTATGTAACCGAATGCTGCAAATGAGCCCAAGAATAAATGGGCCCTGAGAAGGCCGAAAGATAACTTGGGCTGGAAACGGCCCAATGGAATAATGAGCCGTTAATGGATATAAAGTGATACACTGTTCATTACGGGCCAGTTTCACCATGGGCCGTTAATGGGCCAAGAGTTACAAAGGTCCTCATATGGGCTGAAAGAAGTCATGGGCCACACATGGGACGGAAGTTAAAACGGGCTGAATCATATTGGACGACCCAGATGACGCTATTGGGCCTAATTCGGATAGGGCGTAACGGGCCCTGGGTTAGCGGGATGTAAATGGGCTATATGCGAACAGGTCATTAACAGGCTTTTCGTGGGCTGGCCCGCCACCTTTTGACCAAGTAAATGGGCCGGCCTTTTCACAGGAATGGGCCTCTGTTGGGCCGTGCCATGTATCGCCGTATCATAGGCGCCTTCGGTCCAATGAGCAGATGACATCTGTCCCAACAGTGAGCCGACACGTGTTTCCTCCAGCCAATGATGATTTTACACGTGGAAAATCCCCATTGGTCAGGGCTGTTAACGGGTTATCGGATCCAAAACCCGACCCAATAGCTTAACAGCATTCCGTTATGGTGGATGCCACGTGTCGGTCACCCTTGACGAAAGCACTTCTGTGACGCACGATTTATCGTCATGGAAGTGGACACTTCCATGATGATAATTTTGGTAATATCATGGAACACTTCTACGACAACACATGTATGACTATCTTGATTCTGTCATAAAATCGTCATGGATGTACATGCATGACAAAAAATGCGACCTACTGTGACAAACACGTATCATCACGGAAGTGTATTTTTTTGTAGTGGTATCCCCATCGTCCAGATGATCGTGTTTTGTCATGCCGAGCTATTGATATGTGCTACTATTTTGCAACACCGTTTAAGTATAGCTATTGTTTTCCTATCTTTTCAGATTCAGGACAATGAATACGATTTCAGGGGAACTGCACAATATGGACCCATGTTGAGTCATCTCTATTGCCTCATGTGTTTGCTGCAAATGTGTCAGCATCAATTGCAAGATGAGGCAGCTAGCTAGCTGTGGAGTTGCTAACATGCTCAAAGTGCTCGCAACATTGAGAAGAAACAAGCATGCCCAGGAAATTAATGCGTGCGCAGGGAGGCCCTTTGCTTAGAGAAGCATCGACCGATTTTCTTTATTTCCACACCTTCTCACAGCTTTGTATTGGTTATAGTATGGCAAATCATTGAGATGCATAGACATGCTGAACTTTTGTTCTTCTGAATGGTAGTTTAATGTGAGTGTCTGCATCCAGTACCGCATCCTCTAATTTGGTGCATGCACACAGAGAAAATAAATCTCCTTAATTTACTCCATAACCACCCTATTAAATAGGCCTAGTAACAAACTAGGCGCATGTAGTGGTCGGAGGGCACATGCATCTTGCATGCATGGCCAGTCAGCCAAGTCCATGCGCCAGCTCCAATGCAGCAATGCAAAAGAAGAGAGCGGTTCTTGGGAAAAAGCGAGTAGTTAGTGCAGCAGGCCTTATAAACATAAACAACTCACTCTCCCGCTTCCGTCTCCCCACCCAATTCCCCCCGCTCCCAAATCTTCCTCACTCGTCCAGAAAACCCCGCTCACCTTCCTCACTCGTACAGAAAACGCCTGCTCCTCTTCTTCCACTCCTACAGAAATCCCCAGCCCTCCTTCTTCCCCACTCGCACTGCCACTAGGCTCGTCTCTGGCTACTCTGCTCAAACCCGTGAGCTTGGCGTGATGCCCATAAGGAAATTGGAGTCGGCTGGCCCCGGCACCAAGAAGATGAGGCTCCCGCCAGTGGCGACGCTGGTTGTAGATCCCGCAC
>NC_041389.1:348065587-348103123 GCF_002162155.2 Triticum dicoccoides
GAGGAACCAGTAGAATCTCCGGTGGACCCCATCAGTGATCTCCCGAGCGTCATCCTTGAGGAGATCATCTCGCTTCTCCCCACCAAGGATTGCTGCCGCACACAAGTCCTCTCAACTCGGTGGCGCCCTCTATGGCGCACCGTGCCCCTCAATCTCGACTGTCGTAAGATATCTGTCCTTCCTGAATTTGATCTCCTCAGAGCCATCATCTCTTCTCACCAGCAGGGCCCTGTTCAATTTCTCTGCATCCCGACAAGCTACCTGCTGTCCATACCCGGCAAGGTGGACGCTTGGCTAAAATCCGCTGAATTCGTAAAACTCCAGCAGTTTGAGTTCTACCATTACTACGAAAGTTTCATACCATGAACATACTAAGAATTCGTGCCCACACCACCATTGTCCATCTCGCAGTTTTCCTCCTCTCTCCACACCGCCACCTTCGCCCGGTGCCATCTACCAGACGATTTGGTACAAATGCTTCCACTCCCACTGCTAATTTTTTTTTCCGCTTGTGGTGGTTTATCTGTCGGAGGCCTCACTGCATAGCATCGTCCACTCCAGTTGCCCTTCCCTGGAGCGCTTGCTGATTGTTTTGGGAATAGAAATTAGTATCAGTTGTCTCCAAATAAAGTCACCTCACCTTAAAAGTATTGGAATTTGTTTTAAAGGATAACAGCTCATCATCGAAGATGCCCCTTCACTTGAAAGGTTGATCCTTCATAATTGGTATACACCTTCAGAAATAAATGTCGTCTCTGCGCCCAAATTGGAGACCTTGGGTGTAATTCATGACCCGTTTAATAATCACAAGGAGTTGGTGTTTGGCTCCTCACTTATTCAGGTACCGTATATTATCATCTACACATTTGTAATCATATGCTCCATTTTTCATTTGTGCGCATAAGTTTTATATCATATTGTAGTACACTTTGGGTATTAATATTATGTTATATGCTCAATGAAGAGTTCGTCCATTGATAGCCTATCAATGCTGGTATCAAGATCATATATATATATATATATATATATATCAGAATGTATAGTTTTGATCTGGACATAATTACTGGCTTGCTGCGGTGCTTTCGATCTCTGGAGAATTTATACATAGAGGTGATTATTTCATGCACATTGAAAGCCCGTATATATTGTACTAGAGTTAACTGTTCAGCTATCGTTCTTTCGACATACTCTTTTTTCAGACCTTAACTGTTTTCAATCTTCATGTCTACTTAGGCAGTACCACATGGAGAAAAACATATAACTAATCGTTGGCATAATAAGCACAAGGATTTTCTCAGTTCTCATGACATTTGTTTGAGGACAATAACGATGGGACGATATGCATCCAACCAGGCAAACATAAGCTTTGTCACATTCTTCCTGTTGAATGCGAGGTTACTATTGTCCATGAGGCTTAATTTTTACAGCAAGATATTTCTCACGGATGAACATGTTGAACAGCAAAAAAAGAAGTTTCAAGTGGACAAATGGGCTTCTAAACGTGCTCGGCTTCTATTTACAATAAGTTGTAGACATCCTGAAATAAATTTTTTTGCACAGGATGTTGATTTTATGGATCAGACCAATCCATTTGTTTGTGACTGCAAAAAGGAGTGGTTGGGTTAGATGTTACTGTCATGTTCAATCTGGGTTTTGTCTAAAAATTTGATGAACAATTAATCCTTGGGCTTTTGTACCATTTGTATGCTTGACTTGCATGTTATTGCCCTCGTACTCCCCTCCACCTGCCACTACACTGCCACATCTTCCATGGCTGCTGTTCATTCCCGTCCGAGGCTTGCCGTCGTTCTCCGCCTTGGTTAGCTCGCTGTGCCCGCCGCCGTCTAGCATTGTCAACATGGTCAACAACCAAGAGGAATCAGGAGATGACTGTATGTGGAGAGGCTGACAGTACGGATCCACCAGGGTCATTGCATTTCGCAAGCAGGTGCCTCGTTATTACAAGACAAAAAAAATACTTCCTCCTAATTGTTTGACAACTAGGTTCCACAGCATTGTCAATGTAGTCAATAAACGAGAAAATTACACAACAAGCAGATAACACCAGGGACCCAACAGCTCGCCTAGTTGTTTTTCAGTTTCAGAGACGGAGCTCAACTACGCGCTGTGCGGGGGCTGTGGCCCATATAGCCCACGCTTACGCTTTTATTAAGCCCATGACGAGCCCAGTTGATATATTTTTTATTTCTGACATTGGCTAGCCCAGTTCTTTTTTTTGGAGAATACCAAAACCGAGGCCTACTTGCTTTTCTCAGCCCTGCTGGGCTGCAAATCTTTCAAGACGAGGAGGGATGTAAGTAGTAAGAAATGGGCTTCCCCAGAAAACGGGCTATAAGTTGTAAGAAATGGGCTGTAAATTTTTAAACCAAAGCCAACCGGCAATTGCATTAAAATATTTTTTCAGGATTTCTCTACTCTCTACTCTTATAAAAACCAAAGCCAACTGGAAATTACATTAAAATATCATCTTTTCTCCCACAAGATAAACTACTCATACAAATGCATCTTCATGTTCCGTGCAATGAACGGGCATCTTGCTAGTTAAGATTCTAAATTTCATTCTTTTTTTGCGGAGAACTATTTTTTGAATTTTATTTTGATATAATTTTTTGAAAATTATTTTTAATGTGACTCGAAATTTTGTGATTAAAAGAGTTCGGACCCCACCAAAATATGCAAAATTTCGTTGAATTTTTTTAGCAGTGCCCAGAATATATGGTCTATAATGCTAATGAAAAGAATACGGGCTTCAAATATCCTTAAGAATTAGCAAATGGGCTGTAAATTATTGAAAATAATGGCTAATGGGTTGTATGCTGTTTTCCACAGATTTGGAGGCTGACTTCTAGGCCTACTAGGTTGACGATGACGCTGTCCTAATTTTTTTTGACGCGTACGCAAGGCTTTGTCAACTTAGTTAACACACAACAGTGACTGTTGGATGTCCATCCAACGGTCGCCATGCTTCTTCAATCTCTGATATTCCCGCTCCAGCCGCCCAAACCAGCGCCGGCAGGACTGCCTGCTCCCTCCTCCCGTGGCTGGCTGTGCTGCCGCCAGGCCATCCCTCTAACCACCCACACATCCTGTTATTTTCCGGCGATGTCACCCTCAACCTGCAGCCGACCAGTTAGCGCTCATTCTCCCCTTAGTGTGGGCATCCGCTGCGGTGGCTTCGCCGGCTCCGGGTGGTTCTCTTCCTGGGCCTCGCCCTCGTCCACCGCGTTTGTGCTCTCGGCGCGGCGAGGTTAACATGGTCAACAAACAACAGCCATCGGAAGAGGCTGATAGTAGGGGCCCACACAGAAAAATGCCTCCTTATTATGCGCAAAATAATGATTCCTCCACCTGATAGCTGGGATCCACCGGAAGGGCCTCTGTATTTCACGAAAAAAACGTTCCCCCCGCTGTCATCTCGGACCCACCGAAAATGCCTCCTTATTACACACAAAAAATGAATACTCCCCTGCTAGCTGGGACTCACCTTGGTGGGAGGTTGACTTGTGGGCCTACTAAGTTTACGGGGACGGAGGGCTTTCTCAACTTAGTCAATATGAACGATTCTAGCTCTAGTGACCGTACGATGTCCATCCAATGGCCGTAGTACTTCTTCAACCTCTGGTCTTCGTGCTCCATCTGCCCAAAGCAGCGCCGGTCATGCCGCATGCTCCTGCCTCCTGTGGCCGGTTGTGATGCTGCGGAGGCCTCACCGCCCCCTAAAACTCCCACCGCTAGCCAGGCCATCCCTCTACTCACCCACACCCCCTGTTATTCTGCGGCGACGGTAGCCTCACACCGTAGCCGAAACAGTGAACCCTCGTACTCCTCTTCGCGTGGGCATCCACTGCTGCGTCTTCCCCGGCTCCGCGTTGTCCCCTTTCTAGGCCTCGCCGTCGTCCACCGCCGTGGTGCTCTCGGCGCGGCATGGTCAATGTGGTCAACGACCGACTTCCAACGAAAGAGTACTATGCATGGAGAGGCTGACATCTAGGTCCACGGGGGCCGAAAGGAAGTGCCTCCTTATTACGTGCAAAATAATTATTCCTCCACCTGACAGTAGGGACCCACCGGACGAGCCACCGTATTTCGCGAAAACAAGGTTTCCCCCCTGACTGCTGGGACCCACCAGCTAAGTCTTCGCACGCAAGGAAGTGCGTCCGGGCAAAAAAAAACGATTCGCCCCCCTGACTGCTGGGACCCACCAGCTACACCTTCGCACACAAGGAAGTGCGTCTGGGTAAAAAAACAAAACATTTCGCCCCCCTGACTGTTGGGACCCACCAGCTACATCTTCCCAGGCAAGGAAGTGCCTGACAGTCGGGACCCACCTGGTCGAAGCGTATGTAGCGTTGTCATTCTGGTCGCGAACGTGTACGTAGATACTGGTCGTTGTAGAGTGACGCACACGTAGCATGTACACGTACGTACAGCGGCCAGGGTGCAAGAAAGAAAATACGGCCACATACGTACATACGAGCAGGGTCTCGAACGCCTACTTGCGCATACGTACGGCCAGGGCTCGTGTACATGGCTGGGTCAGAACGGAGAAACAACGTCGTCGTCGTTTTCATGGGGAGGCAATGGAATGCGTTGTGTTCATGGGGAGGCAACGAAATGCGTCGTGTTCATGGAGAGGCAATGGAATGCGTCGTGTTCATCGGGAGGCAACGGAACGCGTGGGAGCCAACCGGCTGGGTCGGATCAGAATGTGTCGTCATGTTCATCGGGAGGGCTTGGACAGAACAAGCGATGGAAATGAGGCCTGGCGTACCGCAGAACGGAGGAAACGGCCTTGTGTTCGACTAGCCACATTCGAAACGGGGCCCTTTTCATCGGGAGGGGTCTGGCGTACCGCAAAACGGAGGAAACGGACCTCCTATGGTCGAAACAGGGGTCCTGTTGATTGGGAGGGGTGTGGCATACCGCAAAACGGAGGAAATGGACCTCCTACAGTCGAAACGAGGGTCCTGTTGATTGGGAGGGGTGTGGCGTACCGCAAAACGGACGAAACGGACTTGTGTTGGAGCGCTACGGTCGAAACGGGGGTCCTGTTCATCGGGAGGGGTGTGGCGTACCGCAAAACGGGACTCCACGGGATACTGTTCATCTCCACCGTTGACCTCCTCCAGCCTCCATGGGCTACCGTCGACTTCCTCCAGCCTCCACGGGCTCCTGTTCATCTAGCCTCCACCGCGCGCTACTCCACCGGCTACTGTTCAACCACCCCTCCACGGGCACCCCTCCACCGTCCACTGGTCATCTAGCCCTCCACGCCACGGGGTCGTGTTCATCTAGAGACAACGCCACCGGTCACTATTCATCCAACGCCCCTGCAACGCTCACTGTTCATCCAAAGAGGCAGCATCAATCGGCTTCAGTTAGCAGGAATAGCGAAGGAATCGCTCGATCGGGTTCAGTTAATAGCCATCGATCGATCGCTCGGGTTCAGTAACGCATAGCCTGCAGTGCAATCGCTCGGGTTCAGTTAGAGCCCAATGCCTCGCTTGCGTTCAGTTAGAGCCAACGCCTCACACACACGCGCGTACGTGTACGAGAGAAACGCGCATCGCTCGGCCCCCGACCTCCCACCATAACCGGGAACTCCCTGAAATTTTCCTCGCCCTCGCTTCTACCACAGTTTTTTTCTATCATGGACGGCACAAAGAATGTCATACAACTGCATCTCCGGCCCGCCCAGGACGAAAAGCCCATTTTCTATCATGATTTTTTGTCATAGAAGTAGGAGCCCACCACATCTATGATGATACCGGGTTTTCTCACAATTATCGTCATAGAAGTGTCATATGTATGAGAGAAAAAAGTTTCGTTCGGCCCAAAATGTCACGGGTGTGTCTTTTTTTGTAGTGTCAAGGACTGACTAAACATTGTAATTCATGGTAAAAGATATCCAATCAAGTCATACCCAATATAAACTAATAGTAATGCATGAAAGTGACAGTGTGCCCTCCAGCGGGTGCTTTTTAATAAGAGGGTGATGACTCAACATAAAAGTAAATAGATAGGCCCTTCGCAGAGGGAAGGAAGGATTTGTAGAGGTTCCAGAGCTCGATTTTAAAATAGAGATGAATAACATTTTGAGCGGTATACTTTCACTGTCAATGCAACAACTATGAGATCTCGATATCTTCCATGCTACATACATTATAGGCGGTTCCAAAACAGAATGGTAAAGTTTATACTCCCCCACCACCAACAAGCATCAATCCATGGCTTGCTCGAAACAACGAGTGCCTCCAACTAGCAATAGCCCTGGGGGAGTTTTGTTTAATTATTTCGATTTGCTTTGATCTTTTTGATCATGGGACTAGGCATCCCAGTTACCAGCCATTTTCTCATGAATGAGGAGCAGAGTCCACTCCTCTTGAGAATAACCCACCTAGCATGGAAGATACAAACATCCCTAGTTGAAACATGAGCTGCTCGAGCATACAAAACAGAATTTCATTTGAAGGTTTGGAGTTTGGCACATGCAAATTTACTTGGAACGGCAGGTAGATACCGCATATAGGAAGGTATGGTGGACTCATATGGAATAACTTTGGGGTTTATGGAGTTTGGATACACAAGCAATATTCCCGCTTATTACAGGTGAAGGCTAGCAAAAGACTGGGAAACGACCAACTGAGAGAGCGACAACAGTCATGAACATGCATTAAAATTAATCAACACTGAGTGCAAGCATGAGTAGGATATAATCCACCATGAACATAAATATCGTGAAGGCTATGTTGATTTGTTTCAACTACATGCGTGAACATGTGCCAAGTCGAGTCACTCAATTCATTCAAAGGATGATACCACCCTATCATACCACATCACAACCATTTTAATAGCATGTTGGCACGCAAGGTAAACAATTATAAGCTCCTAGCTAATTAAGCATGGCATAAGCAACTATAATCTCTAATTGTCATTGCAAACATGTTTATTCGTAATAGGCTGAAACAGGAACGATGAACTCATCAGATTTACAAAAACAAAAGAGGTCGAGTTCATACCAGCTTCTCTCATCTCAATCAGTTCATCATATACCGTCAGTATTGCCTTTCACTTGCATGGCCGAATGGTGTGTATAATAATAACACTGCACGTGCATTGGACTAAGCTGGAATCTACAAGCATTCAATTCAAGGGAGAATACAAGGTAATATGGGTCTTGGTCAAATAAACAACCATGCATATGAGAGCCACTAAACATTTTCAATATGCTCTTCTCGTCTCAACCCCCAAAGGAAAGAAAAGAAAATAAAACTATTTACACGGGAAAGCTCCCAACAAGCAAAAGAAGAACGAGAAATCTTTTTGGGTTTTAATTTTAATGACTACTACGGGCATGGAAAGTAAACTAACTAAATTTTTGTTTTGGTTTTCTGAATGTTTATCAAACACACTAGAAGAAAGCTAGAAAAATAAATTAAACTAGCATGGATAATACAATGAAAGAGTATGAGCACCGACAACTAGAATAAGTGTGTGAACATGAATGTAAAGTCGGTGAGAAATACATACTCCCCCAAGCTTAGGCTTGTGGACTAAGTTGGTCTAATGCCAAGGATAGCCTAGCTGATATCCGAAGTTATAACTGGGGTCGTACTGAGATGCAGCAGCCAATGCCTCCTGAGCTGCGACATGTTTGCGAGCTGCCTCCGCTCTCCTCTCGTGTTTGGCTGCCTCCTCCCTGGTGACAACATATCTTTGTTTTGCCTGGTAATCAAAAAGGGAAGGAGCAGGGAGAGTAACATGGACAGCGCGACGTCTGTCAAAGATTAGTCGATACAGGAGGAATTGTTCATTCCTCAAAAGAAAACGATGTCTAACCATCGCGTCATAATCTAAATAAGCGGGAGGCAACTCCATATCACCCTCACGTTGGGGTATACCAAGATAATTAGCAACACGGGTCGCATAAATCCCTCCAAATAAATCTCCAACTAAACCATTATTATGCAACCTACGTGCAACGATTGCTCCCAAGTTGTAATCTTTATTACCTAATACAGTACTCTTAAGAACACAAAGATCAGGGACACACATGTGACATGATTCATCTTTACCATTAATGCATCTACCAATCAAGGGAGAAAAATAATGTATAGCAGGAAAATGAATGCTCCCTATGGTAGCTTGTGCTATATCCCTAGATTCCCCCATAGTGATACTAGCAAGAAATTATTTATATTCAGATTCGTGGGGTTCATTAACATTGCCCCACTGTGGGAGTTTGCAAGCAGTTGTAAAATCTTCTAGGTCCATGGTATAAGATTGATTATAAATATGAAACACGACATTCTGAGAATTACGCGAAGATGTAAATTTAAATCTTCTCACGAATGAATCAGTCAATTGGTAGTACTGAGGACACTTACCTTGCATGAAGTCCTCAAGATCAGCATTATGCACATATGCGTCAAATTCATCCTTAATGACTGCATTAACCATAAGCTCTTCTGACGGCCACTCACAAGACCGCACCTCAGCTTCCCTTGGTGCTTCATCGTTTTGCTCACGCATAGCACGCCTAGGTCCTCTCTTTCTTGAGGAACCACCTTGGTACATTTTCCTGGACATATTTCTTCCTCTGAAAAATTTCTAAAATTTTTAGTAACTTAAAAATAAAAGTGAATCAAACTAAACAAGATTGATAGTAACTACTCCCACAAGTGTCTAGAGCCTATATCATGCGTTAGAATTACTTGGGACCTCATAAATTTGAAATGCAAGCTCAAGAACAGGGTCACGTATGCAGCAAAATTTTGCAATGAATAAAGCACTAGAACAAAAACTAATTGGACCAATGGAGGAGTCACATACCAAGCAACAATCTCCCAAAGCAGTTTTGTGAATGAAGCTTTGAGCAAGGAGATCGAAAGTCGCAGCAAAATGAGCTAGAACTCGTGCTTGAGCTGGATGGGGATTTTTTGGCAGGAAGATGGAGTGTGTGGGTGCAGGAATAAGTGGAGGGGGGCCACCATGGGCCCACGAGGCAGGGGGCGCACCCACGGGGAGTGGGCGCGCCCTGGACCCTCGTGGCCAGGTGCTTTCCCCCTGCTGTATTCTCAGTGCCTAAAATCCCTAAATATTCCATAAGAAATCATACTAAATTTGCAGGGCATTTGGAACACTTTTATTTTCGGGATATTTTCTATTGCATGGATAATTCAGAAAATAGACAGATAATACTATTTTTTCTTTACTTATTCTAAACAACAGAAAGTAAAAAGAGAGTACAGAAGGTTGTGCCTTCTAGTTTCATCCATCTCATGATCATCAAAAGGAATCCACTAACAAGGTTGATCAAGTCTTGTTAACAAACTCATTCTGAATAACATGGAACCGGAGAAATTTGGAATAACACTAGGTTACCTCAATGGGTATATGAACATCCCCAATAATAAGAATATCATATTTTTTCTTGACAGTAGGGAAAGGAAATTCAAAACCTCCAATAATGATAGTTGGAATTTTTCCAATAGAATTGATGCTATGAACTTGAGGTTGTTTCCTCGGAAAGTGTACCGTATGCTCATTACCATTAACATGAAAAGTGACATTGCCTTTGTTGCAATCAATAACAGCCCCTACAGTATTCAAAAAGGGTCTACCAAGGATAATCGACATACTATTGTCCTCGAGAATACCAAGAATAACAAAGTTCGTAAAGATAGTGACATTTGCAACCACAACAGGCACATCCTCACAAATATCGACAGGTATAGCAGTTGATTTATCAGCCATTTGCAAAGATATTTCAGTAGGTGTCAACTTATTCAATTCGAGTCTATGATATAAAGAGAGAGGCATAACACTAACACCAGCTCCAAGATCACATAAAGCAGTTTTAACATAGTATCTTTTAATGGAGCATGGTATAGTTGGTACTCCTAGATCTCCTAGTTTCTTACATATTCCACCTTTAAAAGTATAATTAGCAAGCATGGTGGAAATTTCAGCTTCCGTTATCTTTCTTTTATTTGTAATTATATGTCACGCCCCCGATTCAATCGTACACTAATCATGCACACAAATGTGTACGATCGAGATCAGGGACTCACGGGAAGATATCACAACACAACTCTAAAACATAAATAAGTCATACAAGCATCATAATACAAGCTAGGGGCCTCGAGGGGTCGAATGCAAGTGCTCGATCATAGACGAGTCAACGGAAGCAACAATATCTGAGTACAGACATAAGTTAAACAAGTTTGCCTTAAGAAGGCTAGCACAAACTGGGATACAGATAGAAAGAGGTGCAGGCCTCCTGCCTGGGATCCTCCTAACTACTCCTGGTCGTCGTCAGCGGGCTGCACGTAGTAGTAGGCACCTCCGGTGTAGTAGGGGTCGTCGTCGACGGTGGCGTCTGGCTCCTGGACTCCAGCATCTGGTTGCGACAACCAGAAAGAAAGGAAAGGGGGAAAAGGGGGGAGAAAGCAACCGTGAGTACTCATCCAAAGTACTCGCAAGCAAGGAACTACACTACATATGCATGGGTATATGTGTAAGGAGGCCATATCAGTGGACTGAACTGCAGAATGCCAGAATAAGAGGGGGATAGCTAGTCCTATCGAAGACTACGCTTCTGGCAGCCTCCGTCTTGCAGCATGTAGAAGAGAGTAGATTGAAGTCCTCCAAGTAGCATCTCCAAGTAGCATCTCCAAGTAGCAGCTCCAGTAGCATCGCATAGCATAATCCTACCCGGCGATCCTCCCCTCGTCGCCCTGTGGAAAAGCGATCACCGGGTTGTCTGTGGAACTTGTCTGGGTGTGTTTTATTAAGTATCCGGTTCTAGTTGTCATAAGGTCAAGGTACAACTCCAAGTCGTCCTGTTACCGAAGATCACGGCTATTCGAATATATTAACTTCCCTGCAGGGGTGCACCACATAACCCAACACGCTTGATCCCATTTGGCCGGACACACTTTCCTGGGTCATGCCCGGCCGCGGAAGATCAACACGTCGCAGCCCCACCTAGGCACAACAGAGAGGCTAGCACATCGGTCTAAACCTAAGCGCACAGGGGTCTGGGCCCATCGCCCTTAGCACACCTGCACGTTGCGAGGGCGGCCGAAAGCAGAACTAGCCCCCTTAATACAAGAGCAGGCTTACGTTCCAATCCGGCGCGCGCCGCTCAGTCGCTGGCGTCACGAAGGCTTCGGCTGATACCACGACGCCGGGATACCCATAACTACTCCCGCGTAGATGGTTAGTGTGTATAGACCAAATGGCCAGACTCAGATCAAATACCAAGATCTCGTTAAGCGTGTTAAGTATCCGCGAACGCCGACCAGGGCCAGGCCCACCTCTCTCCTAGGCGGTCTCAACCTGCCCTGTCGCTCCGCCACAAAGTAACAGTCGGGGGCCGTCGGGAACCTAGGCCCACCTCTACCGGGATGGAGCCACCTGTCCTTTCAGCCCCCTTATCCGAATCACTTGCGGGTACTCAACGAGCTGACCCGACTTTAGTCACCATCTGTAGTATGTATATATGTATAGTATATACCCGTGATCACTCGGGAGGTGATCACGGCCCAATAGTATAGCAAGGCAGACTGACAAGAATGTAGGCCCAATGATGATAAACTAGCATCCTATACTAAGCATTTAGGATTGCAGGTAAGGTATCAATGACTGTAGCAACAATGACAGGCTATGCATCAGAATAGGATTAACGGAAAGCAATAACATGCTACACTATTCTAATGCAAGAAGTATAGAGAAGAATAGGCGATATCTGGTGATCAAGGGGGGGGGGCTTGCCTGGTTGCTCACACAAGAAGGAGGGGTCGTCAACACCGTAGTCGATCGGGGTACCAGCAGAAGCATCAGCCTCGTAGTCTACCGAAGAGAAGAGGGGGAAGAAACAATAAATACAATGCAACATAAGCATGACGATGCGTGACAAAGCAAACGGCGGTGTTAGGTGTGCCCTCATGCGGTATTAGGTGATACCGGCGAAGGGGGAAAAACATCCGGGAAAGTATCCCCGGTGTTTCGCGTTTTCGGGCAGAGGAGCCGGAGGGGGAAAGTTGCGAGTTTGATATGATAGGGGTGTGTGGCGGACGAACGGGTTGCGTATCCGGATTCGTCTCGTTGTTCTGAGCAAGTTTCATGTATAAAACTTTTTCATTCAAGCTACGGATTATTTTCTATTGATTTTCAAAACTTTAAGCAATATCCTAAAAATCCCTGAAATTCTACTAAGTCTAAGATTTCGTCAGTTTTAAACATCACTTTGCTGTTTTCAAAATGCTACAACTATTGTTCTGTACATCCTTTGTTTTTGTGCTTTATACCAATTTTGAGCATTTTTCTATGATCTACAAGATAGTAGCACTTGCATCTCTGTTAGAGTGCATTTGCTTGATCATCAACAGCTCTAAAGTAGCTATGAAATTAAAGCCGTTTTCGGCTTTTGTATTAACAGAACATTGAACTTTGTGATTTTCGTATGATTTAATCCAGGCATCTAACAGATTAGGTCCAATGAAAACATTTGAGCCTTGTCAAGTGCGCAACCGGTCATGGCCAGAGGCCAGCGAGCGCGGGCACGGCGTAACGGCGCGAGCAGCGGCAGGCAACGGTAGAATGCATCAGCAGCACGCATCAGTTTCAGAGGAGCGGCAGCATGCACGTACGCGAACACTAAACTTTTGCCATGGTGGACAAAGCTCACGGGACGGCCACAAACGGAACGGATCGAGCCGGAGAAGAGGGGGAATCGGATGAGGAGCTCACCGCGGAGGCACATGGAGGCCCGTTGGTGGCTTAGGAGCTGCAGAGGCGACGGATCGATGAAGAGCAGCGGCGACGACCGAGGAAGAAGAAGGCGTCGATCCGGTCGAGGTGGTTGCTCCGAGCTCGAGTTGATCCGCGTAGGGGAAGCAGGGCATGCTGGTGGAGCTCCTGGGCATTCTCCGATGGTGCCGGGAGGCCGGTGGCCGCGCCTACGACGGCGGTATGGCGATGGCAGCGCCGACGAGCTCGGGCGTGTGGGAGAGGGGCAAAGAGAGGGGGATCTGGAGGGCAGCTAGGCTTCAACCAGGGAATGGGTGTCCTTGTAGGTCGATGGGGGCGACGGGGACGGCCGCAGGATGGCCGACGTGTGGCCATCCGTGTCATGGATGCGGGTGCGGCGTCCACCGCGACGGTGAACAGGGGGAGGGAAGGGATGACCCGGGGTTGGGCCAGCTAGGCCAGTTGGGCCGGCACTGTGCACTAGGCCTAGTGCACAATGTCCCCTTTTCCTTTTCTTTAACCTTTTGGTTTTCCTTTTGTCTGTTTTATTTCTGTTCTGTTTCTTTTAGTTGTTGTTTATCCTAGCGTTAACCATATACCAAAGTGGCACCTAAATGGATGTCACCAATTATGCCACTGCCAAATTAAATTTTTCTACCCAAAGTAAAATAGTTTTGTAATTAATTATTATTTAGAAGTATTTAAATAATAGTTTTTGCTACTGTTTTACTCATCTTAGAGTATTTAAGCATTCTATAAAAGTGTGGTTTCTCCACCATAATTACCTATGCGATATTTGGTTCTCTCCGAACATTTTAGTTTTAAAATTTAAAAACTTTTTTTGTTTGTTTGATTTTGGATTTGAATTCGAACCGGTTTCAAACTAACGTGAGATTAGCAACAGTAATCGAGGTGACGTGGCATCATTAGTAGAGGTTCACTGTAGCTTGAATATCCGGGCATCACAATTCTCCTCCACTACAAGAAATCTCGTCCCGAGATTTAAGAGGTGGAGCAAGGGGGAAGATCTGGTTACGAAATTCTGACGAATCTCCTTGGTCTTGGATGCTCTTCTCTAAGAGTTTGCTCCATGATGTTTATCCCTCCTTTCCTCTACTTCTGTGCGTCGGGACGAAGTTGTCATCCTTTCTTTGGGAACTCCATCGTACTTACGTAAAATGATAAGGGGTAACTCGAAAGAATGGAACTCTGCACGGTTGCTTATCCGGTAGATAACATTAGGAAGGTGGTGAGAAGTAACTCTCGAATTGAAACTTAAGAAAATATCGAGAGCAAAGTAAGGAGGTACCATGAGAAGTTTCAAATGGATAGGCAAGCATTTGATGCCTAATCAGAAGGTGAAAGGGGTTCAGAGCAACGAGAATAAGTATTGCGTCTGATACGAGAATTGATGATCTCATCGGTAGGTGGCTCATGAATTTCATAAGAGTCCACGCGCGAGGAATAAGTTTGGAAACATGAGGGTGTACAGGAGAGTCAGGTTTCGATCCTGGTGGAACTGTGGGTTATGGGCCCACCATGTGGGTTAAAAGTAGGAAGGGCGGTAATGTCTCGCACGATCATGTAAGCAAGACATGTCAGAGGATAGCCTGTTAGTTATGTCGACAACAACATCGATACCAAGGGAGAGGGACGAAGAGAACCATTTTCCTGCTCGTTGAACGAGGCGGACCAGTAGGCAAAGTTCTCGTCCATCGGTGGTTACCGGAATGTCATCAACAAAAGTAACAGGGTCACACCAGACAGGAAGGTACACCGAGGTGTTTATCTAAGAAGGGGATTACCACTGCTCGATTAAGTAGTTTACGAGAAAGTTTGAACAAAACAACAGGAAGGAAAATGTGCTTAAACATGTATATCAGGGGTATATCCTTCCCAAGGACAAGCAGAGCATGATATCTATGACAGGATATTATGTAGAAAACTCCTTAGGTAGGGGAGAGAAATTTCATGACATTACCCATACAACGGTGTTTGGATAATTGAGCAAGAAACATTTAGCATTGGGCTTCAAATGTTCTTGTTGAAAATCAGAGTATCACAGACATGCTTCGAGATAGCATTTGACGTGGTCACTGGGTAAAGATCAGACTTTGGATACTCGAAGGATCCATTAGGAACAACTTGTAGAATAAGTCCTACAATTTCCTCATGGAAGAATGGATAGCATTGCTAAAAGGAAAATTATAACAATAGGTCCTCCGGTCAGGTGTGCTAGGCATGACATCACCTTATCAGGTCATAGAAAGACCAACATTATAACTCTTGGAAATATGTTCCCACCATCATATCTGACTGAGATTCAGATCTGATTGGTGTCAGGATACCTCAGACTCAGGATGCTCGAGAAGAAAAGGTGCAAAACAAATTGACGAGACGACATTGTAAGATTATTGGGGAATGTACTATGGAAGCAAGTTTCAACTCAAGAGTTCATCATCTAAACCAAAGAGAGGATGACGGGGTAGCTGATGGAGTCAGTAACAATCCTTGAGATTTCCAAAAAGGTGGATTTCCACAATTATGTGAACAAGGAGATAGCATTTGTCAGATCAAATGGTATAATGATGTATGCTCGAGGAAAACATACACATTTAAACATTGGTTGAAAGGTGCACCCGAAATATGGGCTGGGTTGCACGGCCAACATTGGAATTGTGATTCAATAATCAATAGTCTAAGAATGAACGGTCGACCATTAACTTCAAAGCTTAGCTCATCGTCAAATAATTGTGCTACGGGAAGAAGGACCGGGTAGCACAGCTAAAATTTAACATGGTAATGATATAGCCGATCAGGCTAGGAATGACTTGAAGGGTTATTAAACTCATAATCAACAGAGATTACTTTATTGAATCGGAGTGCGAACTTGATTCACTTATCAATGTCCTTGAGTGTCTAACAACCCAGAACCCGAGGAAAATTGGAATCAGTGAGGAATAATACTTGACGAACTCATAATAAGTTATGCAGTTCCATGATATTCTTGAGATACCAGAGCTTAATACTCAATGGTAGAGCAAAGTAAAGGTTGGACAGGTGCAATGATCTGCAGAAGACAAGTACTTCAACTTGTCCAAGAAATGGTATTTTAGAAGGAGAACATGGCCGGAACCACGATTGCAAAAGGCCGAATCCCAGATATAAGAACTTATACCAAAGAGGGTTTAAGAGGAGCATCCATGATAAGATTAGCATCGTGCCCATGGGCATGAACACAAAGTTCAAGGTCGACTCCCACTTCCCCAATGCATGACCATTCATTCACTTCTCTTTTAAAATGAGTTGAGTGTGAAACCTACCTAGTGAGTTACAAGAGGAGTATGACCCGTGAAAACTTTCGGGTTCACACAGATTAAGGAAGGCATATGTTCAACCCCCTCGGGGCATCGTGGAAACATATACCACAAGCTTAGATAGTAAATATCACCAGCTCGAAAGCAGATCATGGTTGGCCACATTAAGGGATAGGATTTACCAATGGCATTATGTATCAGGGAAAGAACTTCCAAAGTGATTGAACCTGAAGGATGTTGTCAGTTAAAATCCAACAAGGATCTGATGGTCCATAACAAAGCTGATGTGAGCACCGGCATATTCAAAGGAAGAAACAATGCAAAGGCATTGGATTATAGAAACAACTAACTAATTCAAAGCTCAATTGCAAAGGAATTATGATTTCAAATTCAAGGGATCAGAAGCAACGCTCTGATTAAGGATGGATAAGTTGAACAGACTTAGGGTTACAATCGACAGCAATTTGATTAGTCGAGAACAAGCCCATGTTCGAAAGACGTCTGAGCCAAAAATATAGTTTAAAAGGATCAACTAATGATTGCATGCATTCGCACTCATGTTGAATCAAATAGGATCAAAATGACGGTGTCAAAAGATATTAGTGAATATTGCCAGATATATGGTAAGCATCCATAAAGCAAGTAGACAAGTATTTTGCAGAACAATAAAGCTGCTAAGGATTTTTGGAGGATTGAATAGTATTTCAAAGACTTTTGTGAAACACCTGAACAACTGGGGATGAGCGGATACTCGGAAAGTGCGAGAAATTATTCTTAGGGGTATTGAGGTGGCAAAGAACTGCAAGGCAGTAGGCACAAAATATTCTCGGGGTATCTTGTAATAGCAAGATCGACTGGGAATAAAAGTAAGCACGACAGGTGTAAGTATTTATCCATCGGGATATTTCGGTGGAAGGGAATTGCAAAAGCAACGGGCACAAGGCCTCGAGAGAAAATCGGAGAGTATCTTTGAAATCTTCTGGTGCAGTCGGCGATCATCTGGACTGAAGGGCCTCTCTGGGAGGAAGCATCTTCGAGAACCTAAAGTTAGATTTTAGTAAAAATCATTTAACCCGAATAGAAGAGAGTTCAGAATCCCAGAGCAAAGGTCGAGGAGTAAAAGATCCTAATACCACCCAATGGCAACGTGTGCCCGTAAGACACACAGTCATGTTAGTAAAAGTTTTGCAATGACTAGACTCGACTTCGGCCAAGGAGTTGGAAAGGGGGATTCCTACAGGCAGTTGGCTCTAATACCAACTTGTGACGCCCCCGATTCAATCATACACTAATAAAGCACACAAATGTGTACGATCAAGATCAGGGACTCACGGTAAGATATCACAACACAACTCTAAAACATAAATAAGTCATACAAGAATCATAATACAAGCCAGGGGCCTCGAGGGCTCGAATACAAGTGCTCGATCATAGACGAGTCAGCGGAAGCAACAATATCTGAGTATAGACATAAGTTAAACAAGTTTGCCTTAAGAAGGCTAGCACAAACTGGGATACAGATCGAAAGAGGCGCAGGCCTCCTGCCTGGGATCCTCCTAACTACTCCTGGTCGTCGTCAGCGGGCTGCACGTAGTAGTAGTTACCTCCGGTGTAGTAGGGGTCGTCGTCGACGGTGGCGTCTGGCTCCTGGACTCCAGCATCTGGTTGCGACAACCAGAAGGAAAGGAAAGGGGGAAAAAGGGGGGTGAAAGCAACCGTGAGTACTCATCCAAAGTACTCGCAAGCAAGGAACTACACTACATATGCATGGGTATATGTGTAAGGTGGCCATATCAGTGGACTGAACTGCAGAACGCCAGAATAAGAGGGGGATAGCTAGTCCTATCGAAGACTACGCTTCTGGCAGCCTCCGTCTTGCAGCATGTAGAAGAGAGTAGATTGAAGTCCTCCAAGTAGCATCTCCAAGTAGCATCTCCAGTAGCATCGCATAGCATAATCCTACCCGGCGATCCTCCCCTCGTCGCCCTGTGGAAAAGCGATCACCGGGTTGTCTGTGGAACTTGTCTGGGTGTGTTTTATTAAGTATCCGGTTCTAGTTGTCATAAGGTCAAGGTACAACTCCAAGTCTTCCTGTTACCGAAGATCACGGTTATTGGAATAGATTAACTTCCCTGCAGGGGTGCACCACATAACCCAACACGCTTGATCCCATTTGGCCGGACACACTTTCCTGGGTCATGCTCGGCCGCGGAAGATCAACCGGTCGCAGCCCCACCTAGGCACAACAAAGAGGCCAGCACGCCAGTCTAAACCTAAGCGCACAGGGGTCTGGGCCTATCGCCCTTAGCACACCTGCACGTTGCGAGTGCAGCCGAAAGCAGAACTAGCCCCCTTAATACAAGAGCAGGCTTACGTTCCAATCCGGCGCGCGCCGCTCAGTCGCTGGCGTCACGAAGGCTTCGGCTGATACCAAGACGCCGGGATACCCATAACTACTCCTGCGTAGATGGTTAGTGCGTATAGACCAAATGGCCAGACTTAGATCAAATACCAAGATCTCGTTAAGCGTGTTAAGTATCCGCGAACACCGACCAGGGCCAGGCCCACCTCTCTCCTAGGCGGTCTCAACCTGCCCTGTCGCTCCCGCCACAAAGTAACAGTCGAGGGCCGTCGGGAACCCAGGTCCACCTCTACCGGGATGGAGCCACCTATCCTTTCAGCAGCCTTATCCGAATCACTTGCGGGTACTCAACGAGCTGACCCGACTTTAGTCACCATCTGTAGTATGTATATATGTATAGTATATACCCGTGATCACCTCCCGAGTGATCACGGCCCAATAGTATAGCAAGGCAGACTGACAAGAATGCAGGGCCAATGATGATAAACTAGCATCCTATACTAAGCATTTAGGATTGCGGGTAAGGTATCAATGACTGTAGCAACAATGACAGGCTATGCATCAGAATAGGATTAACGGAAAGCAGTAACATGCTACACTATTCTAATGCAAGCAGTATAGAGAATAATAGGCGATATCTGGTGATCAAGGGGGGGGGGGCTTGCCTGGTTGCTCAGACAAGAAGGAGGGGTCGTCAACACCGTAGTCGATCGGGGTACCAGCAGCAGCATCAGCCTCGTAGTCTACCGAAGAGAAGAGGGGGAAGAAACAATAAATACAATGCAACATAAGCATGACGATGCATGACAAAGCAAACGGCGGTGTTAGGTGTGCCCTCACGCGGTATTAGGTGATACCGGCGAAGGGGGAAAAACATCCGGGAAAGTATCCCCGGTGTTTCGCGTTTTCGGGCAGAGGAGCCGAAGGGGGAAAGTTGCGAGTTTGATATGATAGGGGTGTGTGGCGGACGAACAGGTTGCGTATCCGGATTCATCTCGTCGTTTTGAGCAACTTTCATGTATAAAACTTTTTCATTCAAGCTACGGATTATTTTCTATTGATTTTCAAAGCTTTAAGCAATATCCCAAAAATCCCTGAAATTCTACTAAGTCTGAGATTTCGTTAGTTTTAAACATCACTTTGCTGTTTTCAAAACGCTACAACTATTGTTCTGTACATCCTCTGTTTTTGTGCTTTATACCATTTTTGAGCATTTTTCTATGATCTACAAGATAGTAGCACTTGCATCTCTGTTAGAGTGCATTTGCTTGATCATCAACAGCTCTAAAGTAGCTATGAAATTAAAGCTGTTTTCGGCTTTTCTATTAAGAGAACATTGAACTTTGTGATTTTCGTATGATTTAATCCAGGCATCTAACAGATTAGGTCCAATGAAAACATTTGAGCCTTGTCAAGTGTACTACCTTCCCATAATATTTTTGCTCCTGTTAAAAGTCATTTAGTCGATGTTTAGGGGCTGTTCAGAGGGTTAAAAAGTGTAGAACTAGAAAAGCTAGCTCGCATCAGCTACAGTAACTAGCTGCATTACAACGGCAGCAACAGCGTAGCAGAGGCCGGGTGCTTGCGGGCGCGGCGGTTGTGAGCAGGCGCCGGGCGGCAGTGGGTGCGGGCACGCGCGTATGCGCAGTCGGGCGCAACCGGTCGTGGCCAGAGGCTAGCGAGTGCGGGCACGGCGTGACGGCGCGAGCAGTGGCAGGCAACGGTAGAACGCATCAGCAGCACACATCAGTTTCAGAGGAGCGGCAGCATGCACGTACGCGAACACTGAACTTTTGCCATGGTGGACAAAGCTCACGAGACGGCCACAAACGGAACAGATCGAGCCGGAGAAGAGGGGGAATTGGACGAGGAGCTCACCGCGGAGGCACACGGAGGCCCATTGGTGGCTTAGGAGCTGCAGAGGCGACGGATCGATGAAGAGCAGCGGCGATGATCGAGGAAGAAGAAGGCGTCGATCCGGTCGAGGTGGTTGCTCCGAGCTCGAGTTGATCCGCGTAGGGGAAGCAGGGCATGCTGGTGGAGCTCCTGGGCATTCTCCGATGGTGCCGGGAGGCCGGTGGCCGCGCCTACGGCGGCGGTATGGCGACGACAGCGCCGACCAGCTCGGGCGTGTGGGAGAGGGGCAAAGAGAGGGGGATCTGGAGGGCAGCTAGGGTTCAACCAGGGCATGGGTGTCCTTATAGGTCGATGGGGGCGACAGGGACGGCCGCAGGATGGCCGACGTGTGGCCATCCGCGTCATGGACACGGGTGCGGCGTCCACCGCGACGGTGAACAGGGGGAGGGAAGGGATGGCCCGGGGTTGGGCCAGCTAGGCCAGTTGGGCCGGCACTGTGCACTAGGCCTAGTGCACAATGTCCCCTTTTCCTTTTCTTTAACCTTTTGGTTTTCCTTTTGTCTGTTTTATTTCTTTTCTGTTTCTTTTAGTTGTTGTTTATCCTAGCGTTAACCATATACCAAAGTGGCACCTAAATGGATGTCACTAATTATGCCACGGCCAAATTAAATTTTTCTACCCAAAGTAAAATAGTTTTGTAATTAATTATTATTTAGAAGTATTTAAATAATAGTTTTTGCTACTGTTTTATTCATCTTAGAGTATTTAAGCATTCTATAAAAGTGTCGTTTCTCCACCATAATTACCTATGCGATATTTGGTTCTCTCCGAACATTTTAGTTTTAATATTTAAAAACTTTTATTGTTTGTTTGATTTTGGATTTGAATTCAAACCGGTTTCGAACTAACATGAGATTAGCAACAGTAATTGAGGTGACGTGGCATCATTAGTAGAGGTTCACTGTAGCTTGAATATCCGGGCGTCACAATTCTCCTCCACTACAAGAAATCTCGTCCCGAGATTTAAGAGGTGGAGCAAGGGGGAAGATCTGGTTACGAAATTCTGACGAATCTCCTTGGTCTTGGATGCTCTTCTCTAAGAGTTTGCTCCATGATGTTTATCCCTCCTTTCCTCTACTTCTGTGCGTCGGGACGAAGTTGTCATCCTTTCTTTGGGAACTCCATCGTACTTACATAAAATGATAAGGGGTAACTCGAAAGAACGGAACTTTGCACGGTTGCTATCCGGTAGATAACATTAGGAAGGTGGCGAGAAGTAACTCTCGAATTGAAACTTAAGAAAATATCGAGAGCAAAGTAAGGAGGTACCATGAGAAGTTTCAAACGGATAGGCAAGCGTTTGATGCCTAATCAGAAGGTGAAAGGGGTTCAGAGCAACAAGAATAAGTATTGCGTCTGATACGAGAATTGATGATCTCATCGGTAGGTGGCTCATGAATTTCATATGAGTCCACGCGCAAGGAATAACTTTGGAAACATGAGGGTGTACAGGAGAGTCAGGTTTCGATCCTGGTGGAACTGTGGGTTATGGGCCCACCATGTGGGTTAAAAGTAGGAAGGGCGGTAATGTCTCGCACGATCATGTAAGCAAGACATGTCAGAGGATAGCCTGTCAGTTATGTCGACAACAACATCGATACCAAGGGCGAGGGACGAAGAGAACCATTTTCCTACTCGTTGAACGAGGCGGACCAGTAGGCAAAGTTCTCGTCCATCGGTGGTTACCGGAATGTCATCAACAAAAGTAACAGGGTCACACCAGACAGGAAGGTACACCGAGGTGTTTATCTAAGCAGGGGATTACCACTGCTCAATTAAGTAGTTTACGAGAAAGTTTGAACAAAACAACGGGAAGGAAAATGTGCTTAAACACGTATATCAGGGGTATATCCTTCCCAAGGACAAGCAGAGCATGATATCCATGACAGGATATTATGTAGAAAACTCCTTAGGTAGGGGAGAGAAATTTCATGACATTACCCATACAACGGTGTTTGGATAATTGAGCAAGAAACATTTAGCATTGGGCTTCAAATGTTCTTGTTGAAAATCAGAGTATCACAGACATGCTTCGGGATAGCATTTGACATAGTCACTGGGTAAAGATCAGACTTTGGATACTCGAAGGATCCATCAGGAACAACTTGTAGAATAAGTCTTACAATTTCCTCATGGAAGAATGGATAGCATTGCTAAAAGGAAAATTATAACAATAGGTCCTTCGGTCAGGTGTGCTAGGCATGACATCACCTTATCGGGTCATTGAAAGACCAACGTTATAACTCTTGGAAATATGTTCCCACCATCATATCTGACCGAGATTCAGATCTGATTGGTGTCAGGATACCTCAGACTCAGGATGCCCGAGAAGAAAAGGTGCAAAACAAATTGACGAGACGACATTGTAAGATTATTGGGGAATGTACTATGGAAGCAAGTTTCAACTCAAGAGTTCATCATCTAAACCAAAGAGAGGATGACGGGGTAGCTGATGGAGTCAGTAACAATCCTTGAAATTTCCAAAAAGGTGGATTTCCACAATTATGTGAACAAGGAGATAACATTTGTCAGATCAAATGGTATAATGATGTATGCTCGAGGAAAACATACACATTTAAACATTGGTTGAAAGGTGCACCCGAAATATGGGCTGGGTTGCACGGCCAACATTGGAATGGTGATTCAATAATCAATAGTCTAAGAATGAACGGTCGACCATTAACTTCAAAGCAATATGGTTGCTAGAAGGGCGGAATCCAAACAGCACCGCTCACTTGTTGGTACCCTGGTTGGAATCAACACAAGGACCCAAGAAGAATGGTGATGGTGAGAAGTATCACCATACCAAGAATTCTTAAGAGGTGGTTAAATTCTCACAACATTGAGGATATAAGAGATGTTAATGTTCCAAGGTAAAGAAGAACAATTACTGGATAGCAAGGAACTCAAGGTATAACACCAAACACGAACAAGCTTGTGTTGGTGGGAAGGCAATAAAGGTCGATGATAACGCAGATCATCGAGGGCAAGGACAGTATTTCTCATCATGAACTCATTTGATATCCTGGAAGAGCTCATAAGATTGATGATGATCACGACACACTTTGTCGAGAGATTTCAAGATGTAATCGATCAGCGATGACATCAAGTCAAATGAATGGTGAAGCAAAAGGTTATTGGAACCAAGGGTACGACACAAACTCGAAACCAAGCTTATTGTCCAAGGAGAAATGATATGATGAGGAAGATCAACGTAAGCTTAGCTCATCGTCAAATAATTGTGCTACGGGAAGAAGGACAGGGTAGCACAGCTAAAATTTAACATGGTAATGATATAGCCGATCAGGCTAGGAATGACTTGAAGGGTTATTAAACTCATAATCAACGGAGATTACTTTATTGAATCGGAGTGCGAAATTGATTCACTTATCAATGTCCTTGAGTGTCTAACAACCCAGAACCCGGGGAAAATTGGAATCAGTGAGGAATAATACTTGAAGAACTCATAATAAGTTATGCAGTTCCATGATATTCTTGAGATACCAGAGCTTAATACTCAACGGTAGAGCAAAGTAAAGGTTGGACACGTGCAATGATCTGCAGAAGACAAGTACTTCAACTTGTCCAAGAAATGGTATTTTAGAAGGAGAACATGGCCGGAACCACGATTGCAAAAGGCCGAATCCCAGATATAAGAACTTATACCAAAGAGGGTTTAAGAGGAGCATCCATGATAAGATTAGCATCGTGCCCATGGGCATGAACACAAAGTTCAAGGTCGACTCCCACTTCCGCAATGCATGACCATTCATTCACTTCTCTTTTAAAATGAGTTGAGTGTGAAACCTACCTAGTGAGTTACAAGAGGAGTATGACCCGTGAAAACTTTCGGGTTCACACAGATTAAGGAAGGCATATGTTCAACCCCCTCGGGGCATCATGGAAACATATACCACAAGCTTCGATAGTAAATATCACCAGCTCGAAAGCGGAGCATGGTTGGCCACATTAAGGGATAGGATTTACCAATGGCATTATGTATCAGGGAAAGAACTTCCAAAGTGATTGAACCTGAAGGATGTTGTCAGTTAAAATCCAACAAGGATCTGATGGTCCATAACAAAGCTGATGTGAGCACCGGCATATTCAAAGGAAGAAACAATGCAAAGGCATTTGATTATAGAAACAACTGACTAATTCAAAGCTCAATTGCAAAGGAATTATGATTTCAAATTCAAGGGATCAGAAGCAACGCTCTGATTAAGGATGGATAAGTTGAATAGACTTAGGGTTACAATTGACGGCAATTTGATTGGTCGAGAACAAGCCCATGTTCGAAAGACGTCTGAGCCGAAAATATAATTTAAAAGGATCAACTGATGATTGCGTGCATTCGCACTCATGTTGAATCAAATAGGACCAAAATGACGGTGTCAAAAGATACTAGTGAATATTGCCAGATATATGGTAAGCATCCATAAAGCAAGTAGACAAGTATTTTGCAGAACAATAAAGCTGCTAAGGATTTTCGGAGGATTGAATAGTATTTCAAAGACTTTTGTGAAACACCTGAACAACTGGGGATGAGCGGATACTCAGAAAGTGCGAGAAATTATTCTTAGGGGTATTGAGGTGGCAAAGAACTGCAAGGCAGTAGGCACAAAATATTCTCGGGGTATCTTGTAATAGCAAGATCGACTGGGAATAAAAGTAAGCACGACAGGTGTAAGTATTTATCCATCGGGATATTTCGGTGGAAGGGAATTGCAAAAGCAACGGGCACAAGGCCTCGAGAGAAAATCAGAGAGTATCTTCGAAATCTTCTGGTGCAGTCAGCGATCATCTGGACTGAAGGGCCTCTCCGGGAGGAAGTATTTTCGAGAACCTAAAGTTAGATTTTAGTAAAAATCATTTAACCCGAATAGAAGAGAGTTCAGAATCCCAGAGTAAAGGTCGAGGAGTAAAAGATCCTAATACCACCCAATGGCAACGTGTGCCCGTAAGACACACAGTCATGTTAGTAAAAGTTTTGCAATGACTAGACTCGACTTCGGCCAAGGAGTTGGAAAGGGGGATTCCTACAGGCAGTTGGCTCTGATACCAACTTGTGACGCCCCCGATTCAATCGTACACTAATCATGCATGCAAATGTGTACGATCAAGATCAGGGACTCACGGGAAGATATCACAACACAACTCTAAAACATAAATAAGTCATACAAGCATCATAATACAAGCCAGGGGCCTCGAGGGCTCGAATACAAGTGCTCGATCATAGACGAGTCAGCGAAAGCAACAATATCTGAGTACAGACATAAGTTAAACAAGTTTGCCTTAAGAAGGCTAGCACAAACTGGGATACAGATCGAAAGAGGCGCAGACCTCCTGCCTGGGATCCTCCTAACTACTCCTGGTCGTCGTCAGCGGGCTGCACGTAGTAGTAGGCACCTCCGGTGTAGTAGGGGTCGTCGTCGACGGTGGCGTCTGGCTCCTGGACTCCAGCATCTGGTTGCGACAACCAGAAAGAAAGGAAAGGGGGAAAGGGGGGGGGGAGAAAGCAACCGTGAGTACTCATCCAAAGTACTCGCAAGCAAGGAACTACACTACATATGCATGAGTATATGTGTAAGGAGGCCATATCAGTGGACTGAACTGCAGAATGCCAGAATAAGAGGGGGATAGCTAGTCCTATCGAAGACTATGCTTCTGGCAGCCTCCGTCTTGCAGCATGTAGAAGAGAGTAGATTGAAGTCCTCCAAGTAGCATCTCCAAGTAGCATCTCCAAGTAGCATCTCCAGTAGCATCGCATAGCATAATCCTACCCGGCGATCCTCCCCTCGTCGCCCTGTGGAAAAGCGATCACCGGGTTGTCTGTGGAACTTGTCTGGGTGTGTTTTATTAAGTATCCAGTTCTAGTTGTCATAAGGTCAAGGTACAACTCCAAGTCGTCCTGTTACCGAAGATCACGGCTATTCGAATAGATTAACTTCCCTGCAGGGGTGCACCACATAACCCAACACGCGTGATCCCATTTGGCCGGACACACTTTCCTGGGTCATGCCCGGCCGCGGAAGATCAACACGTCGCAGCCCCACCTAGGCACAACAGAGAGGCCAGCACGCCGGTCTAAACCTAAGCGCACAGGGGTCTGGGCCCATCGCCCTTAGCACACCTGCACGTTGCGAGTGCAGCCGAAAGCAGAACTAGCCCTCTTAATACAAGAGCAGGTTTACGTTCCAATCCGACGCGCGCCGCTCAGTCGCTGGCGTCACGAAGGCTTCGGCTGATACCACGACACCGGGATACCCATAACTACTCCCGCGTAGATGGTTAGTGCGTATAGACCAAATGGCCAGACTCAGATCAAATACCAAGATCTCGTTAAGCGTGTTAAGTATCCGCAAACGCCGACCAGGGCCAGGCCCACCTCTCTCCTAGGCGGTCTCAACCTGCCATGTCGCTCCGCCACAAAGTAACAGTCGGGGGACGTCGGGAACCCAGGCCCACCTCTACCGGGATGGCGCCACCTGTCCTTTCAGCCCCCTTATCCGAATCACTTGCGGGTACTCAACGAGCTGACCCGACTTTAGTCACCATCTGTAGTATGTATTACATATATGTATAGTATATACCCGTGATCACCTCCCGAGTGATCACGGCCCAATAGTATAGCAAGGCAGACTGACAAGAATGTAGGGCCAATGATGATAAACTAGCATCCTATACTAAGCATTTAGGATTGCGGGTAAGGTATCAATGACTGTAGCAACAATGACAGGCTATGCATCAGAATAGGATTAACGGAAAGCAGTAACATGCTACACTATTCTAATGCAAGCAGTATAGAGAAGAATAGGCGATATCTAGTGATCAAGGGGGGGGGGGGCTTGCATGGTTGCTCAGACAAGAAGGAGGGGTCGTCAACACCGTAGTCAATCGGGGTACCAGCAGCAGCATCAGCCTCGTAGTCTACGGAAGAGAAGAGGGGGAAGAAACAATAAATACAATGCAACATAAGCATGACGATGCGTGACAAAGCAAATGGCGGTGTTAGGTGTGCCCTCACGCGGTATTAGGTGATACCGGCGAAGGGGGAAAAACATCCGGGAAAGTATCCCCGATGTTTCGTGTTTTCGGGCAGAGGAGCCGGAGGGGGAAAGTTGCGAGGTTGATATGATAGGGGTGTGTGGCGGACGAACGGGTTGCGTATCTGGATTTGTCTCGTCGTTCTGAGCAACTTTCATGTATAAAACTTTTTCATTCAAGCTACGGATTATTTTCTTTTGATTTTCAAAGCTTTAAGCAATATCCTAAAAATCCCTGTAATTCTACTAAGTCTGAGATTTCGTCAGTTTTAAACATCACTTCGCTGTTTTCAAAACGCTACAGCTATTGTTCTGTACATCCTCTGTTTTTGTGATTTATACCAATTTTGAGCATTTTTCTATGATCTACAAGATAGTAGCACTTGCATCTCTGTTAGAGTGCATTTGCTTGATCATCAACAGCTCTAAAGTAGCTATGAAATTAAAGCCGTTTTCGGCTTTTCTATTAACAGAACATTGAACTTTGTGATTTTCGTATGATTTAATCCAGGCATCTAACGGATTAGGTCCAATGAAAACATTTGAGCCTTGTCAAGTGTACTACCTTCCCATAATATTTTTGCTCCTGTTAAAAGTCATTTAGTCGATGTTTAGGGGCTGTTCAGAGGGTTAAACAGTGTAGAATTAGAAAAGCTAGCTCGCGTCAGCTATAGTAACTAGCAGCATTACATCGGCAGCAACAGAGTAGCAGAGGCCGGGTGCTTGCGGGCGCGGCGGTTGTGAGCAGGCGCCGGGCGGCAGTGGGTGCGGGCACGTGCGTACGCGCAGCCGGGCGCAACCGGTCGTGGCCAGAGGCCAGCGAGCGCGGGCACGGCGTGATGGCGCGAGCAGCGGCAGGCAACGGTAGAACGCATCAGTAGCACGCATCAGTTTCAGAGGAGCGGCATCATGCACGTACACGAACACTGAACTTTTGCCATGGTGGAAAAAGCTCACGGGACGGCCACAAACAGAACGGATCGAGCTGGAGAAGAAGGAGAATCGGACGAGGAGCTCACCGCGGAGGCACACGGAGGCCCGTTGGTGGCTTAGGAGCTGCAGAGGCGACGGCTCGATGAAGAGCAGCGGCGACGACAGAGGAAGAAGAAGGCGTCGATCCGGTCGAGGTGGTTGCTCCGAGCTCGAGTTAATCCGTGTAGGGGAAGCAGGGCATGCTGGTGGAGCTCCTGGGCATTCTCCAATGGTGCCGGGAGGTCGCTGGCCGCGCCTACGGCGGCGGTATGGTGACGGCAGCGCCGACGAGCTCGGGCGTGTGGGAGAGGGGCAAAGAGAGGGGGATCTGGAGGGCAGCTAGGGTTCAACCAGGGCATGGGTGTCCTTGTAGGTCGATGGGGGCGACGGGGACGGCCGCAGGATGGCCGACGTGTGGCCATCCGCGTCATGGACGCGGGTGCGGCGTCCACCGCGACGGTGAACAGGGGGAGGGAAGGGATGGCCCGGGGTTGGGCCAGCTAGGCCAGTGGGCCGGCACTGTGCACTAGGCCTAGTGCACAATGTCCCCTTCTCCTTTTCTTTAACCTTTTCGTTTTCCTTTTGTCTGTTTTATTTCTTTTCTGTTTCTTTTAGTTGTTGTTTATCCTAGCGTTAACCATATACCAAAGTGGCACCTAAATGGACGTCACGAATTATGCCACTGCCAAATTAAATTTTTCTACCCAAAGTAAAATTGTTTTGTAATTAATTATTATTTAGAAGTATTTAAATAATAGTTTTTGCTACTATTTTATTCATCTTAGAGTATTTAAGCATTCTATAAAAGTGTCGTTTCTCCACCATAATTACCTATGCGATATTTGGTTCTCTCCGAACATTTTAGTTTTAAAATTTAAAAACTTTTATTGTTTGTTTGATTTTGGATTTGAATTCGAACCGGTTTCGAACTAACGTGAGATTAGCAACAGTAATCGAGGTGACGTGGCATCATAAGTAGAGGTTCACTGTAGCTTGAATATCCGGGCGTCACAATTCTCCTCCACTACAATTAATCTCGTCCCGAGATTTAAGAGGTGGAGCAAGGGGGAAGATCTGGTTACGAAATTCTGACGAATCTCCTTGGTCTTGGATGCTCTTCACTAAGAGTTTGCTCCATGATGTTTATCCTCCTTTCCTCTACTTCTGTGCGTCGGGACGAAGTTGTCATCCTTTCTTTGGGAACTCCATCGTACTTACGTAAAATGATAAAGGGTAACTCGAAAGAACGAAACTCTGCACGGTTTCTTATCCGGTAGATGACATTAGGAAGGTGGCGAGAAGTAACTCTCGAATTTTAAGAAAATATTGAGAGCAAAGTAAGGAGGTACCATGAGAAGTTTCAAACGGATAGGCAAGCATTTGATGCCTAATCAGAAGGTGAAAGGGGTTCAGAGCAACGAGAATAAGTATTGCGTCTGATACCAGAATTGATGATCTCATCGGTAGGTGGCTCATGAATTTCATACGAGTCCACGCGCGAGGAATAACTTTGGAAACATGAGGGTGTACAGGAGAGTCAGGTTTCGATCCTGGTGGAACTAAGGGTTATGGGCCCACCATGTGGGTTAAAAGTAGGAAGGGCGGTAATGTCTCGCACGATCATGTAAGCAAGACATGTCAGAGGATAGCCTGTCAGTTATGTCGACAACAACATCGATACCAAGGGCGAGGGACGAAGGGAACCATTTTCCTGCTCGTTGAACGAGGCGGACCAGTAGGCAAAGTTCTCGTCCATCGGTGGTTACCGGAATGTCATCAACAAAAGTAACAGGGTCACACCAGACAGGAAGGTACACCGAGGTGTTTATCTAAGCAGGGGATTACCACTGCTCGATTAAGTAGTTTACGAGAAAGTTTGAACAAAACAACGGGAAGGAAAATGTGCTTAAACACGTATATCAGGGGTATATCCTTCCCAAGGACAAGCAGAGCATGATATCCATGATAGGATATTATGTAGAAAACTCCTTAGGTAGGGGAGAGAAATTTCATGACATTACCCATACAACGGTGAACAGGGGGAGGGAAGGGATGGCCCGGGGTTGGGCCAGCTAGGCCAGGCCGGCACTGTGCACTAGGCCTAGTGCACAATGTCCCCTTCTCCTTTTCTTTAACCTTTTCATTTTCCTTTTGTCTGTTTTATTTCTTTTCTGTTTCTTTTAGTTGTTGTTTATCCTAGCGTTAACCATATACCAAAGTGGCACCTAAATGGACGTCACCAATTATGCCACTGCCAAATTAAATTTTTCTACCCAAAGTAAAATAGTTTTGTAATTAATTATTATTTAGAAGTATTTAAATAATAGTTTTTGCTACTGTTTTATTCATCTTAGAGTATTTAAGCATTCTATAAAGTGTCGTTTCTCCACCATAATTACCTATGCGATATTTGGTTCTCTCCGAACATTTTAGTTTTAAAATTTAAAAACTTTTATTGTTTGTTTGATTTTGGATTTGAATTCGAACCGGTTTCGAACTAACGTGAGATTAGCAACAGTAATCCAGGTGACGTGGCATCATTAGTAGAGGTTCACTGTAGCTTGAATATCCGGGCGTCACATGATATCCTTCATATATTTAGCATAAGGGTTTACTTTAAGCATATCAGTTAAGCACATACGTAAGAAGATAGGTCTAATCATTTTAGCAAAGCGCTCAAAATCCTCATCATCCTTTGTCTTGGATGGTTTAGGAGGAAAGGGCATGGGTTTCTGAACCCATGCTTCTCTTTCTTTACCGTGCTTCCTAGCAACAATGTCTATTTTATCATAATGTTGATTCTTTGATTGTGGGTTATCAAGATCAACAACAGATTTAATCTCTATATCATTATTATTGCTAGGTTGAGCATGAACATTATCATTAACATTATCACTAGGTTCATGTTCATCACCTGATTGTGTTTCAGCATCAGAAATAGAAATATCATTGGGATTCTTAGGTGTGTCTACAACAGGTTCACTAGAAGCATGCCAAGTCCTATCATTTTTCTTTTTCTTCTTTTTAGAAGGATTAGGTGCATCTAAATTATTTCTCTGAGAATCCTGCTCGATTCTCTTAGGGTGGCCTACATGATACAAAGGTTCCTGAGTCATTCTACCAGTTCTAGTAGCCACTATAATAGCAAAATCATGTTTATTTTTTAATTCATCGAGCAAATCACTTTGAGCTTTAAGTACTTGCTCTGCTTGAGTGGTAACCATAGAAGGATATTTGCTAATGAGTTCAAGTTCACCTTTAACTCTAGCCATATAATCACTCAAGCGCCCTATCATGAAAGCATTACTCTTTAACTCTCTACCAACATAAGCACTAAAACTTTCTTGCCTAGCCATAAAGTCATCAAAATCATCTAAACATTAGCTAGGAAATTTAGTAGGCGGGATATCAACTTTATCATATCTATAGAGAGAATTTACCTTTACTACCTGTGTCGGGTTATCAAGATAATGTGTTTCTTCAATAGGTAGATTAAGACCATGTATTTCTTCATTAGGAGGTAAATCTTAACATCTTTAGCTTTAATACCCTTTTCTTTCATTGATTTCTTTGCCTCTTGCATATCTTCAGGACTGAGAAATAGAACACCCCTCTTCTTCGGAGTTGGTTTAGGAATAGGCTCAGGAGTTGGCTCAATTGGGTCAGGAATTGGCTCAGGAAGAGTCCAATTATTTTCATTAGTCAACATATTATTCAATAACAATTCAGCTTGGTCGGCCGTTCTTTCCCTGAAAACACAACCAACACAACTATCCAAGTGGTCCTTGGAGGCATCGGTTAGTATATTATAAAAGATATCAAGTATTTAATTTTTCTTAAGAGGATGATCAGGCAAAGCATTAAGTAATTGGAGAAGGCTCCCCCAAGCTTGTGGGAGACTCTCTTCTTCGATTATCACAAAATTATATATTTCCCGCAAGGCAGCTTGTTTCTTATGAGCAGGGAAATATTTAGCAGAGAAGTAATAAATCATATCATGGGGACTACGCACACAACCAGGATCAAGAGAATTAAACCAAGTTTTAGCATAACCCTTTAATAAGAATGGAAATATCATAAGTATATAATAATAGCAAGACTTCTCATCATTAGTAAACATGGTGGCTATATCATTTAACTTGGTAAGATGTGCCACAACAGTTTCAGATTCATAGTCATAAAAGGATCAGATTCAACCAAAGTACTTATTTCAGGATCAACAAAGAATTCATAATCCTTATCAGTAACAAAGATAGGTGAAGTAGCAAAAATAGGGTCATATTTCATTCTAGCATTTAGAGTTTTCTGTTTAAGTTTAGCTAGTAATCTATTAAGATCAGATCTATCATTGCAAGCAAAAAGATCTCTAGCAGTTTCTTCATCCATAACATAACCCTCAGGAACAACATGCAATTCATACTTAGTGGGATAACCTTTATCATCACTATCGATTTCATCTTCAATAATTTCATTCTCTCTAACCCTAGCAAGTTGCTCATCTAGATAATCACCTAATCGCACAGTAGTATCAAGCATATAGTTTCATCATAAGTATCATGCATAGCAGAAGTGGCATCATCTATAACATACGACATATCAGAATTCATAGCAGTAGCAGGTTTAGGTGTCGCAAGCTTACTCAAAACGGAAGGAGAATCTAGTGCAGAGCTAGATGGCAGTTCCTTACCTCCCCTCGTAGTTGAGGGATAAATTTTAGTTCTTTCGTCTTTCAAGTTCCTCATAGTGATCAGCAGATATAAATCCCAAGTGACTCAAAGAATAGAGATGTGCTCCCCGGCAACGGCACCAGAAAATAGTCTTGATAACCCACAAGTATAGGGGATCGCAACAGTTTTCGAGGGTAGAGTATTCAACCCAAATTTATTGATTCGACACAAGGGGAGCCAAAGAATATTCTCAAGTATTAGCAGTTGAGTTTTCAATTCAACCACACCTGGATAACTTAGTATCTGCAGCAAAGTATTTAGTAGCGAAGTAGTATGATAGTAATGGTAACAGTGATAAAAGTAACGATAGCAGTTTTGTTGTAATTGTAACAGTAGCAACGGAAAAGTAAACAAGCGAAGCACAATATGTGAAAATCTCGTAGGCATTGGATCAGCGATGGATAATTATGTCGGATGCGATTCCTCATGTAATAGTTATAACATAGGGTGACACAGAACTAGCTCCAGTTCATCAATGTAATGTAGGCATGTATTCCGAATATAGTCATACGTGCTTATGAAAGAGAACTTTCATGACATCTTTTGTCCTACCCTCCCGTGGCAGCGGGGTCCTAATGGAAACTAAGGGATATTAAGGCCTCCTTTTAATAGAGTACCGGACCAAAGCTTTAACACATAGTGAATACATGAACTCCTCAAACTACGGTCATCACCGAGAAGTATCCCAATTATTGTCACTTCGGGGTTGTCGGATCATAACACATAATAGGTAACTATAGACTTGCAAGATAGGATCAAGAACTCACATATATTCATGAAAACATAATAGGTTCAGATCTGAAATCATGGCACTCGGGCCCTAGTGACAAGCATTAAGCATAGCAAAGTCATAGCAACATCTATCTCAGAACATAGTGGATACTAGGGATCAAACCCTAACAAAACTAACTTGATTACATGGTAAATCTCATCCAACCCATCAGCGTCCAGCAAGCTACGATGGAATTACTCACGCACGGCGGTGAGCATCATGAAATTGGTGATGGAGGATGGTTGATGATGACATCAGCGACGAATCCCCCTCTCCGGAGCCCCGAACGGACTCAAGATCATCCCTCTTGAGAGAGATTAGGGCTTGGCAGCGGCTCTGTATCGTAAAATGCGATGAAACTTTCTCTCTGATTTTTTTCTCCGCGAAAAGGAATATATAGAGTTGGAGTTGATGTTGGTGGAGCATCAGGGGGGCCACGACACAGGGGGGCGCGCCCAGGGGGAGGGGGTGCGCCCCCACCCTCGTGGACAGGGTATGGGCCCCCTGGCCTTGATTCTTTCGCCAGTATTTTTTATGTTTTCCAAAATTTATCTCCGTGGATTTTCAGGTCATTTTGAGAACTTTTGTTTTCTGCACAATAAACAACACCATGGCAGTTCTGCTCAAAACATCGTCAGTCCGGATTAGTTTCATCCAAATCATGCAAGTTAGAGTCCAAAACAAGGGCAAAAGTGTTTGGAAAAGTAGATACGTTGGAGACGTATCAGGTGGCCTTCAGGATACAAAGGTTCCTGAGTCGTTCTACCCATTCTAGTAGCCACTCTAACAGCAAGATCATGTTTATTATTTAATTCATCGAGCAAATCACTCTGAGATTTAAGTACTTGTTCTGCTTGAGTGGTAACCATAGACGCACATTTACTAATGAGCTTAAGTTCACCCTTAACTCTAGACATATAATCACTCAAGTGTCCAATCATAGAAGCATTACTTTTTAATTGTCTACCGACATAAGCATTGAAGTTTTCTTGTCTAGCCATAAAGTCATCAAATTCATCCAAACATTGGCTAGCAAACTTAGTAGACGCGATTTAAACTTTATCTTATCTATAGAGAGAATTTACCTTTACTACCTATGTCAGGTTACGAAGACCATGTATTTCTTCAATAGGTGGTATATTAAGGCCATGTATTTCTTCAACAGGAGGTAAATTCTTAACATCTTCAGCTTTAATACCTTTCTCTTTCATTGATTTCTTTGCCTCTTGCATATCTTCAGGATTGAGAAATAGAACACCCCTTTTCTTTGGAGTTGGTTTAGGAGTCGGCTCAGGAATTGGCTCAGGAGCTGGCACAGGAAGTGTCCAATTATTTTCATTAGTCAACATATTATTCAATAGCAATTCAGCTTGATCAATATTTCTTTCCCTGAAAACACAACCAGGATCAAGAGAATTAAACCAAGTTTTAGCATCACCCTTTAATGAGAACTGAAATATCTTAAGGATATAATAGTAGCAGGATTTCTCATCATTAGTGAATAGGGTGGCTATATAATTTAACTTAGTAAGATGTGCCACAACAGTTTCAGATTCATAGCCATAAATAGGATCAGATTCAACCAAAGTAATTATCTCAGGGTTGATAGGGAAATCATAATCCTTATCAGTAACAAAGAGAGGTGAAGTAGCAAAAGTAGGGTCATATTTCATTCTAGCATTTAGAGATTTTTGTTTTAGTTTAGCTAATAACTTCCTAAGATCAGATCTATCATTGCAAGCAAGAAAATCTCTAGCAGTTTCTTCATCCATAACATAACCCTCAGGAACAACAGGCAATTCATATTTAGGGGGAGAACCTTCATCATCACTATCATCAATAATATCAGTTTCAAGAATTTCATTCTCTCCAGCCCTAGCAAGTTGTTCATCAAGATATTCACCTAATGGCACAGTAGTATCAAGCATAGAAGTAGTTTCATCATAAGTATCATGCATAGTAGAAGTAGCATCATCAATAACGTGCGACATATCAGAAATAATAGCAGAAGCAGGTTTAGGTGTCGCAAGCTTACTCATAACAGAAGGAGAATCTAGTGCAGAGCTAGATGGCAGTTCCTTACCTCCCCTCGTAGTTGAGGGATAAATGTTAGTTCTTTCGTCTTTCAAGTTCCTCATAGTGATCAGCAGATATAAATCCCAAGTGACTCAAAGAATATAGATATGCTCCCCGGCAATGGCGCTAGAAAATATTCTTGATAACCCACAAGTATAGGGGATCCCAACAGTTTTCGAGGGTAGAGTATTCAGCCCAAATTTATTGATTCGACACAAGGTGTCGGGGAAGCTGATCCACGAACACCTATGGGACCGGCGGACCGAGCCCCTTTCGGTTCGGCAGGGGGCGGAGATCGCACGAAGAGCGGATCGAGGCAAAGCACACGAGCAGTTTACCCAACTTCGGAGCTCTCCGGAGAGATAACACTCCTACTGCTGCATGTCTGAGTGTATTGAGTTCTTGCTCGGGAGCGCTAAGTGCTACAGTACCCTCTAGCTGCTAACGAGACCGAGCGTGAGTGTTTTTCTAGCTTCGAACCCCCCTCTACGTTGCGCATGGGCCTCCTTTTATATGCTAAAGGGGTCACCGACAGGTGGCAACGTAGAGAAGGGCTAAAATGGAAAAGGAATTGCGGTTGGTACAACTACCTGTACAGTGTATCATACCTAACCCTAACGGCAGGGGACAAAGGCATTAAATGCCCGTCTACATCGCCCAAATAGTGCAAAAAGGGACTGTCAGGGACGCCACCGCTTGCCACGATGGCAATCTTGTCAGCGTCGCTTGCCACCGCGCACCGCTGGCTGCACAGCCTCTTGCCACGCGCGCTTGGAAAGGTCCCAGGGCGACACGTTGGTGGATGTGCTGGAGCGCGGGTACAGAGTGGTAGTTTTCCGCGGCAAGCGCCTTGCCGCGGCTGTTGTCTTGTCGTGTCCGGAAGCTTGTCGCTCACCGGGCCTTGCCGGGACGCGTGGCGCGTCGCGGCAAGTTCCTTGAGATGCCTTGGTTGGCCTTCCCGGCAAGCTCCTCTTGCCGGGGCCTTGTCTCCTTGGCTTGAATACTTTGTTCTTGAATGGCTCCAAAGGAACCACGGAGGACCTTGGCGGTCACCCGGCAAGCCTTACCGCGGGGTGCTGCAACTGCCCATGCACAAGTTCGGGATACTAGGGTACCCCTACTCTAGTACACCGACAGGAGCCCCCGGGCCTGGGCCACACACGGTGCCAAGCGCTGTTGGGCCAGGCCCAAAACAGGGCACGGGCACGCGCGGCCTGGGTTACGCCGTATCTCACTCCGTATCCACCGCGCCCTCCTCGAACGGCACGCGTCGAATGCGGCATCATGGGAGAGATCGTGGGTGGTTTCTTTATTCGGAAAGACGGAACGCCCGCCCCCTCCCTCTTTATAAGCAGGGGAAACAGGGGCAGTTCGCCCATCTCGCCGGTTGCTACTCCAATCTCAAAAATCTCCGCCGCTCCCCCCTTCTTCCCAAAGCTGAAAGAGAGCAGCGCTCCGCCCCCCATCGCCACCGGCACCACCAACGCCGTCGATCTCTCTCACCACCTCCGCCATGGCTCCGAAAGCCGACAAGGGGAAGGTCGTGAAGTCGGCCGAGGCGCAGTGGCTC
>NC_041389.1:348103426-348150255 GCF_002162155.2 Triticum dicoccoides
CAGCTCGCCGCGAAGGAGCTGAGGGAGTACTACTACCTCTTCTGGTTGACGGTGACGCGAGTGCATCCGCGTACGAAGGTACTCCCAGCTGCCGCTTCGGAACTGGCTCCGAATGGATACCCTTTCTTCGCGCTGTTCTTCTACTGCGGGCTCTGCCCGCCTTTCTCTGAATCTTTCTGCGACATCATGAACACCTACGGGTTCCGCCTCCTTGACTTCACCCCAAATGCTGTTCTGACCATGGCAGTTTTCACACATCTCTGTGAAAACTTTGTCGGAGTCTATCCAAACGTAGCTCTTTTCCGCCACTTCTTTATGCCCCGAGTTGAGAGAGGGGAGCCTTTATCCGGCGGAATCGCCTGGATCTCGAGAGCTGGCAAGAAGGAAGCTTATCTGGAGGGAGAGCTCCGCAGCAAGTGGGAGGAATGGAGAGCAGAATGGTGCTGGATTGTCGAGGAGAACCCGCAGCCATTTACCGCCCAGCGCCAAGCCCCAGTAGCGTGCGGCAACGATTGCAGCAACGTGGCCCCGGAAGACGATAGGCTGAAGATTGCCGTCACCCGGATCCTACGCCTCAGGCTTGCCGGGCTCACCGTAGGCGCCGTTGGCGCAGATTTTCTTCGCCGCTGCATCGCCCCCCTGCAGGAGAGGAGGAGACCCGCCTGGGAGTTCCAGAATGCGGCGGATATCATGAGGCTGAGCCCGGGCCTCAACTTCAACTTCACTGTCCTGGAACTGGATGCGATGATCCTGGAGCTGTTCAAGCGCGATCCTCAACATCCCGAAGCGTTCATGTTGCCGAGGGGTGTCGTTCCGCTGTGCAACAACTCCTCGCTCGACCGCATCCATGCAATGATGACGCTGTGCGATTCGCATGGAATTGTCCCAACTTGGCAAGAGCCTGCAGACGACATCGTGCGGGAGTTCTTTGACGACTTGGTAGAAGTGCCAGTTCGCTCCGATGAACAGAAGAGCCTTACTCACGACACCACCGATGCGGAGATGCAGCGCATCGCCACTAGGCTGGAAGAGGCGGCAGCATCCGCTGCCGCGAGCGAGTTCGGATTCAGCATGGAGGAGGCAGAGGCAGCAGAGGCGGCAAGCCTTGTCGAGCGAGAGGAGCTTGCCAGCGAGGAAGAGCTTGTCGGGCCTGAAGCTGAGTCGAGCGAGCCCGCCGAGGGCGCGAGCGACTCGTTGAAGATCGGCTCCTCCTCCTCCCCACCTTCAGCCAGCTCGCCGCAAGCGGAGCCCCCAGCTCCATCAAGAAGGCGTCTCCGCAAGGCCGGGGACGTAGCGGGGCGGCAGACGAGTCAACAGCCGCCGTGCCGCGTGACACGCTCTACCGCGGCAAGCACTGTTGCCGCAGGAGCACCTCACGCTGCTGCGGCAACTGGAGCGGGGTCTTCCCGGTCCACCGCTACTGCTCCTGCCAAGCGGACAAGGGAACCTACTCCTCCGCCTCGTCGCACCGGAGGCGAGCCGGACTTCAATCTCTCCGCGCTCAGCTCCGATGAGGAAGAAGAAGAGTAAGATTCTTTGTTGTACTTGTAGTTCTTCAATTCTTGTTGTTTTGTCTTGTATCTGATTTGCTTTACTCCGAATCCATTCCTTTTCAGGACTCTGGCCCAGAGAGCGGCGAAGAGAGCCAAGGTCCCGGTGATTGTCTTCGAGGACAAACCCACCGCGACAGCAGGGGATGTGTCCGAGACCACCTTGCCGGACCCGGCAACTATTCCCCAAAGCAGCCCCCAGCACAGCCCCCAGCGTAAGTATATGGTTTACTTCCTGCTGTTAGGCGCGCATGGGTGCTCTTTCTTTGCTGACATCTGACTATTGGTTTGTGCAGGAGCAGAGCAGCCTCACCAGGAGTGCCCGGAAGCCGCTCCCGAAATGCCATCTGCTTCGACTACACCGCCAAGGGAGAATTCCCCGGCAAGGGAGCATTCTCCGGCAAGGGAGAATTCTTCGGCAAGGAACAGTTCTCCGGCAAGGGACAGCACCAGCGACCCTCCGGTGGTTGAGACCATGACTGCAGATCCTAGTACAGGTAATCCTCTTGCTTGAAAACTTCCCTTGGGTTCTCTTTCTTCTGACTTTCTTTTTTGGATATTTGCTTGACTTTTCTCCTTTTTCCGTTCGTCAGATCCATCTACCACGGAGCCGATGGAAACCGAGGTCGCCGGCAAGGAGAACGCGCGCAGCAATACCGACGACGCCGTTGCCACCGAAGGAGAAGCCGACGCTGATGATCCCGCCGGCGAAGAGGCCGCCAAAGCTGCTGCCGCAGAAGCTGACGAGGGGTCCGGCGATCGCACTGATGGCCCCGAGGCCGCAGGAGCGTCAGGCGCTACGCCGGCCGCCGATCCCTCCGCCGCTGCTGCAGCATCAGGCTCCGAAGAGCCCCAGCCTGGCGCCTACTTGAAGGCCGGTGACGGCATCTTCATCAAGCTCCCCTGGGCGTCAAGCTCCAGGGCGCCGGTCGTAGGAGAGATCTTGGATGGAGAGGTGCTCGCCTCCGCTGGGCTGACGCTGGTCGACGCGCCAAGCAGCAGCAGCGATGAGCCTGAGGAGGAGCGGCTGCTGCGGAAGCTGTTGTCGCTTTACCGCGCCCGATAGGCCAAGCTGGAATCCCGAGAAGCGCTTGTCGCGAAGGCGGGAGTGGACATCGAGAAGCGTGCGGAGGAGCTCCGGGGTCTCAGGCAGGAAGCTCTTCAATCCCTGGCAGAGGAGCGGGAGCAAGTCGCCGAGGAGCGGAAAGCCTTCCTCCTCGAGAAGGCTGAAGTTGAAGAGCAACAGCAGCTTGTTGCCGAAAAGCTATCTACATAGGAAGGCGAGTTGGCGCAGCGCAAGATCAACCTTGACAGCCACGAGGAGGAGCTTGCCGCACGCGAGCAAGCAATTGTCGGGGCTCTCAAGGAAGCAGAGGATGCTGCCGCAGCTGCCGAGGCCGCCAAGAAGGAGCTGGAGACAAAGATGGCGCAGCTGGGGGCCGATCTCAAGGCGAGCGGCGAGGAGCTTGCTGCGCTCAAGCGTGAGCGCGAGAAGGACGCCGCCGCTCATGGTGAGCTGTAGGGTCGTCTCGCTGAGAGGAGCAAAGAGCTTAGCGCCGCCAAGGACTCCAACGCAGATCTTGAGTTGAAGCTGACTACTTTGACCAAGACGCTGGACGGCGCGAGGGAGCAGGAGGTGGCCTTGAAGGAGAAGATCACGGCCGACGAGGCGCTGCTGGCGAGTGCTGCCGCCGCCCAGAACACTTTTAGGCAGAATGTGGAGCACTGGACGGAGGGTCTCGTGGATGTTGCCGCAGCCATCGACAGGGAGCTGGCGCAGCTGGGGATGGAGGATCTCGGGTACTCCTCCGATGAGCACCTCCAACCCAGCGCGAAGCTCAGCTTGTTCTTCAAAGGCGTGGCGACGGCCCTCCAGCGACTTCGGGAGAAGATCCCAAAGCAGCTGGCCGACGAGTCGCGCAAGATCTACGTGGGAGCTCTTCAAAAGGTGCTGGTGAAGGTGGCCTTCCGCAACCCAGGCCTCAACCTCACCAATGTCCTCAGGTCCCTGCCGCCGGATGCTGATCTGGAAGCGCTCAAGGCCCTTGTCGCACCCATTGTGGACAAGGTGAGCTGGATCAAGACGGTTGAGGGCGATCGCGTAGATTAGGCCGCCCGTTTTCTCTTTTTCTTTGTCGCTGCTGATCATGTCATGAGAACAATCTGTTAGAGCTCCGACAAGCTATCTTGTAATATAACTCTATTTTGGGTAGAGATTGCTGTGTTATTTCCTTTACTTGATTCCTTCCTTTGTATATTTTTGCCCTACGCTTTTAGGGAACTTGTCGGCGCAGGCACCTTAGCCGCGAGCGCTGAGTGTGGGACGTCAGCAGCCTGCTGGTGGTGCCGCTACCGGCAAGAAACCTTGTCGCAACTAGTCGCAGCCCACTTAAGTTGTTGAGCGGACTCGAAACAAAGTAAGGGCGCAACTAGCTACGAGTTGGTTCCTCCGCGCACAGGTTTTCCATACAAAGTACGGTCGTTCGAGGAAGATAACTTAAAAATTAAAACTGATTGCTCAAACTTTGGCAACTTAGCTTTTCTGTCGTTTGCTTTCCGGTAAGGCGAAACTTCCTTGAATGATGCCTGGTCCACACCATTATCTTCTCCTTTCCCCCCAGCAAACTTGTGGGCGAGGGAACCTTCCTTTCCTTTTTGAGAAAAAGAAAGAAGAGAAAATAAAGATATGGAGCCTTACGGCTCGTTATTGCTTACCGGGGGTAGGCGCTGCACAAAGTGTCAGATAACGCATGCAAAGTAGAAAGCATGAAATTGACAAGATGTGCGGAGCACATGAGCTTTACTTATGCATGTGGTCTGCGCCCGGCTTCGTACAAAGGATTACATGCAACATCGGCAAGACTTGTACAAAAGGTGGTTGCCGGAACTGGTTCCGGCAACCGCGCCCTATGGGTAAAACTTACGAAGATGCTCAACGTTCCAGGAGTTGCTCACCGGAATGCCATCTTCGGTCTCAAGGCGGACAGCGCCAGGCCTAGTGACTCGTTTCACCCGGTAAGGGCCTTCCCACTTCGGCGTCAACTTGTTGGAATTCTTGACGGACTGAACGCGCCGAAGAACAAGGTCGCCTTCCTCGAGACTTCTGGCATTAACTTTGCGGCTATGGTAGCAGCGCAAAGCTTGCTGGTATCGAGCAGCTCGTACAGCAGCCTGAAGACGGTCTTCCTCAAGGAGCAGCGCGTCATCTTGTCGCAACTGCTCTTGCTCAAGCTCATCATAAGCGAGCACTCGAGGTGACCCGTATACGAGTTCCGTGGGGAGGACTGCCTCTGCTCCATAGACTAGAGCGAAAGGTGTCTGGCCAGTGGCTCGATTTGGCATCGCCCTGATCGACCAAAGAACCACCGGCAGCTCCTCAATCCAGTTCTTTCCACACTTGCGTAGCCTGTCGAAAGTCTCGGTCTTGAGCCCGCGCAGCACTTCAGCATTTGCCCTCTCCGCTTGACCGTTACTTCTTGGATGAGCAACAGAAGCGAAGCAGACCTTGGCGCCAAGATCTTGGACGTACTGCATGAAGGTGCGGCTCGTGAATTGCGTGCCGTTGTCGGTGATGATCCTGTTAGGGATCCCGAAGCGGCAAACAATCGACCTGAAGAACTTGACTGCTGACTGTGCTGTCACCTTCCTCACTGCTTCCACTTCCGGCCACTTTGTGAACTTGTCGATTGCAACGTACAAGTACTCAAAGCCCCCGACAGCTCGGGGAAAGGGGCCGAGGATGTCGAGCCCCCAAACCGAAAATGGCCAAGATAAAGGGATTGTCTGGAGAGCTTGAGCTGGCTGGTGTATCTGCTTGGAATGGAACTGGCACGCTTCACACTTGGTTACTTGTGCAGTTGCATCCTGGAGGGCTGTCGGCAAAAAGAAACCTTGCCGGAACGCCTTGCCGGCAAGTGCTCTTGCGCCAATGTGGTGACCACATATGCCTCCATGTATCTCTACCAACAGCTTTTGTCCGTCTTCCCGGTGAATACACTTCAATTTCACGTCGTTGAGTCTTCTTCTGTATAGTGTATTGTCGACAAACTGGTACATACTTGACTGCCGGGCTACTCTTTCCGCTTCTTCTTTCTCTTAGGGAAGTTCTCCTGTCTGAAGGAAACGGACAATCTTCTGTGCCCATGCTGGAGCTTGCGGCTCGACAACAAGGACTAAAGGCACATCTGCTGCTGTGGGAACATCCGCTTCTATGGCGAGAACCTGCGGCTTAGCCGGAGCTTGACGTTCCCCGGCAAGCTTGCCGGAGCAAAACTTGTCGGGAGTGTCTGCTTCAACGGAACAAACCCTAGGGCTTGCCGGAGTAGACTTCTCCTCAGCACCCTTGGTGTTGATCTTGAGGACCTTCTTGGCGGCGGCTTCGCGGAGCTCTGCCGAAAAATAGTCACCAGAAATCAACTTCCTCTTCTTGCTTTGTCCAGTTGATGGCGTTACAGACGGTTGAGTCAGCTTGAGCACAAAGATCCCTGGTTCCACAGGTAACTTAAGTGCGGCGCACTTCGACAGGCCATCGGCAATGTCGTTCTGAGCTCTTGGAACATGTTCCATTTGTAGGCCGTCAAAGCGCTCTTCTAGCATTCTCACTTCATCAACGTAAGCTTCCATCAACGGACTTTGATAATTTTTGTTCACTTGGCGGACGACAAGCTGTGAGTCACCCCTGACAATGAGCTTCTTGATCCCAAGGTCTGCTGCGATCCTGAGACCAGCAAGCAAACCCTCATACTCTGCGGTATTGTTTGTTGCTAGCTCCTTGGGAAAGTGCATCTGGACTACGTACTTGAGGTGCTCTCCGGTGGGTGCAACAAGTAGCACGCCCGCACCGGCGCCTTGCAGCGAGAAGGCACCATCAAAGTACATCAGCCACTCTTTGCTTGCTTCCTTGACGGGGATGCTCGTTTCTGGAATTTCTTCATCTTGTGTTGGCGTCCATTCTGCTATGAACTCCTCCAATGCTCTGCTTTGGATAGTTGAAGTGCTCTCAAACTTGAGGCCAAAGCTTGACAGTTCCAGTGCCCACTCGACAATCCTGCCTGTTGCTTCTGGATTTTGCAGTATCCTTTTCAGCGGAAAACGAGTGACGACTGTGATCTCATGTGCTTGGAAGTAATGGCGCAACTTTCTCGAGGCCATGAGAAGGCCGAAAAGCAATTTCTGCACACCAGAGTACCTTGACCTAGCCCCCTGCAGAAGGGAACTGACAAAGTAAACTGGGCGCTGCACCATTCTTTTCTGCATCTTCTCACGCGCCTGCGCAGATCCATCTTTGTCGGGACCAGAGCTTGCCGGTGAAGTCCCCTGCTTGTCACTGGATTCATCTGCCGTGGTTGCTGGCTCATCATCCGCCTCCCTCTCCGCTACTAACGCAGCACTAACCACTTGATTGGTTGCTGCTATATACAGCAGCAACTTCTCTTGTGGCTTAGGTGCGACAAGTGTTGGATTGGAGGACAGGTATCTCTTCAAGTCCTGCAGCACAGCCTCCGCCTCCGGAGTCCATTTCATTGGACCTGCCTTTTTCAATATTTTGAAAAATGGCAAGGCGCGCTCAGCGGACCTAGAGATAAACCTGCTGAGAGCAGCTATGCAACCGGCAAGTCTTCGTACATCCTTGACGCGCTTTGGTGCTTCAATCTGCTCAACGGCCTTGATCTTGTCGGGATTGGCTTCAATTCCTCGCTGAGACACGAAGAACCCGAGAAGCTTGCTGGAGGGGACTCCAAACACACACTTCTCGGGGTTAAGCTTGAGGTTGATCTTGCGCAGATTTGCAAAGGTTTCGTCTAAATCTTGAATCAGAGTCACCTTGTCCTTGCTCTTGACCACTATGTCATCCATGTAGGCTTCCACATTTCTATGTATTTGTGGCTCAAAAGCGTCATGGACTACCCTTGCAAATGTTGAACCCGCATTCTTTAAACGGAAAGGCATCCGTACGAAACAGTATGTGCCACATGGGGTGATGAACGCGGTCTTCTCCTCATCCTCTTCTGCCATGAAGATCTGATGGTATCCTGAGTATGCATCAAGAAATGAAAGTAAGTCACATCCGGCCGTGGAGTCAACAATCTGGTCGATGCGCGGCAAGGGAAATGGGTCTTTGGGACAAGCTTTATTGACATCAGTAAAGTCAATACAAAGCCTCCATTTCCCGTTTGCCTTGCGCACAACTATAGGGTTGGCCAACCACGTAGGATGGAGCACTCCTCTGACAAGGCCTGCTGCTTCCAATTTCTTGATTTCTTCTGCGATGAATTCTTGGTGCTCCACTGCCTGTTTCCTGACTTTCTGCTTGACGGGCCGCGCATGAGGACAGGCGGCAAGATGGTGCTCGATTACTTTCCTGGGAACACCGGGGATGTCAGACGGTTGCCACGCAAATACGTCGACGTTCGCTCGCAGGAAAGCAACGAGCGCGCTTTCCTATTTAGGGTCGAGAGTGGCACTGATGGTGAAGGTACCACCAGTGCCATCCTCCTTGGCGGACACCCTCTTGGTCTCTGGTGGAGCTGCCATTGTCTTCTTACACTTGCCGGTGGAGCTCGATGGTGCGTCCTCGACGGTAGCGCAGCACTCCGAAGAGGTGCGCTTGCTGAAGTGGGCATCAGAACTCTTGCCGGACTTGGTCTTCTTCTTCGCCCCGGGAGCTTCAACGGCAAGTGAATTGCGATCTATTGCGGCTGCTGCTTCCCGGTAGATCCTGTCGCCGCAGATAAGAGCATCCTTCTTGTCACCAGGGACAGAGATGACACTTATCGGGCCTGGCATCTTCAGCATGTTGTATGCATAGTGAGAGGCTGCCATGAATTTGGCGAGTTCTGGATGGCCGAGTATCCCATTGTAAGGTAATGGAAAGTCAGCAACGTCAAAAGTGACCCTCTCAGTCCTGAAGTTCAACTCGCTGCCAAATGTTACCGGCAACGTGATCTTTCCCTTCGGCTTGCTCCTTCCCGGATTGATTCCTTGGAATGTGCCGGTCTCTTCGAGCTCGCCATCAGGGATCTGGAGTTTCTGGAGTACCACGGAGGAGATCAGGTTCAAGCCGGCACCGCCGTCAACTAGCATCTTAGTGACCTTGAGGTTGCGGATAGTTGGTGAAACCAACATCGGCAAGCACCCAACCGGAGTTATGCGATCAGGGTGGTCCTCAATATCAAAGATGATAGGCGTGCTGGACCATTTCAGAGGCTTGCGTGACTCGACGGGTGGTTCTACCGCATTGACTTCCCGCACCCACTGCTTGAGCTGGCGGTGTGAAGTATGCAGAGAAGCACCTCCGTCAATGCACAGGACCTCTATGGCTTTCTGGAACTCCTCCTCATCGGTCTCGTCATCATCCATATCTTCATCGTCGTCGTCATCTTCATCCTTGTCGCGGCCGCGGGGAGGTTTGTCTCCTTGCCACTGCTTGGCCTTGCCACGGCATCCTGCTCGGCCGGGGCGTTTCTTGCCGGGTCCTCCAGCACCTTCCTGGGCCTTCTCCTTGTCGCATCGCTCGTATTCAGATTTTTGCTGCTCGACAAGTTGCTCGACTTTCTTGAAGCTCTGGAGGTCATGGCCCTTGGTGCGGTGGATCTTGCAGTACTGCTTGTTGGTGCCGTCCTGCTTGTCGGCGACCGCCACAGCCTGGTAGTTGGTGCCCGCGACAATCTCCTTGCCGGAGCTACCCGTTTTGGCTTTCTTGGCGCCACCTCTGTTGCCGGACTGCTCAACGACTAGCACATCTTTGCCTTTCTTCTTCCTGTTGTTCCGCCGCCGGTTTTTCTTTGCCGGGGCAGCCTCCTCACTATCAGATCCTCCTGCTTCTGTATTCTCTCCGGGGAGTTTCCTCCCTTCCTCAGCACGTGCACACTTGTCGGCCAGGGCATATAGCTCACTGACGTCTCTGATCTTGCACATCGCCATCTCCTCCCGCATCCTGCGGTTTCGCACGTTCTGATGGAACGCGCTGATTACCGCGGCAGGGTGGACATCTGGGATGTTGTGCTCTATGCGGCTGAATCTCTGAATGTACTTGTGCAGGGGCTCTCCTTCCTTCTGGGCGAGCAGATGAAGGTCGCTCTCTTGGCCATGAGGCTTGTGGCCGCCTGTAAAGGCGCCGACAAACTGATGGCATAGGTCTGCCCAGGAGGATATGGAGTTGTCCGGCAAGTGCATGAGCCAGGATCTGACATTGGGCTTGAGCACCAGCGGGAAGTAGTTGGCCAGGATCTTGTCGTCCCGCCCCCCGGCAGCTTTCACCGCGATGGCGTAGATGTTGAGGAACTCCGACGGATGCGACTTGCCGTCGTACTTATCTGGTACGTCTGGCTTGAAATTCTTTGTGCTGGGCCACTGGACTTGCCGCAGCTCACGAGTGAACGCAGGGCAACCTACCGCGTACGGCAAGTCGCCTGGTTCCCTTGGTGCATGCATGTCGACAGAGGGCCCAGTGCGCTGGTCCGATTGACGCCCCACTTCTCTTCGGCGCTCGATGCGAGTGCGAGCGTCTTCTTGCTGTCGTTCGTGAAGAACTTGGCGCTGATCACGACGAGCTCGTGGATCTGATGATGCGGTGGAGTCGCTGTCGAGGTGGATCCGGCGAGTCGGCGATCTTGGCCTTCTGGGTGGAGAGTGCATGGTGGTTGCACCCCCACCGGTTTCGTCGCCATCGGCTCGTGCCTGGCAGTCCTGCCGCGGCAGCGATGTATTCGGCTGCCGTGGAGTGTCACCGTTGGCGAAGCTGATGAGACTCTGAATGGTGGCCCTCCATTCATCAATCTTGTCTGCCGTTGGAGGGTAATCCAGGAGCAGTTGATCTCGCGCCGCAGCTTCTGCTAGAGTGGTGGGCCGCAGTGGCGAACGGTGCGAGGAGCGGGATATGCTCAGACTTCTAACTATGTTAGAAGGAGCAGTATCCCGTCCAGGCGACCGTGTCTCGCTCTTGCCAGCATGTTGGCGTGCATGCTGGTCTCGAGCACCCCGAGATCCACCAGCTCGATCTTGGTCCAACAAACGTATGGCACTGCGAATACCATGACGTTGTCGGTCCTGCGCCTCCTGAGATGGGCGCGGTGCATGTACGGACGCCGAGGTCTGCGCAGCCTTGTCCTTGGACCTGGTAGCACCATGAGCTCCCTCGTCGATGCCCGTTCTTCCGCCGGCGTCTACCCCACCACTCGTTTGCTCCGGTGGTGGTGGGATCTACATGGACGGAACAGCCGCCGCCGAAGCCTTCTTCTTTGGTGGCATGTCGATGAAGAAGATGAAGATCTAGCTCGTGTGAACGCCGGATCAGGTTCACACAACCTCGACGCCCCCTACCTGGCGCGCCAAAGATGTCGGGGAAGCTGATCCACGAACACCTATGGGACCGGCGGACCGAGCCCCTTTCGGTTCGGCGGGGGGCGGAGATCGCACGAAGAGCGGATCGAGGCGAAGCACACGAGCAGTTTACCCAGCTTCGGAGCTCTCCGGAGAGATAACACTCTTACTGCTGCATGTCTGAGTGTATTGAGTTCTTGCTCGGGAGCGCTGAGTGCTACAGTACCCTCTAGCTACTAACGAGACTGAGCGTGAGTGTCTTTCTGGCTTCGAACCCCCTCTACGTTGCGCATGGGCCTCCTTTTATATGCTAAAGGGGTCACCGACAGGTGGCAACGTAGATAAGGGCAAAAATGGAAAAGGAATTGCGCTTGGTACAACTACCTGTACAGTGTATCATACCTAACCCTGACGGCAGGGGACAAAGGCATTAAATGCCCGTCTACGTTGCCCAAATAGTGCAAAAAGGGACCGTCAGGGACGCCACCGCTTACCACGATGGCAATCTTGTCAGCGTTGCTTGCCACCGCGCACCGCTGGCCGCACAGCCTCTTGCCACGCGCGCTTGTAAAGGTGCCAGGGCGACACGTTGGTGGATGTGCTGGAGCGCGGGTACAGAGTGGTAGTTTGCCGCGGCAAGCGCCTTGCCGCGGCTGTTGTCTTGTCGCGTTCGGAAGCTTGCCGCTCACCGGGCCTTGCCGGGACGCGTGGCGCATCGCGACAAGTTCCTTGAGATGCCTTGGTTGGCCTTCCTGACAAGCTCCTCTTGCCGGGGCCTTGTCTCCTTGGCTTGAATACTTTGTTCTTGAATGGCTCCAAAGGAACCACGGAGGACCTTGGTGGTCACCCGGCAAGCCTTGCCGCGGGGTGCTGCAACTGCCCGTGCACAAGTTCGGGATACTAGGGTACCCCTACTCTAGTAAACCGACACAAGGGGAGCCAAAGAATATTCTCAAGTATTAGCAGTTGAGTTGTCAATTCAACCACACCTGGATAACTTAGTATCTGCAACAAAGTATTTAGTAGCAAAGTAGTATGGAAGTAACAGTAATAGTAGCAAAAGTAACAGTAGCAGTTTTGTAGTAATTGTAACAGTGGCAACGGCAAAGTAACTAAGCAAAGAACAATATGTGAAAAGCTCGTAGGCATTGGATCAGTGATGGATAATTATGTCGGATGCGATTCCTCGTGTAATATTTATAACATAGGGTGACACAAAACTAGCTCTAGTTCATCAATGTAATGTAGGCATGTATTCCGAATATAGTCATACGTGCTTATGGAAAAGAACTTGCATGACATCTTTTGTCCTACCCTCCCGTGGCAGCGGGGTCCTAATGGAAACTAAGGGATACTAAGGCCTCCTTTTAATAGAGTACCGGACCAAAGCATTAACACATAATGAATAAATGAACTCCTCAAACTACGGTCATCACCGAGAAGTATCCCGATTATTGTCACTTCGGGGTTGTCGGATCATAACACATAATAGGTGACTATAGACTTGCAAGATAGGATCAAGAACTCACATATATTAATGAAAACATAATAGGTTCAGATATGAAATCATTGCACTCGGGCCCTAGTGACAAGCATTAAGCATATCAAAGTCATATCAACATCAATCTCAGAACATAGTGGATACTTGGGACCAAACCCTAACAAAACTAACTTGATTATATGGTAAATCTCATCCAACCCATCACCGTCCAGCAAGCCTACGATGGAATTACTCATGCACGGCGGTGAGCATCATGAAATTGGTGATGGAGGATGGTTGATGATGACGACAGCGTCGAATCCCCCTCTCTGGAGCCCCAAACGGACTCCAGATCAGCCCTCCCGAGAGAGATTAGGGCTTGGCGGTGGCTCCATATTGTAAAACATCATGAATCTTTCTCTCTGATTTTTCTCTCCGTGAAAGTGAATATATAGAGTTGGAGTTGACGTCGGTGGAGCTTCAGGGGGGGCCACAAGGCAGGAGGCGTGCCCTAGGGGGGCTCCCCCCACCCTCGTGGACAGGGTGTGGGCCCCCTGACATTGCTCCGTGGATTTTAAGGTCATTCCGAGAACTTTTATTTCTGCACAAAAATAACACCATGGTAGTTCTGCTGAAAACAGCGTCAGTTCGGGTTAGTTCCATTCAAATTATGCAAGTTAGAGTCCAAAACAAGGGCAAAAGTGTTTGGAGAAGTAGATATGACGGAGACGTATCACCGCTCCGGGAAGAAGACATCAACATTGGCGTAGTCAGCGATCGCGGACGCCTGAATGGCGATGTTCTCTCTCTCCGCCACTAGCTTAGGCAGCACCTCCTAGCAGAAAGTCGCTAGCTATGGCATGCGCACGCCGGGATACCAGGCCCTGACGAACTCCAGCACCTTAGTGGCACTGCCTCGTGTGGAGGAGATCTTCTAGGCATCAAGCTGCTGCACCGCCACATCCAGCCAGTCGGCCGTCTGATTGGGAGTCCACGGAATTGGACTACCCGGCCATAAGGCCTCCAAGACCTGAGCCCCGACACATTGAAGCCGGCGAAGCATGCGACACGTCGGCTCCAGGCGCATCCTGACGGCCGTGAGTTGTTCACCCATGGTCCGAGGCCAATTCTGAGGAATCTCCTTGCCCTCACGCCAGTTTGCCTCATGCTCAGCCTCGATGTCCATGCAGATAGCAACATAGTAGCCAGGGAGGAACTTTGCACAAAAGAAGGCGACGACGTTAGAAGATAGCCCCTGACAACAGTCGATGAAGAGAAGTCGAAACAGAAAAAGAAAAAAAGGGGGCTCACCGACGAGCATGTCCTCGATCATGCCATATCCGTCATCAAGGAGCCTCTTCCTCTCAAGCCAGCTCAAGAGCTCAGTCTTGAACTCGGCCTTGAGTGCCGCCTCATCTGCCTCCAGCTTCTGACCCTGCTCCATGTGTCGCAGGGCCTACTCCGTCAGCTCTTTCTCCAGTCGGTCGTGTTCAGAAGCTGCCTGGTCACGCTCCTGCCTGATGGCCTGGAGTTGGCCCTCAAGGTCGGCCGCGCGCTGGAGCATCTGGGCATTGGCCGCTGCAAAGAGAAAAACGAGCAGGCGGCATCAACTATCTACTTCAACAGAAACTAAGACAAGTTGCTGGAGAAGATCTGGCCCGACTGCTCAGTAGTTGGCTCGAATCACGAGGGCTACACCCAGTGGGTGCGCTGGCACGCCCCCACTGAAGGACAACATACTTACTTCGGCTCTGAGCTAGCTCAGAAGTCCGGGTGGCGAGCGCCTGCTTCTGCATGTTGTATGCGGACACCCGCATGTTATGGAGGTCCTTCAACAACCGCAACCATTTCAACAAAGGAACAAAACGCCTTGAAGTTCCAACCCGCCTGCTCAGCAGCCGGCTCGGAACTCGGAGGCTACACCCAATGGGTGCGCTGGCGCGCCCCCATGGAAAACTACAAGAAGAAGAAGCGAAAAGGAGAAATACATACTCGGACGGCCGTCCGTGTCGCCAGCATGTCGTCCCTCGCCTTCAGGATGGATGCGTGCTGGGTGAGGAACCGGTCCTCCATCTCCCGCACTACCAAGTTCAAGGCGGCGGGGCCTTCTTCCACCACTCGGACCAAGGAAATGGCGCTGGTAGCCCCGGCATCGGCCCTCTGCCGGATGTGGCATCCACATGCTGCCTGGGCTCGGATGCCGCCTGCACTGCGTGACGGTGCGCAGGAGCACGCACTGTCAAGGCCGGACCCGCCAGCTAGCCGGTGTCGGCTGGTGGAGCCTCCGGGTGGATAGGTTCATCGCCTCCTTGCCCGCCGGCTGCTGGCTCGTGCTGGTGCCCCTCTACCTCGAGAACAAGGGTGTCGGGGACCCACGGCTCCGGTGCTGACTGGTCAGCTCTGGCCGCTCCAGGCGGCGTCTGGTTCTGTGCGACCTCCGCGTCCGGCCGGTCGAGAGGAATGGCCTCCGGGACACCACCGCCAGCTGGATCCGCCTGGGCCCTCCTTGCCACCTCTGCCTCTGCCTCCGCCTGGGCCTTCCGCACCGCCTCGGCCTCCGCCGCGGCCTGGGCCTATGCCTGTGCCGCCGCCTATGTGTTGGCCCGCGCCTTGTCCTCCGCATCCTTCACCTCCCGTGCCTCCCGCATGTTCTTCTCCCGCGCCTCCTGGAGGGTGGCAGCCAGCTTCGGACGCCGTGTATCCGGTAAGCCGTCCACCGGGTCCATCACCGAGGCAGACGAAGCCCGCGAGGTGGTGCAGGACGCCCTGTTTAACAGAAAAGAAAACATGAAGAAACACCCCGAGAAAGAAGAAAAGTACTAAGCCAGAAAAGGCGAGAATGCTTACCCGGATGTGAGCGGCAAGGGCCTTGGCCCCTTCCGGCTGGTGGTCGCCTTTTGGGCCTCCTGCCGCTTCGCGGCCTCCGCCTGCTTGGTGGCGTCCGCCCTCTTGGCCGGGTTGCTCCCATACCTACCCCCTGGCGGCGCTTGTGCCTGACAGGTGCGGCTGCCGGCTGCGGCGCTGAAGCACCGACCACTCTCTCTGTGACCCCTCCAGGCGGGCACTGCTCATCGTCGTCTTTGTCGTCATCTGGCCAAGCTCGGATGTCTCCGACTCGTCCTCCTCCGCCTCCTCTGGAGCCGCCTGCTCCGGGGCCGCCCAATCCTCCTCCACCTCCTGCGGAGCCGCCTTCCTCGGCGCCGCAATCTCCGTTGCCGCCTCCTCCAGTGACCTCTTTGTTGCCGCCTCCCTCCATGGCGGCCGCCCCTAGCTCGGGGTCGTCAATGTCCCTGTCCTCGTGGTCCGACATCCACTCATGCCCAGGAGACGGCAGGCCTTGGCCCGGGAAACGCGGCCATAAGAGCCATCTGGTCAAGTCAGAAGAACAAGAAATGTAAAAAATGGAGCAGTCAGATCCGACACGTACCGCAGGAGGAGGATATGCCTTGTTGTAGGGCTCCTTGCCAATGTGCCACTCCGCATCGTTGAGCTTGCCGTTGGTGATCTCATTGATGTGGAGGGCCACCTCCCCCCTCGGCATCTCCTTCGTCGACATCCGGCATGGATCTCAGCGGCCGCTCATCTCGAAGATGAGGTGCGGTCGGAACTAGAGCGGCGAGACCTGGTGCATGATGAAGCCGGCCACCAGATCGGCCGGTTGGAGGCCCTCCGGATAGGTCATCTCCTCCAGCCGGACAAGGACGCTGCTGATGTTCGGAGGCAGTGGCTTCTTGGGCGGCTGTTGTGGCCAGTTGCTGTGTGATCCAGCAGGCGGCCACGTAAGGCGGCAAATTGATGTAGTCTATGTTCCCGAGGTTTTGGACGTAGAAGAATGACCACTGTCAGAGCTTGGCCGACTCATGTAGAGGAAGCAGAGGGAAGCAAGTGCCAATTCCTGAATGCCTCACGACCACGCACGCCCCACACAGAGCTGCCTCGTCATTTGCCACCGTACCGAGCTTGAGGTAGAAGAATCTACCCCACAGCTCGATAGTCGGCCACACGCCGAGGTACCCCTTGCAGAGGGAGACAAAGGCAAAGATGCACACCACCGTGTTGGCGGTGAGGTGGTGCGGCTGGAGTTGGAATTGGTGGAGGAACTCCCGAAATAAGGCGGAGGCCGGGAGCATGAAGCCGCGAATTAAGTGGGTGCGGAAGTCTATGCACTCACTGGGCTCCGACGGTGGCGAGGTCTCCGACCCAGGGATGCGCACCCCCACGTGCTCGGAGCGAGGAATCCTCCACGTCGCACGGAGGAAGTCGACGTGGTCTTGATGAATGGTGGAGCCCATCCATCCACTCTTCGCCATGACACCAGGCAGCGAGGGAGAGTTCGTTGGAGAAGAAGGGAGGAAGGCCGCCGTGGAGACGAGGATGACGATGACGATGGCGCATGGTAGCAAAGCTGCAGTGGTGGCCGCGGCGGAATGGTCTCTTCAACAAGGCGACGGTCAAGGTGAGCTAATGGCCTCGAGAGGGACAGCCGCGACGGAGCTTCGATGGCAGCGGAGCGAGGCATCACGACAATGGTGATGGTGAGGCGAGATAGTGGGGAGTGGGCGCGTGAGCGTAGTGCCCCTCCTCCTCTCCCTCCCCACTCTATAGCCGACCGGGGCGAAGCCAAGGTGACGTGCGGGGGTGGGATTAACTGCGCCCCATGTCTCGCATGACCACGCGTTTACCGCGTGTTAAGGCGCATTTACAGTGCCACAGGAGGGCAACCATCTGCCTCGGTCTTAGCGGATCGGTGTGTGGGTCGAGGCCCTGTAGCGACGGGCCCTAGCCTGCGGAGAGGTCCCGTCATGCATGTGGGCTGGCAGGCCGGCCTGGCCTGTGGGCGCCATGTGTGGCTTGCTTGGAGGGCGGCGCCGCCCCGACTCCCGCCAGCCGGTTCGAATTCCACCTGGCAGCCGTGGCTACGTTCGGCTCCTGGCGTCCGACTCCTCCCGGCCGGATGGAAACTGCTGAGGCTCTCCGGCTGCTCAAAGCCGTAGAACCTCACCAACTTCGGGGACTACTGACGGGGGGATAGACCCTGGGTAGCATCACCAGCACTTCGAGACTTTTTAAGACATCGGGGCTGGCCAAGCCCCTCAATCCGACTAGTCGCAAGGCCGGCCCATGGGACCGGCTGGGGCCAAAGGGCCTTCTCCTAGAAGGCGGCAGACCCCAAGAAGGAGGCGGACTACGAGAAGGCGATGCACTCCAAAGGGCGGCGAGGGCATGGGCCAAATCCTACTAGGCGGCCCTTCGCTCGCTCTAAGTTTGCGCCCACCTTCTACGACAAGACAGGGTGTGGCCACAGTGCGACCTGCCACCCCTAGATCCGGGCGGGACTTGGCCACAGTACGGATGTACTAAGCGGACACCCCTCACCTGATGTGGTACTGTAGCCACGCGTCTCATGACACCGCCTATGTCAGACAGGGCCATGCTCCCATGACGGGCGGTCGGTGTGGCCAGCAATCGCGGACCCCACCTATTCGTGTATCGCCAGAAGGCGGCAAGGCCAGAATAGGTGGCCACAAGGGGAGGCCGACTCCTAGCAGGCGGCCGTCCCTCCCCTTGGAGTTTGTGCACCATTAACCAGAGGGGACGGGGTGTGGCTAAAGTAATCGCCCGCCAGCCGGTGGTACTGTAGCCATACGCCCCCCGACCAAGCTACTGTCATCAAAGGCGAGGCTACAGTGCGGCATAGTTCTCCTGGCCCGCAAGCGGTGGGCCCCACCTATCGGCCGAGTTCATGGTAGTCGGCGGGGCCCACCAGGCGGCGGGCCCCAGCTGTCGGCGGAGAAGTTGGAGCCAAGACACACTGACGACCGGGTCCTACAACCAGCCAGATTACCATTGTACCCCTGGGGGGTAGGCCTATATAAACCCCCAGGCTCACCCATACAAAGGGTTCACCATTCTAGCCACCACCCACCCACATAGCTAGGAAGGAGTAGAGCGAGCTTGGCCTTCTTCTTCCTCTAGCCGAAGCAGCTCAAGGAGCACCCTTGTAGCCACTCTATTTGATCATAGTCATGCGGAGACCCCGTAGAGTAGGATTAGGGGTGTTATCTCCACGAAGAGCCCTGAACCTGGGTAAGACCCGGCGTTGTTTGAGGTCTTGCCTACTCCCGCTTCTAGAGCCTGGCAACGCACTCTTGTCCCCACACATGATAAGCCATCCCTTGGCATATGTCGAGGAAATACCACGACAGGTATGTTACTTGCCCGAGATTCGATCGTCGATATCTTCATACCTAGTTCAATCTCGTTACCGGCAAGTCTCTTTACTCGTTCCATAGTGCATCATCTTGTAACTAACTGATTAGTCACATTGCTTGCAAGGTGTCATATGATGTGCATTACCGAGAGGGCCCAAAGATACCTTCGATACTCGGAGTGACAAATCCTAATATCGATCTATGCCAACCCAACAAACACCTTCAGAGATACCTGTAGAGAATCTTTATAATCACCCAGTTATGTTGTGACGTTTGATAGCACACAAGGCATTTCCTCGGTATCCGGGAGTTGCATAATCTCATAGTCAGAGGAATATATATTTTACATGAAGAAAGCAGTAACAATAAAACTAAACGATCATTATGCTAAGCTAACGGATGGGTCTTGTCCATCACATCATTCCACTAATGATGTGATCCCCTTTATCAAATGAAAACTCATGTCCATGGTTAGGAAACTTAACAATCTTTGATCAACGAGCTAGTCTAGTAGAGGCATACTAGGGACACAGTGTTTTGTCTATGTATTCACACATGTATCAAGTATCCGGTTAATACAATTCTAGCATGAATAATAAACATTTATCATGAATAAGGAAATATAAAATAACAACTTTATTATTTCCTCTAGGGCATATTTCCTTCAACCCTATGCTATCGCCTCTCATGGAGCAGCCCGGCGGCGCCTACTACATCCCCAACCCAATGCCCCACCGCCTCCTGCGCCGTGGAATCCGTCCCTTTTCGCTGCGCTGCACTCTGCCCCGACACCAAGTAACTATACCGGCGGAGGTGATTGGTATATGGACACCGGGGCTACCTCTCATATGTCTTCTAATCTTGGTAACCTTCACACCGCCTATCCCGTAAATACCTCTACTCACATTACTGTCGGTGACGGTTCCTCCCTTGCCATCACGCATATTGGACATTCTTCATTTCCATCTAATTCCATGCCTCAACATACTTATTTCGCCTTCATTAATCAAGAATCTTGTTTCTGTTCGGTCTTTTACTCATAAAAATCCTATTACCGTTGAATTTTACGAGTGTGGTTTTTCTGTTAAGGACGCCCGTACCTGGATGGTTCTTCACTGATGTGACAGCCCTCACAAGCTCTACCTGGTTCAACAGTCCTCCTCCACAGCCACTGCTCCCGCCGCCCTCTCTGCCGGTGTGGACCTTTGGCATGCTCGTCTGGGTCATCCCAATCCTTCCACGTTTCATCATATTCTTTGAAGTTTTTCTTCACATGTATTAAGATCGACGATCATACTTGTCATGCTTGTCGTGTTGGTAAACACATTCGTCTTCCTTTTAGTGCATTCTCCACCATTGCATCGTATCCGTTTGAGTTAATTCATAGTGATGTGTGGACTTCTCCTGTTGGAAGTACGGGATATCTTTACTATCTTGTTATACTAGACGATTTTTCTCATGTGTGGACTTTTCTTTTGCGGCAAAAATCATATGTACTTTTGACTCTCACCGCTTTTTACTCCTATGTCATGATGTAGTTCGGCCGCCCTATCCATGCGCTCCAGACTGACAACGGGAAGGAGTTCAATAACTCGCCATACGCACTCTTCTGACCACACATGGTACTATATTTCATCTCACATGCCCCTATACTTTGCAACAAAACGGGTGTGTCGAGCGTGTTCTTCGCACTCTTAATGATTGTGTTCGCACACTCCTCTTTCACGCAAATGCGCCGCCTCATTTTTGGCCGGATGCTCTTGCTACGGAATCTCTTCTTCTTAATATATGACCATGCCGGACTCGTTGGAATTATGCACCACATCATCTCTTATATGGCACTTCACCATCCTATGGCGAGCTTTGAGTTTTTGGGTGCCTTTGCTACCCTAGCATCGCTTCTACCACCCCTCATAAGCTCGCTCCTCTCTCACTTGCATGCATATTTTTTGGATACCGCTGTTGGGAAACGTAGCATGCAATTTCAAAAAAAATCCTACGCTCACGCAAGATCTATATAGGAGATGCATAGCAACGAGAGAGGGAGAGTGTGTCCACATACCCTCATAGACCGAAAGTGGAAGCATTAACTTAACGTAGTTGATGTAGTCGAACGTCTTCTCAAAATCAACCGATCAAGTACCGAACGTACGACACATCCAAGTTTTGCACACGTTAAGCTCAATGACGTCCCTCAAACTCTTGATCTAGTAGAGGCACGAAGGATTCGATGAGTTCCGTCAGCACCACAGCATGGTGACGGTGGTCGTGATGTGATACGCGCAGGGCTTCGCCTAAGCACTATGATAATATGTCTGGAAGGGTAAACGCTGGAGGGGGGCACCGCACATGGATAAGAAACAACTGTTGTCCTTTGAGGTGCCCCCCTGGCCCCGTATATAAAGGATGAGACAGGAGGAGGCTGGCCCTAGGGCGCGCAATGGGGGGGAGTCCTACCAGGACTCCAAGTCCTAGTCGCCCCCTTCCTTTCCAATGGAGGGGGAAGAGGGAAAGAGAGGGAGAGGGAAAGGGGGGCCGCGCCCCCTCTCCTAGTACAATTCGGACTCCCCATGGGGGGCTACCTCCTCGTGGCCTGCCTCTCCTCTACCCTATGGTCCAATAAGGCCCATTATTTCCCCGGGGGGTCTGGTAACCCCTCGGTTCTCTGAAAAACACCCGAACCACTCTGGAACCATTCCGGTGTCCGAATACCACCTTCCAAAATATCAATCTCTACCTCTCAACCATTTTGAGACTCCTCGTCATGTCTGTGATCTTATCTGAGACTCCGAACAACCTTTGGTCACCAGAACACATAACTCATATAATACATATCGTCATTGAAAGTTAAGCATGCAGACCCTACATGTTAGAGAACTATGTAAACGTGACCAAGACACCTCTCCGGTCAATAACTAATAGCGGAACCTGGATGCTCATATTGGTTCCCACATATTATACGAAGATCTTTATCGATCGAACTGCTATGTCAACATATGTTATTCCCTTTGTCATCGGTATGTTACTTGCCCGAGATTCGATCATCGGTATCTTCATACCTAGTTCAATATCGTTACCGGCAAGTCTCTTTACTGTTTCCGTAATGCATCATCTTGCAACTAACTCATTAATCACATTGCTTGCAAGGCTTCATATGATGTGCATTACCGAGAGGGCCTAGAGATACCTCTCCGATACTCGGAGTGACAAATCCTAATCTCAATCTATGCCAACCCAAAAAACACCTCTAAATATACATATAGAGCATCTTTATAATCACCCAGTTACATTGTGATGTTTGATAGCACACAAGGTAATCCTCCGGTGTCCGGGAGTTGCATAATCTCATAGTCGGAGGAATATGTATTTCACATGAAGAGAGTAGTAGCAATAAAACTAGATGATCATAATGCTATGCTAAGGGATGGGTCTTGTCCATCACATCATTCTCCTAATGATGTGATCCCGTTCATCAAATGACAACACATGTCCATGGCTAGGAAACTTAACCATCTTTGATAAACAAGCTAGTTAAGTAGAGGCATACTATGGACACGGTGTTTTTTCCATGTATTCACACATGTATCAAGTTTCCGATTAATACAATTATAGCATGAATAATTAAAATTTATCATGATATATGGAAATATAAAATAACAACTTTATTATTGCCTCTAGGGCATATTTCCTTCAGTCTCCCACTTGCACTAGAGTCAATAATCTAGTTTACATCGCCATGTGATTTAACACCAATAGTTCACATCTATATGTGATTAACACCCATAGTTCACATCACCATGTGACCAACACCCAAAGGGTTTACTAGAGTCAATAATCTAGTCCACATCGCTATGTGATTAACACCCAAAGAGTACAACAGTGTGATCTTGTTTTGCTTGTGAGATAAGTTTAGTCAACGGGTCTGCCATATTTAAAACCGTATGTATTTTGCAAATTTTCTATGTCTAAAATGCTCTACATGGAGCTACTCTAGCTAATTGCTCCCACGTTCAATACGTATCTAGATGGATACTTAGAGTCATCTAGATCAGTGTGAAAGCTTGCATCAATGTAACTCTTTATGATGAACTCTTTATCACCTCCATAATCGAGAAACATTTCCTTAGTCCTCTTAGGTAACTAAGGATGATTTGACCGCTGTCAAGTGATCCACTACTGGATCACTATCATACCCCCTTGCCAAACTCATGATAAGGTACACAATAGGTCTGGTACACAACTTAGCATACTTTATAGAACCTATGGCTGAGGCATAGGGAATGACTTCCATTCTCTTTCTATTTTCTGATGTGGTTGGGTTTTCCGTCTTACTAAACTTTACACCTTACAACATAGGCAATAACTCCTTCTTTGACTGTTCCATTTTGAACTACTTCAAAATCTTGTCAAGGTATGTACTCACCGAAAAATCTTATCAACTGTCTTGATCTATCTCTATATATCTTGATGCCCAATATGTAAGCAGCTTCACGGAGGTCTTTTCTTTGAAAAACTCCTTTCAAACTATCCTTTATGCTTTCCAGAAAATTCTAGATCATTTCTGATCAACAATATGTCATCCACATATACTTATCAGAAAGGTTGTAGTGCTCCCACTCACTTTCTTGTAAATACAAGCTTCACCGCAAGTCCGTATAAAACTATATGCTTTGATCAACTCATCAAAGCGTATATTCCAACTCCGAGATGCTTGCACTAGTCCATAGATGGATCACTGGAGCATGCACACTTTGTTAGCACCTTTAGGATTGACAAAACCTTCTGGTTGCATCATATACAACACTTCTTTAATAAATCCATTAAGGAATGCTGTTTTTTGACATCCATTTGCCAGATTTCATAAAATATGGCAATTTCTAACATGATTCGAACGTACTTAAGCATAGCTATGGTTGAGAAAATCTCATTGTAGTCAAAACCTTGAACTTGTCGAAGACCTTTTTCAACTAGTCGAGCTTTGTAGATAGTAACACTACCATCAACGTCCATTTTCCTCCTGAAGATCCATTTATTCTCAATGGCTTGCTGATCATCGGGCAAGTCCACCAAAGTCCACACTTTGTTCTCATACATGGATCCTATCTCAGATTTCATGGCCTCAAGTTATTTATCAGAATCTTGGATCATCATAGCTTCTTCATAGTTTGTAGGTTCGTCATGGTTAAGTAACATGACCTCCAGAATAGGATTACCGTACCACTATGGTGCGGATTATGCTTTGTTTGACCTACGAGGTTCTGTAGTAACTTGATCCGAAGTTTCATGATCATTATCATTAGCTTCCTCTCCAGTTGGTGTAGGCATCATGGGAACGGATTTGTCGGATGAGCTACTTTGCAAATTGAAAGAAGGTACAACTACCTCATCAAGTTCTACTTTCCTCCCACTCACTTCTTTCGAGAGAAACTCCTTCTCTAGAAAGGTTCCGTTCTTAGCAACAGAGATCTTGCCTTTGGATCTGTGGTAGAAGGTGTACCCAATTGTTTCCTTAGGGTATCCTATGAAGATGCACTTCTCCGATTTGGGTTCGAGCTTATCAGGATGAAGCCTTTTTACATAAGCACCACATCCCCAAACTTTAAGAAACGACATCTTAGATTTGTTGCCAAACCACAGTTCATACGGTGTCATCTCAATGGATTTTGACGGTGCCCTGTTTAACCTGAATGTAGCTGTCTCTAATGCTTTACCCCAAAACGATAGTGGTAAACCGGTAAGAGACATCATAGATCACACCATATCTAATAAAGTGCGGTTACGACGTTCGGACACACCATTAAACTGTGGTGTTCTAGGTGGCGTGAGCTGTGAAACTATTCCACATTGTTTTAAATGAAGGCCAAACTCGTAACTCAAATATTCACCTCCATGTTCAGATCGTAGAAACTTTATTTTCTTGTTACGATGATCTCCACTTCACTCTGAAATTCTTTGAACTTTTGAAATGTTTCATACTTGTGTTTCATTAAGTAAATATATCCATATCTACTTAAATCATCAGTGAAGGTGAGAAAATAACGATACTCACCATGAGCCTCAACACTCATCGGACCGCATGCATCGGTATGTATTATTTCGAGTAAGTCATTAGCTCGTTCCATTGTTCCGGAGAACGGAGTTTTAGTCATCTTGCCCATGAGGCATGGTTCGCAAGTATCAAATGATTCATAATCAAGTGATTCCAAAAGTGCATCTGCATGGAGTTTCTTCATGCGCTTTACACCGATATGACCTAAACGGCAGTGCCACAAATATGTTGCACTATCATTATCAACTTTGCATCTTTTTGGCATCAATATTATGAATATGTGTATTACTATGATCGAGATTCAATAAACCATTCACATTGGGTGTATGACCATGGAAGGTTTTATTCATGTAAACGGAATAACAATTATTCTCTGTCTTAAATGAATAACTGTATTGCAATAAACATGATCTAATCATATTCATGCTCAACACAAACACCAAAAACATTTATTTAGGTTCAACACTAATCCCGAAAGTATAGGGAGTGTGCCATGATGATCATATCAATCTTAGAACCACTTCCAACAAACATCGTCACTTCACCCTCAACTAGTCTCCATTAATTCTCCACCTCCTGTTTCGAGTTACTAATCTTAGCAACCGAACAAGTATCAAATACCGAGGGGTTACTACATGCACTAGTAAGGTACACAACAATAACATGTATATCAAATATACCTTTGTTCACTTTGCCATCCTTCTTATCCGCCAAATATTTGGGGTAGTTCCGCTTCCAATGACCATTTCCTTTGAAGTAGAAGCACTCAGTTTCAGGCTTAGGTCCAGCTTTGGGCTTCTTCACGGGAGTGACAACTTTCTTGACATTCTTCTTGAAGTTCCCTTTCTTTCCCTTTGCCCTTTTCTTGAAACTAGTGGTCTTGTTTAATCATCAACACTTGATGCTTTTTCTTGATTTCTAGCTTCATCAATTTCAGCATCACGAAGAGCTCAGGAATCGCTTTTGTCATCCCTTACATATTATAGTTCATCACGAAGTTCCCGTAACTTGGTGATGATGACTAGTGAACTCTATCAATCACTATCTTATATGTAAGATTAACTCCCACTTGATTCAAGCGATTGTAGTACACAGACATTCTGAGCACATGCTCACTAGTTGAGCTATTCTCCTCCATCTTTTAGGAAAAGTACTTGTCAGAGGTCTCATACATCTCGACATGGGCATGAGTCTGAAATACCAATTTCAGCTCTTGGAACATCTCATATGCTCCATGGATTTCAAAACATTTTTGAAGTCCCGGTTCTAAGCCGTAAAGCATCATGCTCTAAACTATCAAGTAGTCATCATATCAAGCTTGCGAAACATTCTTTACGTCTGCATCTGCTCCTGCAATAGGTTTGTCACCTAGCGGTGCATCAAGGACATAATTCTTCTGTGCAGCAACGAGGATAAATCTCATATCACCAACCCAGTCCGCATCATTGCAACTATCATCTTTCAACTTAGTTTTCTCTAGGAACATATCAAAAATCATAGGGCAACTATAACATGAGCTATTGATCTCCAACATAATTTGCAAATACTATCTGAACTAAGTTCATGATAAATTGAAGTTCAATTAATCATGTTACTTAAGAACTCCCACTTAAACTGACATACCTCAAGTCATCTAAGTGTAACATGATCCAAATCAACTAAACCATGTCCGATCATCACGTGAGATGGAGTAGTCATCAATGGTGAACATCTCTATGTTGATCATATCTACTATATGATTCACGTTCGACCTTTCGGTCTCTAGTGTTCCGAGGCCATGTCTGTACATGCTAGGCTCGTAAAGTTTAACCCGAGTATTCCGCATGTGCAAAACTGGCTTGCAGCTGTTATATTTGAACGTAGAGCTTATCACACCCAATCATCATGTGGTGTCTCAGCACGAAGAACTTTCGCAATGGTGCATACTCGGGGATAACACTTATACCATGAAATTTTAGTAAGGGATCACTTATAGTGCTACGGCCGTACTAAGCAAAATAAAATGCATAAAGATAAACATCACATGCAATCAAAATATTTAACATGATATGGCCATCATCATCTTGTGCTTTTGATCTCCATCACCAAAGCAACGTCATGATCTCCATCGTCACCGGCTTGATACCTTGATCTCCATCGTAGCATCGTGGTCGTCTCGCCAACTATTGCTTCTATGACTATCGCTACCGCTTAGTGATAAAGTAAAGCAATTACATGGCGTGTGTATTTCATACAATAAAGCGAGAACCATATGGCTCCTGCCAGTTGCCGATAACTTTTACAAAACATGATCATCTCATACAACAACTTATATCACATCATGTCTTGACCATATCGCATCACAACTTGCCCTGCAAAAACAAGTTAGACGCCCTCTACTTTGTTGTTGCAAGTTTTACGTGGCTGCTAGCGGCATCTAGCAAGAACCGTACTTACCTACAACACAAAAACCACAACGGTGATTTATCAAGTTTGCTGTTTTAACCTTCACGAAGATTGGCCGCAGTCAAATTCAATTCAACTAAAGTTGGAGAAACAGACACCCGCCAGCGACCTTTATGCAAAACTAGTTGCATGTCTGTCGGTGGAACCGGTCTCATGAACGCGGTCATGTAAGGTTGGTCTGGGCTGCTCCATCCAACAATACCGCCGAATCAAAATAAGACATTGGTGGTAAGCAGTATGACAACCACCGCCCACAACTCGTTGTGTTCTACTCGTGCATATCATCTACACATAGACCTGGCTCGGATGCCACTATTGGGAAACGTAGCATGCAATTTCAAAAAAATTCCTATGCTCATGCAAGATCTATCTAGGATATGCATAGCAACGAGAGGGGGAGAGTGTGTCCACATACCCTCCTAGACCGAAAGCGGAAGAGTTAACTTAATGCAGTTGATGTAGTCGAACGTCTTCTCAGATCAACCGTGTTATGGAACGTAGTAATTTTAAAAAAACCACTGTTGGGAAACGTAGCATGCAATTTCAAAAAAATTCCTATGCACACGCAAGATCATGGTGATGCATAGCAACGAGAGGGGAGAGTGTCATCTGCGTACCCTCGTAGACCGTAAGAGGAAGCGTTAGCACAACACGGTTGATGTAGTCGTACGTCTTCACGATTCGACCGATCCAAGTACCGAACGTACGGCACCTCCGAGTTCAGCACACGTTCAGCTCGATGACGTCCCACGAACTCCGATCCAGCAGAGCTTCACGGGAGAGTTTCGTCAGCACGACGATGTGATGATGGTGATGATGTTGATACCGATGCAGGGCTTCGCCTAAGCACCACTACGATATGACCGAGGTGGAATATGGTGGAGGGGGGCACCGCACACGGCTGGGAGAGATGAATAGATCAACTTGTGTGTCTAGAGGTGCCCCTTGCCCCCCGTATATAAAGGAGTGGAGGAGGGGGGAGGGCCAACCCTCCTATGGCGCGTCCTGGAGGAGTCCTACTCCCACCGGGGTAGGATTCCCCCCCTTCCAAGTAGTAGGAGTAGGAGTCAAGGAAAGGGAAAAGAGAAGAGAAGGAAGGAGGGGGCGCAGCCCCTCCCCCTAGTCCAATTCAGACTAGGCCTTGGGGGGGGGGGCGCAGCCTCCCCTCTCTCTTTCCCCTAAAGCGCAATAAGGCTCATATACTCCCCGGCAAATTCCCGTAACTCTCCGGAAATCCGATAAATACCCGAATCATTCCGAACCTTTCCGATGTCCGAATATAGTCATCCAATATATCGATTTTTACGTCTTGACCATTTCGATACTCCTCGTCATATCCCTAATCTTATCCGGGACTCCGAACTACCTTCAGGACATCAAAACACATAACTCATAATATAAATCGACACCAAACTTTAAGCGTGCGGACCCTACGGGTTCGAGAACTATGTAGACATGGCCGAGACACGTCTCCGGTCAATAACCAATAGCGGAACCTGGATGCTCATATTGGCTCCCACATATTCTACGAAGATCTTTATCGGTCAAACCGCATAACAATATACGTTGTTCCTTTTGTCATCGGTTTGTTACTTTCCCGAGATTCGATCATCGGTATCTCAATACCTAGTTCAATCTCGTTACCGGCAAGTCTCTTTACTCGTTATGTAATGCATCATCCCGCAACTAACTCATTAGTCACATTGCTTCCAAGGCTTATAGTGATGTGCATTACCGAGAGGGCCCAGAGATACTTCTCCGACAATCAGAGTGACAAATCCTAATCTCGAAATACGCCAGCTCAACAAGTACCTTCGGAGACACCTGTAGAGCACCTTTATAATTACCCAGTTAGGTTGTGACGTTTGGTAGCACAAAAAGTGTTCCTCCGATAAACGAGAGTTGCATAATCTCATAGTCATAGGAACATGTATAAGTCATGAAGAAAGCAATAGCAACATACTAAACGATCAAGTGCTAAGCTAACGGAATGGGTCAAGTCAATCACATCATTCTCTAATGATGTGATCCCGTTAATCAAATGACAACTCATGTCTATGGCTAGGAAACTTAACCTCTTTGATTAAACGAGCTAGTCAAGTAGAGGCATACTAGTGACACTATGTTTGTCTATGTATTCACACATGTATTATGTTTCCGGTTAATACAATTCTAGCATGAATAATAAACATTTACCATGAATTAAGGAAATAAATAATAATAATATTATTGCCTCTAGGGCATATTTCCTTCAGTCTCCCACTTGCACTAGAGACAATAATCTAGTTCACATCACCATGTGATTTAACACCAATATTCACATCTGTATGTGACTAATACCCATAGTTCATATCGTCATGTGGTCAACACCCAAAGGGTTTACTAGAGTCAATAATCTAGTTCACATCGCTATGTGATTAACACCCAAAGAGTACTAAGGTATGATCATGTTTTGCTCGTGAGAGAAGTTTAGTCAACGGGTCTGTCACATTCAGAGCCGTATGTATTTTGCAAATATTCTATGTCTACAATGCTCTGCACGGAGCTACTCTAGCTAATTGCTCCCACTTTCAATATGTATCCAGATTGAGACTTAGAGTCATCTAGATCGGTGTAAAAGCTTGCACCGATGTAACTCTTTACGACGAACTCTTTTATCACCTCCATAATCGAGAAACATTTTCTTAGTACTTTCTAAGGATATTCTTGACCGTTGTCCAGTGATCTACTCCTAGATCAAAATTGTACTCCTTGCCAAATTCAGAGCAAGGTATACAATAGGTCTGGTACATAGGATAACATACTTTATGGAACCTATGACTATGGCATAGGGAATGACTTTCATTCTCTTTCTATTTTCTGCCGTGGTCAGGCTTTGAGTCTTACTCAACTTCTCACCTTGCAACACAAGCAAGAACTCCTTCTTTGACTGTTCCATTTTGAACTACTTCAAAATCTTATCAAGGTATGTACTCATTGAAAAATCTTATCAACGTCTTGATCTATCTCTATAGATCTTGATGCTCATTGTGTAAGCAGCTTTACCGAGGTCTTTCTTTGAAAAACTCCTTTTAAACACTCCTTTATGCTTTCTAGAAAATTCTACATTATTTCTGATCAACAATATGTCATTCACATATACTTATCAGAAAGGCTTTAGTGTTCCCACTCACTTTCCTGTAAACACAGGCTTCACCACAAGTCTGTATAAAACTATATGCTTTGATCAAATCATCAAAGCGTATATTCCAACTAAGAGATGCTTGCACCAGTCGATGGATGGATCACTGGAGCTTGCACACTTTGTTAGCACCTTTAGGATTGACAAAACCTTTTGGTTGCATCATATACAACTCTTCTTTAATAAATCCATTAAGGAATGCAGTTTTGACATCCATTTGCCAAATTTCATAAAATGTGGCAATTGCAAACATGATTCGGACAGACTTAAGCATCGATACGAGTGAGAAAATCTCATCGTATTCAACACCTTGAATTCGTCAAAAAACTTTTTGCGACAAGTTGAGCTTTGTAGATAGTAACCCTACTATCAACGTCTGTCTTCCTCTTGAAGATCCATTTATACAATATGGGTTGCCGATCATCGGGCAACTCCACCAAAGTCCACACTTTGTTCTCATACATGGATCCCATCTCAGATTTCATGGCCTCAAGCCATTTCGCGGAATCTGGGCTCATCATCGCTTCCTCATTGTTCGTAGGTTCATCAGGGTCTAGTAAAATGACTTCCAGAACAGGATTACCGTACCACTCTAGCGCGGATTGTACTTTGGAATACCTACGAGGTTCTGTAGTAACTTAATCTGAAGTTTCATGATCATCATCATTAGCTTCCTCACTAATTGGTGTGGGAATCACTGGAACTAATTTATGTAATGAACTACTTTCCAATTCGGGAGAAGGTACAATTACCTTATCAAGCTCTACTTTCCTCCCACTCACTTCTTTTGAGAGAAACTCCTTCTCTAGAAAGGATCCATCTTAGCAACGAATATTTTGCCTTCAGATGTGTGATAGAAGGTGTACCCAACAGTTTCCTTTGGGTATTCTATGAATACGCACTTCTCCGATTTGGGTTTGAGCTTATCAGGTTGAAACTTTTTCACATAAGCATCGCAGCCCCAAACTTTAAGAAACGACAACTTCGGTTTCTTGCCAAACCACAGTTCATAAGGTGTCGTCTCAAAGAATATTTATGGTGCCCTATTTAAAGTGAATGCAGTTGTCTCTAATGCATAACCCCAAAACGATAGTGGTAAATCGGTAAGATACATCATAGATCGCACCATATCCAATAAAGTGCGGTTACAACGTTCGGACACACCATTACGCTGTGGTGTTCCATGTGGCGTGAGCTGTAAAACTATTCCACATTGTTTTTTAAATGAAGGCCAAACTTATAACTCAAATATTCTCCTCTACGATCAGATTGTTGAAACTTTATTTTCTTGTTACGATGATTCTCCACTTCACTCTGAAATTCTTTGAACTTTTCAAATGTTTCAGACTTGTGCTTCATTAAGTAGATATACTCATATCTGCTCAAATCATCTGTGAAGGTCAGAAAAATAATGATACCCGCCATGAGCATCAACACTCATTGGACCGCATACATCGGTATGTATTATTTCCAATAAGTCAGTAGCTCGTTCCATTGTTCCAGAAAACGGAGTTTTAGATATCTTGCCCAAAAGGCACGGTTCGCAAGCATCAAATGATTCATAATCAAGTGATTCCAAAAGTCCATCTTTATGGAGTTTTTTCATGCTCTTTACACCGATATGACCCAAACGGCAGTGCCACAAATATGTTGCACTATCATTATCAACTTTGCATCTTTTGGCATCAATATTATGAATATGTGTATCACCATGATCAATATTCAATAAACCATCAACATTGGGTGTATGACCATAGAAGGTTTTATTCATGTAAACAGAATAACAATTTATTCTCTGTCTTAGATGGATAAGTATCGCAATAAACATGATCTAATCATATTTATGCTCAACGCAAACACCAAATAACATTTATTTAGGTTTAACACTAATCTTGAAAATATAGGGAGTGTGCGATGATGATCATATCAATCTTGGAACCACTTCCAACATATATACATCGTCACTTCACCCGCAACTAGTCTCTGTTTATTCTGTAACTCATGTTTCGAGTTATTAATCTTAGCAACCGAACAAGTATCAATTACCCAGGGGTTACTATAAACACTAGTAAGGTACACATCAATAACCTGTATATCAAATATATCATTGTTCACTTTGCCATCCTTCTTATCTACCAAATATTCAGGGCATTTCCACTTCAAGTTACCATTTCCTTTGTAGTAGAAGCACTCAATTTCAGGCTTTGGTCCAACTTTGGGGTCCTTCGCGGGAGTGAAAGCTTGCTTGCCATTCTACTTGATGTTCCCTTTCTTTCCCTTTGCCCTTTTCTTGAAACTAGCGGTCTTGTCAATCATCAACACTTGATGCTCTTTCTTGATTTCTACCTTCGTTGATTTTAGCATCATGAAGAGCTCGGGAATCGTTTTCCTCATCCCTTGCATACTATTGTTCATCACGAAGTTCCAGTAACTTGGTGATGGTGACTAGAGAACTCTGTCAATCACTATCTTATCTGGAAGATTAACTCCCACTTGATTCAAGCGGTTGCAGTACCCAGACAATCTGAGCACATGCTCACTGCTTGAGATATTCTCCTCTATCTTTTAGCTATAGAACTTATTAGAGACTTCATATCTCTTAACTCGGGTATTTGCTTGAAATATTAACTTCAACTCCTGGAACATCTCATATGGTCCATGACATTCAAAACGTCTTTGAAGTCCCAATTCTAAGACGTTAAGCAAGGTGCACTAAACTATCAAATAGTCATCATATTGAGCTAGCCAAACGTTCATAATGTCTGCATCTGCTCCTTTAATAGGTCTGTCACCTAGCGGTGCATCAAAGACATAATTCTTCTATGCAGCAATGAGGATAATCCTCAAGTTACGGACCCAGTCCGTGTAATTGCTACCATCATCTTTCAACTTAGTTTTCTCTAGGATCACATATAAAACATAGGGAAGCAACAACGCGGGCTATTGATCTACAACATCATTTACAAAATACTACTAGGACTAAGTTCATGATAAATTAAAGTTTAATTAATCATATTACTTAAGAACTCCCACTTAGATAGACATCCCTCTAATCATCTAAGTGATCACGTGATCCAAATCAAGTAAACCATGTCCGATCATCACGTGAGATGGAGTAGTTTTCAATGATGAACATCACTATGTTGATCATATCTACTATATGATTCACGCTCGACCTTTCGGTCTCCAGTGTTCCGAGGCCATATCTGCATATGCTAGGCTCGTCAAGTTTAACCTGAGTATTCTGCGTGTGCAAAACTGGCTTGCACCCGTTGTAGATGAATGTAGAGCTTATCACACCCGATCATCACGTGGTGTCTCGGCACGACAAACTTTGGCAACGGTGCATACTCAAGGAGAACACTTTTACCTTGAAATTTAGTGAGAGATCATCCTATAATGCTACCGTCAATCAAAGCAAAATAATATGCATAAAGGATAAACATCACATGCAATCAATATAAGTGATATGATATGGCCATCATCATCTTGTGCTTGTGATCTCCATCTCCGAAGCACCGTCATGATCACCATCGTCACCGGTGCGACACCTTGATCTCCATCGCAGCATCGTTGTCATCTCGCCAACTATTGCTTCTACGACTATCGCTACTATTTAATGATAAAATAAAGCAATTACAGGGCGATTGCATTGCATACAATAAAGCGACAACCATATGGCTCCTGCCAGTTGCCAATAACTCTGTTACAAAACATGATCATCTCATACAATAAAATTTAGCATCATGTCTTGACCATATCACATCACATGCCCTGCAAAAATAAGTTAGACGTCCTCTACTTTGTTGTTGCAAGTTTTACGTGGCTGCTACAGGCTGAGCAAGAACCGTTCTTACCTACGCATCAAAACCACAACGATAGTTCATAAAGTTAGTGTTGTTTTAAGCTTCTCAAGGACCAGGCGTAGTCACACTCGGTTCAACTAAAGCTGGAGAAACTGACACCCGCCAGCCACCTATGTGCAAATCACGTTGGTAGAAACAGTCTCGCGTAAGTGTCCGCGTAATGTCGGTCCGGGCCGCTTCATCCAACAATACCGCCAAACCAAAGTATGACATGTTGGTAAGCAGTATGACTTGTATCGCCCACAATTCACTTGTGTTCTACTCGTGCATATAACATCTATGCATAAACCTGGCTCGGATGCCACTATTGGGGAACGTAGTAATTTCAAAAAAAAATCCTACGCACACGCAAGATCATGGTGATGCATAGCAATGAGAGGGGAGAGTGTCGTCCAGGTACCCTCGTAGACCGTAAGCGGAAGCGTTAGCACAACGCGGTTGATGTAGTCGTACGTCTTCATGATCCGACCGATCCATGTACCGAACGTACGACACCTTTGAGTTCAGCACACGTTCAGCTCGATGACTTCCCGCGAACTCCGATCCAACTGAGCTTCACGGGAGAGTTTCGTCAGCAGGACGATGTGATGACGGTGATGATGTTGCTACCGATGCAGGGCTTCGCCTAAGCACCGCTACGATATGATCGAGGTGGAATATGGTGGAGGGGGGCACCGCACACGGCTGGGAGAGATCAATAGATCAACTTGTGTTTCTAGAGGTGCCCCCTTGCCCCCGTAGATAAAGGAGTAGAGGAGGGGGGAGGGCCGGCCCTCCTATGGCGTGTCCTGGAGGAGTCCTACTCCCATCGGGAGTAGGATTCCCCCCCCCTTCCAAGTAGTAGGAGTAGGAGTCAGGGAAAGGCAAAAGAGAAGAGAAGGAAGGAGGGGGCGCAGCCCCTCCCCCTAGTCCAATTCGGACTAGGCCTTGGGGGGGTGCAGCCTCCCCTCTCTCTTCCCCCTAAAGCCCAATAAGGCCCATATACTCCCCGACGAATTCCCGTAACTCTCCGGTACTCCGATAAATACCCGAATCACTCGGAACCTTTCCGATGTCCGAATATAGTCATCCAATATATCGATTTTAACGTCTCGACCATTTCGAGACTCCTCGTCATGTCCCCAATCTCATTCGGGACTCCGAACTATCTTTGGTACATCAAAACACATAACTCATAATATAAACCGTCACCAAACTTTAAGCGTGCGGACCCTACGGGTTCGAGAACTATATAGACATGGCCGAGACACGTCTCCGGTCAATAACCAATAGCGGAACCTGGAGTCTCATATTGGCTCCCACATATTCTACGAAGATCTTTATCGGTCAAACCGCATAACAACATACGTTGTTCCTTTTGTCATTGGTATGTTACTTGCCCGAGATTCGATCGTCGGTATCTCAATACCTAGTTCAATCTCGTTACCGGCAAGTCTCTTTACTCGTTATGTAATGCATCATCCCGCAACTAACTCATTAGTCACATTGCTTGCAAGGCTTATAGTGATGTGCATTACCGAGAGGGCCCAGAGATACCTCTCCGACAATCGGAGTGACAAATCCTAATCTCCAAATATGCCAACTCAACAAGTACCTTCGGAGACACCTATAGAGCACCTTTATAATCACCCAGTTACGTTGTGATGTTTGGTAGTACACAAAGTGTTCCTCCGGTAAACGGGAGTTGCATAATCTCATAGTCATAGGAACATGTATAGGTCATGAAAAAAGCAATATCAACATACTAAACGATCAAGTGCTAAGCTAACGGAATGGGTCAAGTCAATCACAATTCTCTAATGATGTGATCCCGCTAATCAAATGACAACTCATGTCTATGGGCTAGGAAACTTAACCATCTTTGATTCAACAAGCTAGTCAAGTAGAGGCATACTAGTGACACCATGTTTGTCTATGTATTCACACATGTATTATGTTTCCGGTTAATACAATTCTAGCATGAATAATAAACATTTACCATGAAATACGGAAATAAATAATAATTATATTATTGCCTCTAGGGCATATTTCCTTCAAACCGATCAAGTACCAAACGTACGACACCTCCGAGTTCTGCACACGTTCAGCTCGATGACGTCCCTCGAACTGTTGATCTAGTAGAGGCACGAAGGAGTCGATGAGTTCCGTCCGCACAACGGCATGGTGACGGTGATGTGATCCATGTAGTGCTTCGCCTAAGCACTACAACAATATGACCAGAGGAGTAAATGGCGGAGGGGGGCACCGCACACGGCTAAGAAACAGATGTTGTCCTTTGAGGTGCCCCCCTGCCACCGTATATAAAGGATGAGGGAGGAGGAGGCCGGCCCTACGGCACGCCATGGGGGGAGTCCTACTAGGACTCCAAGTCCTTGTTGGCCCCCCTTCCTTTCCAACTGAGGGGGAAGAGGGAAAGAGAGTGAGAGGGAGAGGGAAAGGGGGGCCGCGCCCCCTCCCCTACTCCAATTCGGACTCCCCATGGGGGGAGCCACCTCCTTGTGGCATGCCTCTCCTCTCCCCGATGGCCCAATAAGGCCCATTACTTCCCCGGGGGGTTCCGGTAACACCTCGGTACTCTGAAAAATACCTGAACCACTCTGGAACCATTCTGTTGTCTGAATACCACCTACCAATATATCAATCTTTACCTCTCGACCATTTCGAGACTCCTCGTCATGTCTGTGATCTTATCTGGGACTCCGAACACACCAAAACACATAACTCATATAATACATATCATCATCGAAAGTTAAGCGTGTGGACCCTCCAGAGATACCTCTCCGATACTCGGAGTGACAAATCCTAATCTCGATCTATGCCAACCCAACAAACACCTTCGGAGATACCTGTAGAGCATCTTTATAATAACCTCAGTAACATTGTGACATTTGATAGCACACAAGGTATTCCTCCGGTGTCCGGGAGTTGCATAATCTCATAGTCGGAGGAATATGTATTTGACATGAAGAGAGCAGTAGCAATAAAACTGAACGATCATAATGCTATGCTAACGGATGGGTCTTGTCCATCACATCATTCTCCTAATTATGTGATCCCGTTCATCAAATGACAACACACATGTCCATGGCTAGGAAACTTAACCATCTTTGATAAACAAGCTAGTCAAGGACAGGCATACTAGGGACACTGTGTTTTGTCTATGTATTCACACATGTATCAAGTTTCCGATTAATACAATTATAGCATGAATAATAAACATTTATCATGATATAAGGAAATATAAAATAACAACCTTATTATTGCATCTAGGGCATATTTCCTTCAACCCCACCCACACAAAGGGCTACCGGTGCTATGATCCCGTCTCTCAACATATGATCACGTTGAGACATGTTTACTTTGACGGAAGGTTTTTTTTTGTTTCAGCAGATTTCTCCGGGCGCCGCTTCGTCATCACCATACAGCTCCTTCTCGGTCGTCTTGAACGTACTGACAATTTCTTGAAGGCCTACTAGGGGTCACCCGCGCTCGGCTCTCGGGCCACCCCCCAGGCTTCCCGGCTAGGGAGCCCACTCCGGAAGCGTCTTCCACGACCGGTGGCTCTCTGTCCGCCTCGCCCACTGTGGCTGGAGGCTCGGACTCCATGGGACCGGCTCGGTGCCCACCTTGTCCACTACGGCTGGAGGCTCAGTCCCATGCTTCGCGGACTATGTTGTGGCTGCCGAGTCTCCTGCCATCTTCATGACCGCCATCTCTGTGAGCTCGGTTGGGGGCGCCTTCGACGCGACGGGATCTTCACCAGCCTCCTCACCCGTCGCCGCCGCGGTTCCACCCGCCCCATCGCCTCCATGCCGCATGGTGCTTGAGCTCGGGTTGATGTTTTTGCCCGAGCAATCATTACCATGTCGACGAGTACTTGTGTGCCGCCTCGACATCCTCGCCCTCGCCAGTTCTATCGATGGCTCACACTGCTCTTCGCGACCCCAACTGGATCGCTGCGATGTAGGAGGAGTTTGATGCATTACAACACAATGATACATGGCAGCTCGTTTCCCATCTCCCGCATGCCAACGTCATCTATGGGAAGTGGGTGTTTTGTCACAATACACGCCCCAACAGTACTCTTGAGAGGTACAAGGCCTGTTGGGTGGTTTGCGGCTTTCACCAACACGTCGGTGTTGATTCCACCGACACGTTTGCGCCGGTCGTTAAGTTGGGCACTATTCGCATAGTCCTCCAACTTGTGGTGTCCTGTGGTTGGCCTGTGAATCAGAAGGATGTCACCAATGCCTTCCTCCATGGGCACCTCACCAAGCAGGTTTATTGCAGTAGCCCACTGGCTTCATCCATGCCACTCATCCGGATCACGTCTGCTTGCTCTCACGCTCACTATATGGGCTAAAACAAGCTCCTTGCTCGTGGCACCAGTGCATCTCCGCGTTTCTTCAGCAGCTAGGGTTTCGAGCTACTCGCTCGGACACCTCGACGTTTGTTCATCATCATGGTGACACGACTGCTTATATTCTGTTGTACATCGACGACATCATCCTGAAGACATCCTCGGCTGAGCTCGTTCGGCATCTTACCACTCGCCTTAGCACCGAGTTCGCCATCAAGGACTTGGGCCCACTGCACTACTTCCTCAGGATCGAGGTGATGCAACATACTGACGGATTTTTTCTTCATCAACAAAATTACACTCATGAGTTGCTCGAGCGCGACGGCATGCTTAACTATAGTCCCGCCACCATGCCTATCGACACGAAGGCTAAGGTTTTTGCCCTTGATGGCTCCTCAGCACCGGATGCGCCTTTCAATCGCTCCATTGTCGGTGCCCTTCAGTACCTCACGCTCACTCGGCCGGATTTGTAGTATGCAGTACAACAGATGTGTCTTCATATGAACTCCCGATGTGATTCCCACTGGAACCTAGTGAAGTGGATTCTTTGGTACATTCACGACACCATGGCTTTCAGCCTCACTTTGATAGTGTCATCCTCCATCAACTTGGCCATGTACTCCGATGCAGATTGGGCTGGCTGTCCTGACACTCGCCACTCTACATCCAGCTATTGTGTCTACGTTGGGTCGTCCCTTGTCTTGTGGTCGTCCAAGCGGAAACCCACGGGTTTGCAATCTAGTGCCAAGGCGGAGTACCAGGCTGTGGCCAATGTTGTCATCGAGAGTTCTTGGCTTCGACAACTCCTTCAGGAGTTGCATCATGACGTGTCCAAGGCCATCATGGTGTACTATGATAATGCCACCGCCATCTACCTCTCCACCAACTCGATTCATTGTCGTTGCACAAAGCACATTGAGCTCGACATTCACTTCATGCGAGAGTAGGTGGCTCTCAATTGCATCCATGTTTTGCATTTTTTGACTGCTCAGCAATTCACGGATGTCATGACAAAGGGGTTACCGACTTCTACTTTTGAGGAGTTTCGGTCCAGTCTATGAGTGACCTATGACGTATCAACTGCTGGGGGTGTTGAATATATGCATTATCACATGCACTTAGGCATGTTAGGATTTGCTTTTATTCTTTCCTAGCATATCTCCTGATCTTGTTTATTTCGGCTGAGATCCTAGCGAGCCATGTACACCATATATGCTACGACACCTAATCATTAGAAGTATGTATTGCATATTCTACATCGCGAACTTGTAGGTCTGAGTCTTCAATAATGCAGGCATTATGGTGGTGGCAAATGATGACCCACAAGTATAGGGGATCTATTGTAGTCCTTTTGATAAGTAAGAGTGTCGAACCCAACGAGGAGCAGATAATGCAGACATTTCGATAAAGGAAATGACAAGCAGTTTTCAATAAGATATTCTCTGCAAGCACTGAAATTATCGGTAACAGATAGTTTTGTGATAAGGTAATTCGTAACGGGTAACAAGTAACAAAAGTAACAAGGTGAAGCAAGGTGGCCCAATACTTTTTGTAGCAAAGGACAATCCTGGACAAACTCTTATATAAAGGAAAGCGCTCCCGGGGACACATGGGAATTATTGTCAAGCTAGTTTTCATCATGTTCATATGATTCACGTTCGGTACTTTGATAATTTGATATGTGGGTGGACTGGTGCTTGGGTACTGCCCTTCCTTGGACAAGTATCCCACTTATGATTAACCCCTCTCGCAAGCATCCGCAACGACGAAAGAAGAATTAAGGTAAACCTAACCATAGCATGAAACATATGGATCCAAATCAGCCCCTTACGAAGCAATTCATAAACTAGGGTTTAAGCTTCTGTCACTCTAGCAACCCATCATCTACTTATTACTTCCCAATGCCTTCCTCTAGGCCCAAACAATGGTGAATTTTCATGTAGTCGATGTTCACATAACACCACTAGAGGAAAGACAACATACATCTCATCAAAATATCAAACGAATACCAAATTCACATGACTACTTATAACAAGACTTCTCCCATGTCCTCAGGAACAAACTTAACTACTCACAAATCATATTCATGTTCATAATCAGAGGGGTATTAATATGCATAAAGGATCTGAACATATGATCTTCCACCGAATAAACCAACTAGCATCAACTACTAGTAGTAATCAACACTACTTGTAACCCACATGTACCAATCTGAGGTTTTGAGACAAAGATCGGATACAAGAGACGAACTACGGTTTGAGAGGAGATGGTGCTGGTGAAGATGTTGATGGATATTGACCCCCTCCCGATGAGAGGATGATGGTGATGACGATGGTGACGATTTCCCCTTCCCGGAGGGATGTTTCCCCGGTAGAACAGCTCCGTCGGAGCCCTAGATTGGTTCCGCCAAGGTTCCGCCTCGAGACAGCGGTGCTTCATCCCGAAAGATTCCTTATGATTTTTTCCAGGGAAAAAGACACCTTATACCAGAAGATGGGCATTGAGGGGATTCCAGGTAGCCCACGAGGCAGGGGCGAGCCTCCCACCCTCGTGGACAGTGGGTGCCCCCCCCCCTCTGGTGCTTTCTTCGCCCAAAATTTTTAATATATTCAAAAATTGACTTTCGTGGAGTTTCAGGACTTTTGGAGTTGTGCAGAATAGGTCTCTAATATTTCGCCCCTTTTCCAGCCCAGAATCCAGATGCCGGCATTCTCCCTCTTCATGTAAACCTTGTAAAATAAGAGAGAAAAGGCATAAGTATTGTGACATATCGTGTAGTAACATCCCATATTGCAATAAATATCGATATGAAAACATGATGCAAAATGGACGTATCAACTCCCCCAAGCTTAGACCTCGCTTGTCCTCAAGCAGAAACCGATATCGAAAAATATGTCCACATGTTTAGAGATAGAGGTGTCGATAAAATAAAATACGGACATGAGGGCATCATGATCATTCTTAGAAAAGCATATATATATATATATATATATATATATATATATATATATATATATATAGTCATATGATTCTTATGCTTAAAGTAACAATCTATTCACAATGTCAAGTATGAATCAGAAGCTTCATTGAAAACTAGCAAACTATAATCTCGGTCATTGAAGCAATTCCAATTTATCATAACATCGGAAAGAGTCAAATATAAGAGCTTTTCAGCAAGTCCACTGATGTCTACTACACAACCTTCTTCTTGTAGACGTTGTTGGGCCTCCAAGTGTAGAGGTTTGTAGGACAGTAGCAAATTTCCCTCAAGTGGATCACCTAAGGTTTATCAATCCGTGGGAGGCGTAGGTTGAAGATGGTCTCTCTCAAACAACCCTGCAACCAAATAACAAAGAGTCTCTTGTGTCTCCAACACAACCAATACAATGGTTAATTGTATACGTGCACTAGTTCAGTGAAGAGATTGTGATACAAGTGCAATATGGATGGTTTGATATAGGTTTTTGTAATCTGAAATTATAAAAACAGCAAGGTAACAAGTGGTAAAAGTAAGCGTAAACGGTATTGCAATGCTAGGAAACAAGGCCTAGGGTTCATACTTTCACTAGTGCAAGTTCTGTCAACAATAATAACATAATTAGATCATATAACAATCCCTCAACATGCAACAAAGAGTCACTCCAAAGTCACTAATAGCAGAGAACAAACGAAGAGATTATGGTAGGGTACGAAATCACCTCAAAGTTATTCTTTCTGATCGATCTATTCAAGAGTTCGGAGGAAAATAACACGTAGCTATTCTTTCCGTTCAATCTATCATAGAGTCCGTACTACAATAACACCTTAAGACACAAATCAACCAAAACCCTAATGTCACCTAGATACTCCAATGTCACCTCAAGTATCCGTGGGCATGATTGTACGATATGCATCACACAATCTCAGATTCATCTATTCAACCAACACAAAGAACTTCAAAGAGTGCCGCAAAGTTTCTACCGGAGAGTCAAGACGAAAATGTGTGCCAACCCCTATGCATAGATTCCCAAGGTCACGGAACCCGCAAGTTGATCACCAAAACATACATCAAGTTAATCAATAGAATACCCCATTGTCACCACGGGTATCCCACGCAAGACATACATCAAGTGTTCTCAAATCCTTAAAGACTCAATTCGATAAGATAACTTGAAAGGGAAAACTGAATCCATTACAAGTAGAGGGGGAGAAACATCATAAGATCCAACTATAATAGCAAAGCTCGCGGTACATCAAGATCGTGCCGAATCAAGAACACAAGAGAGAGAGAGACATCAAACACATAGCTACTGGTACATACCCTCAGCCCCGAGGGTGAACTACTCCCTCCTCATCATGGAGAGCGCCGAGATGATGAAGATGGCCACCGGTGAGGGATCCCCCTCCGGCAGGGTGCCAGAACAGGGTCCCGATTGGTTTTTGGTGGCTACAGAGGCTTGCAGCCGCGGAACTCCCGATCTATTGTCCTCCTGGATGTTTTCGGGGTATATGGGTATATATAGGCGAAAGAAGTCGGTCAGGGGAGCCACGAGGGGCCCACGAGGGTGGGGGCCATGCCCAGGGGGTAGGGCGCGCCCTGGACCCTCGTGGCCACCTCGTTGCTTCCCTGACGTCTACTACAAGTCTCCTGGATTGCGTTTGTTCCAAAAATAACTCTCCCGAAGGTTTCATTCCGTTTGGACTCCGTTTGATATTCCTTTTCTGCGAAACACTGAAATAGGCAAAAAAATAGCAGTTTGGACTGGGCCTCCGGTTAATAGGTTAGTCCCAAAAATAATATAAAAGTGTATAGTAAAGCCCATTAAACATCCAAAACAGATAATATAATAGCATGGAACAATCAAAAATTATAGATACGTTGGAGACGTATCATACACATACTCAACTATCATTTAGTATTTCGCAATTGCTAACACTCACGCGATACTTATGGGTGTGAAGTTTTAATGGATACAGAGAAAGATAGGGGCTCATAGTTTTGCCTCCCAACCTTTTACCTTAAGGGTAATGTCAACAATAATGCTTTATGAAAACCCACATCCAATTGGGTATATATATCAGGATCTTTCCAGCACATTGTGCTTGCCAAAGGATAAAGTGTAAAAAGGAAAGGTGAAGATCACCATGACTCTTGTATAAGGTAGAAGACAAAAATAAAGGATAGGCCCTTCGCAGAGGGAAACAGAGGTTGGCATGTGCTTTTAGGGTTGGATGCACAAAATGTTAATGCAAAAGAACTTCACCTTATATTGCCACTTGTATAGGGACCTTTATTATGTAGTCCGTCGCTTTTATTTCTTCCATATCACAAGCTCGTATAAAGATTAGTTTCTCCACACAAATAGATCATACATATTTAGAGAGAAATTTTTATTGCTTGAAACAATGACGACTTACTTGAAGGATCTTACTCAATCCATAGGTAGATATGGTGGACTCTCATGGCAAAACTGGGTTTAAGGATATTTGGAAGCACAAGTAGTATCTCTACTTGGTGCAAAGAGTTTGGCTAGCATGAGGGGGAAAGGGAAGCTCAACATGTTGGATGATCCATGACAATATAATTTATTTCGGATATAAGAAAACATAACCCATTAAGTTGTCTTCCTTGCCCAACATCAACTTTTTAGCATGTCATATTTTAATGAGTGCCCACAATCATAGAAGATGTCCAAGATAGTATATTTATATGTGAAAACCTCTCTTTCTTTATTACTTCCTATTAATTGCAATGATGACCAAAACTATGTTTGTCAACTCTCAACAACTTTTATTCATCATACTCTTTATATGTGAAGTCATCACTCTCCATAAGATCAATATGATCTTTTTATTTCTTTTTATTCTTTCTTTTTCTTTTACTCCCTCAAGATCGTAGCAAGATAGCAAAGCTCTCGACTCAAAACTAATCTTTATTATATATAGCTCAAGGACTCGATTACAGAGATAGGGATCAACACAAAAACTCAAGGCTAGATCATACTAAACTTTATTCTACTATATCAAGATATAACCAAAAGGATCGAACTAAGAAAAACGGTAAAGATAGGAGTGTGATGGTGATACGATACCGGGGCACCTCCCCCAAGCTTGGCAGTTGCCAAGGGGAGTGCCCATACCCATGTGTTTATGTTTCCTTCTTCGGGGATGGTGATGTAATATTCTTAGCGATGATGCCCCTTAGGATATGGTTCTCTTCTCGATCTTATTGACCTGCTATTTAAGACCCATTGTTTCCTTACGGAGTTTATCCGTGACTGTTAAAGCTTCTTTCACTATGGATGTTGCATAGCTGCGGGAGAACAAGTAACACTCTTTTTCATATTTTCATAAGAAAGAAATCTAGCATTGGGAGGTATAACCGAATTTGGAATTGCTGAGCTCTGGAGTTCCTCCATCATAAATATGGCTTGGAGACGAGAAGTAACTTCTTGATCCTCCTCCATAGCCTCTATCCTTTTTAAGTCAGCCGCCATCTCTTCCTCCATTGATGGCCCAAAGCGGTTAGCATCGCTATTTGCTCTTGGCCCCGGTGTCGGATTAGATACTTGACTCTCTCCGACTGACTCGTGAGAAGACATCTTGCTCTAAATCTGCTGCAGAGATAGCTCAAAACAAAACATAGGATTTCGTCGTGGTACGGCGGTCAAAACCTTCGGGAGATTATATAATGAATTTTTGCCAACCAAAAGAAGTATCATGCAAGAAAACAGAGTCTGGATGGCACACGAGGTGCCCACGAGGCAGTGGGCGCGCCCAGGGGGGTAGGGCGCGCCCTCCACCCTCGTGGATGCCTCGTGTCCTTTCCAGACTACTTCTTATTTTCCTATTTTCTTAAATATTCCAAAACGGAGAAAAATTGCTATTAGAATTGTTTTGGAGTCAGTTTACTTACCGTACCACATACCTATTCGTTTTCGGAGTCTGAAACGTTCTGGAAAGTGTCCCTTATGTACTCCTCCGGGGTTACGGTGTCAATAACATTGGTTTCAACATTAATGGGATTACCTAAGATATAATGTTTGATTCTTTGACCGTTCACCACCTTCGGATTCGTGCCTTCGGAGTTGTTGATTTTTATGGCATTGTAATGATAGACCTCCTCGATAATGTAAGGACCTTCTCATTTAGAGATAAGTTTTCCTGCAAAAACTCTTAAACAAGAGTTATATAGCAAAACATAACCACCTACATTAAACTTACGCTTTTGTATCCTTTTGTCATGCCATCTTTTAAATTTTTATTTAAACAGTTTGGCATTCTCATAGGCCTGGGTTCTCCATTTGTCTTATGTTCTAGTGAGCTAATGTCAAATAGCCTCTTCTCACCAGCAAGTTTGAAATCATAATTGAGCTCTTTAATAGACTAGTATGCCTTATGTTCTAGTTCGAGAGGTAAGCGACATGCTTTTCCATAAACCATTTTATACGGAGACATACCCATAGGATTTTTATATGCAGTTCTATAGGCCCATAATGCATCATCAAGTTTCTTGGACCAATTCTTTCTAGATCTATTAACAGTCTTTTGCAAAAATAATTTAAGCTCTCTATTACTCAATTCTACTTGACCGCTAGACTGTGGATGGTATGGAGATGCAATTCTATGATTAACATCATACTTAGCAAGCATCTTACGACAAGCACCATGAATAAAATTGTCACATCCCAAATTTTCAATTTGGAATGTTATACAAATAGACCACCTTGCATATCATATTTATTGCATTTTTTGCCTTGATCCTAGAAATTATACGCAACTCAAGGACCCACGGAGAGAGTTGGGGATTTCGTTATTTTCAGATTTGAGTTTCTCTAATTTTGAAAATAGGATCAATTGATTTTATTTATTTTATCTTCAATTATTTCAATCACAAAAATAAAAGAGAGGGAATAAAATGACTTTCCCAAAATAAAGAAATAATGAGGATTTAATAAAAAATCAAATAAGTTTTATTTTGGTGTTTTGCTATTTCTATTTGAATTTAGGAAAAATTGCACATTTTTCAAAAATGCATTTAAGAGCCAAAAAAATGTTCATCTTGCTCTAAATATTTTATTTAGGCGATGAAAATTTATTTTGGTATTTTCTAGGTTTTATTTAACTTTTTCTAGATTTATTTTTCGGTTCGGCGAAATTATTAAAAAAAACTCCCACGCCCCACTGGGCCGAAGCCCAGCCGAGCCAGGCCGGCATTCCCCGCGCCGCCGCCGCGGAGTCCGGGTCGGACTCCGCCTCCCGCCGCCGCCGCTTGCCCCTTCCCCAAGCCGCCGCACCCCCCTCCCCCTTTAAATACCCAGCCCGGGGCCCCCGTATGACCCCAAGCCGCAGTCGCCGCCGCCGCACACCCCGCCGCCGGAGCCAC
>NC_041389.1:348150706-348158881 GCF_002162155.2 Triticum dicoccoides
CGGAGCCACCCCGCCCCGCCGCCTCGTGTCACCGCCGCCGCCTGCAGCCGCCGTTGCCGGAGCCCCGCCGCCCCTCACCAGCCCCGCTGGAGCCGCCCCGCCCCGCCGGAGGACCTCGCCGGAGGTACCGCCCGGGCCGCCGCCGAAGCCGTTTTTTTAGAAAAACCACTTCGGGTTTTTTAAAGAAAAACCCTAGTTTTTTTATTAGATCGGTTTTTCTTTTGGTTTATTTATTTAGCGAGCGTTCGCTCGTTCATTCGTTTTAATGAACGCGTTCATCGTTTAGTTTCAGATAACAAACGTTCGTCCGTTAATCTGTTCGTCGTTTTTCTTTTTCTCGGATTTATTCCAAGATTTTTCTGATCGCGATTTCTGATCCGATTTTCGTTTTAGTTTAACTTTTCGCTCGTTTATCGGAATTAGGCGATTCAAATGCCTAGAGTTTCATCTCGAAACCCTCTTTCTGTTTAATCTACCCAAACAAGCTTTTGCCTCTGTAAAATTTGACTTAGGTCCAGATTAGTAAACTAAGCTCGTTTCTTTCGTAGTTTGAGTTTTGCCTCTTCGTTTGATTTGATTCTTTTTGCAAACCGGAGTTCTTAAGTTGAACCTTCTGGTTAGATCTTTTATTCGAGTTTTACATGTGCATTAGATGAGTACTTATTGTATGTTTGTTTGTTGTTTGCTTGCGATAGAGTACCCGGATTGCGCCGCTTGCTACTTCGAATCCCTAGGTTTCACGGATCATCAGCAAGGCAAGTAACACTTTGATCATACCTCCTTACTACCCAGTTTTTATGCATTAGATCAATCCTCAAACAATTGCATGATTAGGATCTGATTAATATGTGGGTTTTGGGAAGTAGATGAGGTAGTACCTATTACCTGTTTTATTATCAAACCCTTGGGAGTTACTTCTACGTTTGCTTATTATGCCATGCTATGCTAGTAGACGTGGATTGGGTGAGTGAATATCCATGACAGATGTGAGATTATTAATTAATGGTTTATTTAAGGTGGCAACTTTAATACACATCTGGGTGGATTGAGGTACCTGGGTATTGCAGGATTGCCTGTTTGTTTTTGGACCGCCACCCAGGCTCAAAGGGATCATAAGATTATTCATGCTAGAAAATTCCGTGTGCAGCCACATGCTATTATGGGCTCTAGCATAGCTGAGCAAGTCGTGCAAACTCTTACAGTGGTAGACTAGCAGATGTAGGGGATGTAGGTGGTACGGTCTATCCAATCGTAAGGTGCTAGCGCTTCTGAAAGACTATGTCTCGGTCATCCATTTCTCAAACACCATGTAGTGCGAGAAAACAAATGGAGGAGATCGAGTCTTGTGGGAAAAAGTGCACAAACCTCTGCAGAGTGTAGAAACTAATCATGATTAGCCGTGTCCCCGGTTATGGACGTTTTGAGTATCTAGTACTTGGATTATCATGTGAATCTCATCATGTTACTTTAATTAATATTGTTGGGTTTTTAATGATGATGCTTAATTGGGATTGAGAATGTTGTCAACCATTCTCAATGTTTAAAAACTACCATGATAGTTAAATAAATTTATTCCTTTGCAGTAGGGAAAAACTGGCTTTATGCAAAAACTGTAACCATAGAGCTTTCCACCAGCCATATATGCATGTAGTATATCATTATTCTTTCATTACTCTCTATGTGTTACTTTGCCAGCATATTCCATGTGCTGACCCATTTTCGGGCTGCAACATTTATGTTGCAGACTTTTCAGACGACGAGTAAGATTGCCTTAGGATCATGGTCCTATACTCAGTGATGCCATTGGAGTTGATGGACTGACTTTTCTTCCAAGCCTTCCGCTGTTATCGTTATTAGATGGCCTTAAGCCATATTTATTGTAATAAGCTCTCTTTGGAGACATTCGATGTAATAAGTGTGTGATTGCTACTCTGTTATAAATCCTTCAAGTACTGTGTGTGTCAGCATTACTGATCCAGGGATGACACTGATGCACAGAGATCAGACCGTCTGAGGTCTAGTCGCTACAAGATGGTATCACACATGCTGACTATAGGACACGACCACTAAGCCAAAGCCCTAGATCACTACTCTCTCTTCTCAGTTCCGACTCCTCATCTTTTCTACTCTCTTTTAGGATGGCGGATGCAAGGAACAAGTTCATGCAACCGGACGAAGATACACCCTTTGGACGACACCTAAAGGAAGTTACCAAGTACCTGAAGATCGGAGTACCAAGCTTCACCGGGACCTACAACGCCACTTTACCTCAAGAGGAGCGCTGGATGATTCAAGTTCAAGTTCCAGGAAGGACGTTCATGCCCGTCACTGAGCCCATAGAGTTTTCCTTTGATGCACCAACCTGGAGTCTAGGAAAGAGCATGGCAGCCCACATTACCATGGGATGTATTGGAGAAGTTTACCACAAGGAGCTTAAGGATACTATCTACCAGATTTGTGGGCGCCGAGATGAGCAATGGGAGATGATCAGCACCTGGAAGGACCAATCAATTGCAGCTTTCATCCAGGAGTTAAACCAGCACATTCGACGCCAGGAGAACCAGATGTGCGCAGGCATGATGGATATGAAGAAGGCCATGATCCAAATCATGAAACTGGAGGAAGAACTCAAGTCTACACGCGATGGATATGAGGAGGAAATAGCAACACTAGTGGAGAAGAGCGATGATCTGAAGAAGAAGCTGAAGGTATTTATGGGATTCCCCGCGACAGAGGGAGAAGATGAAGATTTCACTTGTCCAGAGAACTACATCATCATTGACGACACCGACTCAGACCCAGATGATAATGATGATGACTATGTTGATGAAGCTGGAGCAAATATCATGGAGTCTTCATCGGAGCAATTTTTCTAGTCGACCACCAACAGTAGTAGTATTTCCCCCATGTATCTAGTATAGTCCAAGCACTTTTGTAATGAAGATACATCGTTGTATGCCCTTGCTTGTTTGAATGAAGTGTTTTGATTGAAATTTGTCTCATGTGCATATGGGTAGTGTTTTCCCTCTAGACCTCATTCTATTCTATATTCTCATCCTTTCTAAACCCTCAGATGCCTCCGAGACGTGACAATGGATTCCCACCGGAGCTCACCCAGTTGATCCAGCAGCAGAATGCATTGATGCAGATACTAGTCCAGAATCAGAATCAGGGGAACAACAACAACAACAATCCACCACCGCCACCACCCGTTGATCACTTAACCTGTTTCCTTAGGCTAAATCCACCGGTGTTTTCCAGTAGCACCGAGCCGATTGTTGCAGATGATTGGCTTCACAAGACAGCCAGGGAGTTGACCACTGCAGGATGCACATATGCGGAGAAGGTGTGATTTTCCGCACACCAGCTTGATGGACCCGCAACATCATGGTGGGAGAATTTCACAGCCAGCTATCCAGTAGACACTGTCACATGGGATCAGTTTCAGCAGGTTTTCCGTACTGCCCATGTTTCAGCAGGAGCTATGGCCATGAAGAAGCGTGAGTTTCGCAACTTACGCCAGGGAGGACGTACAGTTGGCCAGTACGTGGATGACTTTAGTAAGCTAGCACGTTATGCCCCAGATGATGTTGCTACGGATGCAGCTAAGCAAGAGAAGTTTCTGGAAGGACTGAATGACGAGCTGAGTATGCAGTTGATGGTAGCAAGTTTCAACAACTACCAAGAATTGGTAGATAGAGCTCTCATTATTGAAGGGAAGCAACAACAGATTGAGAACCGCAAGAGGAAGTATGGACAAGGGAAGCAGAATTCTGGAGCTCATCAGAAGCCACGTTTTACCCCGAAGTCGGGAGGACAATTTCAGCATACCCATGGAGGAAGTAGTTCGCACAATCACAATGGTCCCAAGAATGGTAATGGGAATGGAGGAAGCAACGGCCAGAACTGTACCAACCCATCAACCCCAGCCAAGAGAGATCTGAGTCAAGTCATTTGCTTTAAGTGTCAGAAGACCGGACATTACGCCAATGAATGTCTCGAAGGCCAGAACGGAAATGGCAATGGAAGCTCGGGGAAGAAGTCGAACCCTTTCAACAGGGGACAGGTGAACCATGTTAACGTGGAGGAGGTTGAAGCTCAGCCAGATGCAGTAATAGGTAAGTTTTTGGTTAAGTCATTTACTACACTCGTTCTTTTGATACTGGTGCATCGCATTCATATATATCAAGGGGATTTGTGGATAAGTATAAACTGCCAACCCAAGCCCTTAGGTCACCCATGTTAGTAACCTCACCAGGAGCAGAGTACATGGCTAGCCTATGGTGTGATCAGTTGCCATTAAGGATTGGTAGCTACTTGTTTCCCTAGGACCTAATAGTATTGGAATCACAAGGATTGGATGTGATATTAGGCATGGATTGGTTATCGAAGTATGGCAGGAACATTGAATGTTCCAGTAAGACAATTTTTCTTACAACGCCAGAAGGAAGAAGGATCAAGTATGTATCCCGGCATGAGCCGAGGAGGACACAAGTAAACTCGTTAACAGGAGTTGTGCAGGAGGAAGTACCAGTGGTGAAGAATTTTCGTGATGTATTTCTGGAAGAGTTGCCAGGCATGCCACCAGATAGAGACATCGAGTTTTTGATTGAACTTTTGCCATGCACAGGGCCGATATCCAAGAGACCATACAGGATGCCAGCAAAAGATTTGGAGGAGATTAAGAGTCAGATTAAGGAGTTAATGGATAAAGGTTATATTCGCCCAAGTTCTTCGCCTTGGGGATCACCAGTACTTCTAGTGGAGAAGAAGGATGGATCTTTGAGGATGGTTGTTGATTATCGGGGATTGAATGCAGTAACCATCAAGAATAAGTACCCACTGCCGATGATCAATGATCTGTTTGACCGCTTGCAAGGAGCTAAGGTATTTTCCAAGATTGATTTGCGATCAGGATACCATCAGTTGAAGATTCGAGAGAAGGATATACCTAAGACGGATTTTACCACCAGGTATGGGCTGTACGAGTACACCGTTATGTCATTTGGTCTGACTAACGCACCTGCCTATTTCATGAACATGATGAACAAAGTATTTATGGAGTTCCTGGATAAGTTCGTCGTGGTGTTCATTGATGATATTTTAGTCTACTCAAAGAATGAAGAAGAGCACAAGGAGCATTTGCGTTTGGTATTGGAGAAGCTCAGAGAGCACCAGTTATATGCCAAGTTCAGCAAATGTGAGTTTTGGTTGAAGGAAGTTGGCTTCCTCGGACATGTTATATCCGGAGAAAGAATAGCAGTAGACCCCACCAAAGTTGTCACCATGACAAATTGGGTAGCCCCAACGACAGTTGGAGAGATTAGGAGTTTTCTTGGACTAGCAGGATATTACCGGAGATTTATTGAGAACTTCTCGAAGATTGCAAAACCTATGATGGAATTGCTGAAGAAGGATAACAAGTTTAAATGGACTGAGGAGTGTGAGGCCAGTTTCCAGGAGTTGAAGGAACATTTGGTTACCTCACCAGTGTTGATTCTGCTAGATCAGACCAAGGATTACGGGGTGTATTGCGATGCTTCACATCGAGGACTGGGAGCAGTGCTTATGCAAGAGGGGAGAGTTGTTTCGTATGCTTCACGACAGCTGAAACCTCATGAGTTGAATTATGCCACACATGATTTGGAGTTAGCAGCCGTAGTGCATGCTTTGAAAACATGGAGACATTTTCTAATCGGAAATCATTGTGAAGTGTACACCGATCATAAGAGTTTGAAGTACATTTTCACGCAGAAGGAGTTGAACCTCAGACAAAGGAGATGGTTGGAGCTCATCAAAGATTATGATATGAGATTGCAGTATCACCCCGGAAAGGCTAATGTAGTAGCCGATGCGTTGAGCCGTAAGAGCCATGTTAATACACTCATGACCGCAGGACTGCCAAAGGAGTTATCCAAGGACTTTTATGGACTATGTTTGGAGATAGTTCCAAGAGGCTATGTAGCAGCATTGGAGATTCAGTTGACCCTGATGGATAAGATCAGAGAAGCACAGAAGACCGATAAGGAAATTGCTGAGATAAAGGAGAAGTTGAGCAAAGGAAAAGCCAAGGGATTTCGTGAGGATGAGCACGATACCTTGTGGTTTGAAGACCGTGTTTATGTGCCAAATAACCCAGAAATCAGGAAGTTGATTTTGCAAGAGGCTCATGATTCACCGTATTCGATTCACCCAGGAAATACCAAGATGTATTTGGAATTGAAGGAGACCTTTTGGTGGACCTGAATGAAGAAGGATATTGCGGAGTATGTAGTAGTTTGTGATGTATGTCAGAGAGTAAAGGCAGAGCATCAGAAGCCAGCAGGATTGTTGCAACCATTGCCGATACCCGAATGGAAGTGGGATAAGTTAGGCATGGATTTTATCATAGGATTACCCAGGACTCATTCAGGCTATGACTCGATTTGGGTTGTAGTCGATCGTTTGACAAAGGTAGCACATTTCATTCCAGTGAAGACCACTTACACCGGTGCTAAGTTGGCCAAGATATATATGACCAGGATCGTATGTCTGCACGGAGTTCCAAGGAGCATTGTATCAGATAGAGGAACCCAGTTTACCTCAAAGTTCTGGAATCAATTGCACGAAACTTTGGGTACCAGATTAGAGTTCAGCACAGCCTTTCATCCGCAGACAGAAGGACAGACAGAGAGAGTTAATCAGATTCTGGAAGATATGCTAAGAGCTTGCGCCCTAGATTATGGATCAAGTTGGGACGACAATTTGCCATATGCAGAGTTTTCTTACAACAACAGTTATCAATCCAGTTTGAAAATGGCCCCTTTCGAAGCCTTGTACGGAAGGAGGTGTAGGACCCCGTTGTCTTGGGACGCATTTGGAGACCGTCAGTTGTTTGGACCAGATTTAATTAAGGAGTCTGAACGGAAAGTGAAGTTGATTCGCGACAGGCTCAAGGTAGCTCAGTCCAGGCAGAAAAGCTACGCAGATGCAAAATCCAAGGAGACAGTTTATGAAGTCGGAGATAGAGTCTATCTACGAGTATCGCCATTACGAGGAGTTAAGCGTTTTGGTGTTAAGGGAAAGTTAGCGCCACATTTTGTTGACCATATAAAGTTTTGGAACGTATGGGAGATGTTGCCTACAAGTTGGAATTGCCTGAGGGATTGTCAGGAGTTCATGATGTGTTCCATGTTTCCCAATTGAAGAAGTGCCACGCTGAGATGGCTGATATACCGCTGAGAGATACAGTGCCACTGGAGGCGATTCAGTTGGACAGTGATTTTACCTATGAGGAGAAACCAGTTAAAATTCTTGAATATGCCAGCCGAGTCACCCGCAGCAAAGTTATCAAGTTCTGTAAAGTTCAGTGGAGCCACCACACCGAGGATGAAGCCACCTAGGAGCGAGAGGAAGATTTGCTGAAGGACCACCCTCACCTATTTTCTAGCCAACCCGAATCTCGAGGGCGAGATTCATCTTAAGGGGGGTAGGTTTGTAACATCCCAATTTTTCAATTTGGAATGTTATACAAATAGATCATCTTGCATATCATATTTATTGCATTTTTTGCCTCGATCCTAGAAATTCTACGCAACTCAAGGACCCATGGAGAGAGTTGGGGATTTCGTTATTTTCAGATTTGAGTTTCCCAAATTTTGAAAATAGGATCAATTGATTTTATTTATTTTATCTTCAATTATTTCAATCACAAAAATAAAAGAGAGGGAATAAAATGACTTTCCCAAAATAAAGAAATAATGAGGATTTAATAAAAAATCAAATAAGTTTTATTTTGGTGTTTTGCTATTTCTATTTGAATTTAGGAAAAATTGCACGTTTTTCAAAAATGCATTTAAGGGCCAAAACAAATGTTCATCTTGCTCTAAATATTTCATTTGGGCGATGAAAATTTATTTTGGTATTTTCTAGATTTTATTTAATTTTTTCTAGATTTTTTTTCCGTTCGGCGAAATTATTTAAAAAAAAAACTCCCGCGCCCGACTGGGCCGAAGCCCAGCCGAGCCAGGCCGGCCGCCGCCTTCCCCGCGCCACCGCCGCAGAGTCCGGGTCGGACTCCGCCTCCCGCCGCCGCCGCTTGCCCCTTCCCCAAGCCGCCGCACCCCTCCCCCTTTAAATAACCAGCTCGGGGCCCCCTTGGGACCCCAAGCCGCAGCCGCCACCACCGCACACCCT
>NC_041389.1:348159387-348169044 GCF_002162155.2 Triticum dicoccoides
CGCCGGAGCCGCCCCGCCCCGCCGCCTCGTGCCGCCGCCGCCGCCTGGAGCCGCCTCGCCGCCGGAGCCCCGCCGCCCCTCACCAGCCCCGCCGGAGCTGCCCCGCCCCGCCGGAGGACCTCGCCGGAGGTACCGCCCGAGCCGCCGCCGATGCCGTTTTTTTTAGAAAAACCACTTCGGTTTTTTTAAAGAAAAACCCTAGTTTTTTTATTAGATCGGTTTTTCTTTCAGTTTATTTATTTAGCGAGCGTTCGCTCGTTCGTTCGTTCTAACGAAAGCGTTCATCGTTTAGTTTCAGATAACGAACATTCGTTCGTTAATCTGTTCGTCGTTTTTCTTTTTCTCGGATTTATTCCGCGATTTTTCTGATCACGATTTCTGATCTGATTTTCGTTTTAGTTTAACTTTCCGCTCGTTTATCGGAATCAGGCGATTCAAACGCCTAGAGTTTCGACTCGAAACCCTCTTTCTGTTTCATCTAGTCAAACAAGTTTTTGCCTCTGTAAAATTTTACTTAGGTCCAGATTAGTAAATGAAGCTTGTTTCTTTCGCAGTTTGAGTTTTGCCTCTTCATTTGATTTGATTCTTTTTGCAAACCGGAGTTCTTAAGTTGAACCTTCTGGTTAGATCTTTTATTCGAGTTTTACCTGTGCATTAGATGAGTACTTATTGTATGTTTGTTTGTTTGTTTGCTTGCGATAGAGTACCCGGATTGCGCCGCTTGCTACTTCGAATCCCTAGGTTTCACGGATCATCAGCAAGGCAAGTAACACTTTGATCATACCTCCTTACTACCCAGTTTTTATGCATTAGATCAATCCTCAAACAATTGCATGATTAGGATCTGATTAATATGTGGGTTTTGGGAAGTAGATGAGGTAGTACCTATTACCTGTTTTATTATCAAACCCTTGGGAGTTACTTCTACGTTTGCTTATTATGCCATGCTATGCTAGTAGACGTGGATTGGGTGAGTGAATATCCATGACAGATGTGAGATTATTAATTAATGGTTTATTTAAGGTCACAACTTTAATACACATCTGGGCGGATTGAGGTACCTGGGTATTCCAGGATTGCCTGTTTGTTTTTGGACCGCCACCCAGGCTCAAAGGCATCATAAGATTATTCATGCTAGAAACTTCCATGTGCAGCCACATGCTATTATGGGCTCTAGCATAGCTGAGTAAGTCATGCAAACTCTTACAGTGGTAGACTAGAAGATGTAGGGGATGTAGGTGGTACGGTCTACCCAATCGTAAGGTGCTAGCGCTTCTGAAAGACTATGTCTCGGTCATCCGTTTCTCAAACACCGTTTAGTGCGAGAAAACAAACAGAGGAGATCGAGTCTTGTGGGGAAAAGTGCACAAACCTCTGCAGAGTGTACAAACAAATCATGATTAGACGTGTCCCCGGTTATGGACGTTTTGAGTATCTAGTACTTGGATTATCATGTGAATCTCAACATGTTACTTTAATTAATATTGTTGGGTTTTTAATGATGATGCTTAATTGGGATTGAGAATGCTGTCAACCATTCTCAATGTTTATCAACTACCATGATAGTTAAATAAATTTATTCCTTTGAAGTAGGGAAAAACTGGCTTTATGCAAAAACTGTAACCATAGAGCTTTCCACCAGTCATATATGCATGTAGTATAGCATTATTCTTTCATTACTTTCTATGTGTTACTTTGCCAGCATATTCCATGTGCTGACCCGTTTTCGGGCTGCAACGTTTATGTTGCAGACTTTTCAGACGACGAGTAAGATTTCCTTAGGATCGTGGTCCTATACTCAGTGATGCCGTTGGAGTTGATGGACTGACTTTTCTTCCAAGCCTTCCGCTGTTATCGTTATTAGATGGCCTTAAGCCATATTTATTGTAATAAGCTCTCTTTGGAGACATTCGATGTAATAAGTGTGTGATTGGTACTCTGTTATAAATCCTTCAAGTACTGTGCGTGTCAGCATTACTGATCCAGGGATGACACTGATGCATAGAGATCAGACCGTCTGAGGTCTGGTCGCTACAAAAATGTGAACCACCATCAGTCATTAAATATCTAGGGACTCCAAACCTTGGAAAAGTAACTTATTTAAGAATCTTAATAGAAGTGTTATGATCAGCACTACTAGTTGGGATGGCTTCTACCCACTTAGTAACGTAATCAACAACAACTAAAATATGTGTATATCCATTAGAGGAAGGAAACGGTCCCATATAATCAAAGCCCCAAACATCAAATGGTTCAATAACAAGTGAATAGTTCATAGGCATTTCTTGACATCTACTAATATTACCAATTCTTTGACATTCATCACAAGACAAGACAAACTTACGGGCGTCTTTGAAGAGAGTAGGCCAATAAAAAACCGGATTGCAATACCTTATGTGCAGTTCTATCTCCCGTGTGACGTCCTCCATATGCCTCGGAGTGACACTTGCGTAGGATCTATTCCTATTCATGCTCAGGTACACAACGTCTAATAACACCATCTACTCCTTCTTTATAAAGGTGTGGGTCATCCCAAAAGTAATGTCTTAAATCATAGAAAAACTTTTTCTTTTGCTGGTATGTGAAACTAGGTGGTATAAATTTAGCAACAATGTAATTAGCATAATCAACATACCATGGAGCAGTACGAGAAGCATTTATGACAGCTAATTTTTCATTAGGAAAGCTAGCATCAATAGGTAGTGGTTCATCAAGAACATTCTCTAACCTAGACAAGTTGTCTACAACGGGGTTCTGAGCTCCCTTTCTATCAATAATATGCAAATCAAATTCTTGTAGCAAGAGAACCCATCTAATAAGTCTAGATTTAGCATCTTTCTTTTCCATAAGGTATTTAATAGCAGCATGATCAGTGTGAATATCTACTTTGGAATCAACAATATAAGGTCTGAACTTATCACAAGCAAATACAACTGCTAAAAATTCTTTCTCAGTAGTAGCATAATTTCTCTGGGCACTGTCTAGAGTTTTACTAGCATATTGAATAACATTTAATTTCTTATCAACTCTTTGTCTTAGAAAAACACCTACAACATAACCACTAGCACCACACATGATTTCAAAGGGTAAATTCCAATCAGGAGGCTGAACAATAGGTGCAGAAATCAAGGCTTTTACGCAATCATCATCAAAGACAAAAGGAACATCTTTTTGTAATAGATTAGTCAGGGGCCTAGAAATTTTTGGGAAGTCTTTAATGAACCTCCTATAAAAACCGGCATGACCAAGGAAACTTCTTATACCTTTCATGTCCTTGGGACACGACATCTTTTCAATAGCATCAACTTTAGCTTTATCAACTTCAATACATCTTTAAGAAATCTTATGCCCTAAGACAATACCTTCATTAACCATAAAGTGGCACTTCTCCCAATTCAAGACAAGATTAGTTTATTCACATCTCTGCAAAACTCGATCAAGGTTGCTTAAGCAATCATCAAAATAAGTTCCATACGCGGAAAAATCATCCATGAAAACCTCAACAATCTTTTCACAAAAGTCGGAGAATATAGCAGTCATACATCTTTGAAAGGTAGCAGGTGCATTACATAAACCAAAAGGCATACGTCTATAAGCAAAGGTACCGAAAGGGCAAGTAAAAGTGGTCTTATCCTGATCCTCTTTTAACACAAGTATTTGAGAGAAACCAGAATAACCATCTAGAAAGCAAAAATGTGTATATTTGGATAATCTTTCTAGCATGTGATCTTTTCTAGTAGCTTTATTCAATTTGCGGAAATCAATTACCATTCAATAGCCTGTAATAATTCTTTGTGGGATCAATTCGTCTTTATCATTAGGAACAACAGTACTACCTCCCTTCTTAGGGACACAATGGATGAGACTTACCCACTAACTATCAGCAACAGGATAAATTATACCTGCCTCTAGATGCTTTAGTATTTCATTTCTTACCACTTCTTTCATCTTAGGGTTTAACCATCGTTGGTGATCAACAACTAGTTTAGCGTCTTTCTCCAATTTTATTTTGTGCTGGCATAGAGTGGGACTAACGCCCTTTGATCAACAAGAGTATATCCAATAGCAGCACGATGCTTCTTCAGAGTTTTCAATAATTTCTCTTCTTCCTGCTCTAAAAGTTTAGCACTAATACTAACAGGATATATCTTATTTTCATCAAGATAAGCATATTTAAGAGTATCAGGTAATGGTTTAAGCTCAAACACGGGATCACCCTTGGGTGGAGGGGGATCCCCTAGGATTTCAACGGGCAAGTTGTGTTTCAAAATGGGTCTCTGTTTAAAGAATACTTCATCTATTTCCCTTCTTTCATTCATAAACATATCATTTTCATGGTCTAGCAAATATTGTTCTAAAGGATCATTAGGAGGCACAACAATAGAAGCAAGACCAATTATTTCATCTTTACTAGACAATTCTTTATCATGGGGTTGTCTACGAAATTTAGCAAAATTAAAATCATGAGACATGTCCCCTAAACCAACAGTAACAATATCCTTTTTGCAGTCTATCTTAGCATTAACAATATTCAAGAAGGGTCTACCAAATATAATGGGACAAAAGTCATCTTGCGGGGAACCAAGAACAAGAAAATCAGTAGGATATTTAACTTTCCCACACAAGACTTCAATCTCTCTAACAATCCCAATTGGTGAAATAGTATCTCTATGGCAAGCTTAATTGTAACATCAATATCTTCTATCTCAGTAGGTGCAATATCATGCATAATTTCTTTGTATAAGGAATGAGGTACTGCACTCGCACTAGCACCCATATCACATAAGCAATGATAACAGTGATCTCCTATTTTAACATAAACAACAGGCATGCCTACAACAGGTCTATGTTTATTTTTAGTATCGGGTCTAACAATTCTAGCAGCTTCATCACAGAAGTAAATAACATGCCCATCAATATTATCGACCAAGAGATCCTTAACCATAGCAATACTAGGTTTAACTTTAATTTGCTCAGGGGGTGTAGGTGTTCTAGCATTACACTTACGAACCACAGTTGAAACTTTTAGCATGATCCTTTATTCTAACAGGGAAAGGTGGTTTCTCAATAGATTTAACACAATCAAACTTAGGTGTTATACATGACTCCTTACCTTCGTCGAGTTCCCAATCTTCAGAGTTTTGTTTAATTCTTTCCAATAAATAACATCTGAATTCAATAGTCTTCATCATAAAAGAACCAGTACAAGAAGTATTGAGCATGGAGCGATTATTGAGAGAAAGCTAAGCATAAAATTTTTGAATAATAAATTCTCTTGAGAGCTCATGATTGGGGCATGAATATAACATTGACTTAAGCCTCCCCCAAGCTTGAGCGATACTTTCTCCTTCGTGAGGCCAAAAACTATATATATAATTGCGATCACGACGAACCAGATGCATATGATAAAACTTTTGATGAAATTCCAATTTCAATCGGTTGTAGTTCCATGATCCAATATCATCACATAGCCTAAACCATGTCAATGCCTTTCCCTTCAAAGATAAAGGGAATACCTTCTTCTTCATAACATCCTTGGGCATACCTGCAAGCTTAAATAATCCACAAACTTCGTCCACATAGATTAGGTGCATATCGGGATGTAATGTTCCATCTCCTATAAAAGGACTAGCTAGCAGTTTCTCTATCATACCCGAAGGAATTTCAAAGTAAACATTTTCAATAGGTTTAGTAGGTTGAGGAGCAACTCTTTGCTCTACTGGTCGGGCTGAAGATACCCCGAACAAGCCCCTCAAAGGATTATTTTCCATAGTAACAAGTGACAGTAAATTTAAACACACTATATAAATTTTTCCTTACCAAATTCCAGCTACCAAAGGCGCTTCACTCCCCGGCAACGGTGCCAGAAAAGAGTCTTGATGACCCACAAGTATAGGGGATCTATCGTAGTCCTTTCAATAAGTAAGAGTGTCGAACCCAACGAGGAGCGGAAGGAAATGACAAGCGGTTTTCAGTAAAGTATTCTCTGCAAGCACTGAAATTATCGGTAACAGATAGTTTTGTGATAAGGTAATTCATAACGGGTAACAAGTAACAAAAGTAACAAGGTGCAGAAAGGTGGCCCAATCCTTTTTGTATCAAAGTACAAGCTTGGAAAAACTCTTATATAAAGGAAAGCGCTCCCGAGGACACATGGGAATTATCGTCAAGCTAGTTTTCATCATGCTCATATGATTCACGTTCGGTACTTGAATAATTTGATATGTGGGTGGACCCGTTCTTGGGTACTGCCCTTCCTTGGACAAGTATCCCACTTATGATTAACCCCTCTCGCAAGAATCCACAACTATGGAAGAAGAATTAAGGTAAACCAAACCATAGCATGAAACATATGGATCCAAATCAGCCCCTTATGAAGCAACACATAAACTAGGGTTTAAGCTTCTCTCACTCTAGCATCCCATCATCTACTTATTAATTCTCAATGTCTTCCTCTAGGCCCAAACAATGGTGAAGTTTCATGTAGTCCATGTTCACATAACACCACTAGAGGAAAGACAACATACATCTCATCAAAATATTGAACGAATACCAAATTCACATGACTACTTATAACAAGACTTCTCCCATGTCCTCTGGAACAAACATAACTACTCACAAATCATATTCATGTTCATAATCAGAGGGGTATTAATATGCATAAAGGATCTGAACATATGATCTTCCACCGAATAAACCAACTAGCATCAACTACAAGGAGTAATCAACACTACTAGCAACCCACAGGTACCAATCTGAGGTTTGGAGAGAAATATTGGATACAAGAGATGAACTACAGTTTGAGAGGAGGTGGTGCTAGTGAAGATGTTGATGGAGATTGACCCCCTCCCAATGAGAGGATCGATGGTGACTATTTCCCCCTCCCAGAGGGATGTTTCCCCGGCAGAACAGCCCCAGCGGAGCCCTTGATTGGTTCCGCCTCGAGATGGCGGTGCTTCGTCCCGAAAGCTTCCTTATGATTTTTCAGGGCAAAAGACACCTTATACCATAAGATGGGCATCGGGGGCTTCCAGGTAGCCCACGAGGTAGGGGCGCATGCTCAGGGGGTAGAGCGCGCCCCCACCCTCGTGGATGGTGGGTGGCCCCCCTTTGGTGCTTTCTTCATCCAATATTTTTAATATATTTCAAAACTGACTTCCATGAAGTTTCAGGACTTTTGGAGTTGTGCAGAATAGGTCTCTAATATTTTGCCCCTTTTCCAGCCCAGAATCTAGCTGCCGGCATTCTCCCTCTTCATGTTAACCTTGTAAAATAAGAGAAAATGCATAAGTATTGTGACATAATGTGTAGTAACAGCCCATATTGCAATAAATATTGATATAAAAGCATGATGCAAAAAGGACGTATGCTACGTCTTGAGCTTGCGTTGGTTTTCCTTGAAGAGGAAAGGGTGATGCAGCAAAGTAGTGTAAGTATTTCCCTCAGTTTTTGAGAACCAAGGTATCAATCCAGTAGGAGGCTCCTCAAAAGTCCCACGCACCTACACAAACAAACAAGAACCTCGCAACCAACACAATAAAGGGGTTGTCAATCCCTTCACGGCCACTTGTGAAAGTGAGATCTGATAGAGATAATATGATAAGATAAATATTTTTCGAATTTTTATGATATAGATTGGAAAAGTAAAGATGCAAATAAAAGTAGATTGTAAACTTATATGATAAAAGATAGACCCCGGGGCCATAGGTTTCACTAGTGGCTTCTCTCAAGATAGCATAAGTATTATGGTGGGTGAACAAATTACTGTTGAGCAATTGATAGAAAAGCGAATAATTATGAGATTATGTAGGCATGATCATGTATATAGGCATCACGTCCGTGACAAGTAGACCGACTCCTGCCTGCATCTACTACTATTACTCCACACATCGAGCGCTATCCAGCATGCATCTAGAGTATTAAGTTCATAAGAACACAGTAACACATTAAGAAAGATGACATGATGTAGAGGGATAAACTCATGCAATATGATATAAACCCCATCTTTTTATCCTCGATGGCAACAATACAGTACGTGCCTTGCTGCCCCTGTTGTCACTGGGAAAGGACATCGCCAGATTGAACCCAAAGCTAAACACTTCTCCCATTGCAAGAAAGATCAATATAGTAGGCCAAACCAAACTGATAATTCGAAGAGACTTGCAATGATAACTTAATCACACATAAAAGAATTCAGAGGATATTCAAATATTTCTCATAGATAGACTTGATCATAAACCCACAATTCATCGGATCTCGACAAACACACCGCAAAAAGAGTTACATCGAATAGATCTCCAAGAATATCGAGGAGAACTTCGTATTGAGAATCAAAGAGAGAGAAGAAGCCATCTAGCTAATAACTATGGACCCGAAGGTCTGTGGTAAACTACTCACAACTCATCGGAGAGGCCTTGGAGATGATGTAGAGGCCCTCTGTGGTCGATCCCCCCTTCGGTGGAGCACCGGCGAAGGCTCCAAGATGGGATCTCACGGATACAGAAGGTTGCGATGGTGGAATTAGGTTTTCGTGGTCTGTTCTAATGTTCTCGGGGTACGTGGGTATATATAGGAGGAAGAAGTAGGTCGGTGGATGCTCGAGGGGCCCACGAGGGTGGGGTCCATGCCCACTTCCAGGGGCGCACCGAGCACCCTCGTGGCCGCCTCCTCTGTTGCTTGACATCCACTCCAAGTCTCCCGGTTTGCATTTGTTCCAAAAAGATCACTCCCGAAGGTTTCATCCCGTTTGGAATCCGTTTGATATTCCTTTTCTTCGAAACACTGAAATAGGAAAAAACAGCAATTCGGGCTGGGCCTCCGGTTAGTAGGTTAGTCCCAAAAATGATATAAAAGTGCAAAGTAAAGCCCATAAACATCCAAAAACGAGTAATGTAATAGCATGGAACAATCAAAAATTATAGATACGTTGGAGACTTATCAACGTACCAGCAAAGTGCCGACCACACCCTCAAAGCATTCAACCTAGATTTTGAAGGTGCTAATGAGGGTGTTGCTGGTGCTGAAGGTGGTATTGTCGGTGCTGCTGCTGCTGCTGCTGACACTACTAGGAGAAAGCTTACAGATAGAATCTTAGCAGTAGTGCGGGAAAAGGGGGCAGCCCTATAGGTAGCAATGTAGCAACAGCGCGGGATGGCGGGGCACCGCTACTGCTAAGTGGCCCCATTGCCACCAACCGGGGCCACACATAGTAGTAGTGGTTGGCCTAAACCAGCGCTACTACTAATCTAGTAGTAGTAGCGCGTGTTGGTGTCCCACAGCTACCGCTATTTATGCACGGTGCTAGTAGGTGGGCCCCGATTAGCAGCAGCGCTGGTTTCTTACCCGTGCTACTGTTATTGGGCTTAGCATTAGTGCGTGCCTCGGACCAGCGCTACTGCTATGGGTGCCTTATCAAATTTCCTCCCCACGCTCGACCTTCTTCCTCCCCTCACTCCTCGTTGCCTCACTCTGCCTCCGCCGCCACCGCATTGCCGCCTCCGTCCTCCCTCCTCATTCCTCTATATGCAGCTGCCCTCCTTCCTCCTCCCTCATCCTCCCATCACCCCCGTCCCTTCTCCCCCGGCCGCACCCTCCTCCGGCAGCCCTCCTCCCACCGCCCTCCTCCCTCCTCCCCCTCCTCCTCTCTCCTCCCTCCTC
>NC_041389.1:348169296-348180275 GCF_002162155.2 Triticum dicoccoides
TTTCAATACAATAGAATGTAGATTATTTGCATGGAACAAAAAAATTTCAATGTAGGTCTTTTGAATAGAGTATATTTTTTAGTAAATGTAGATCTTTTGAATAGAATAGAAAATTAGTAAATGTAGGTATTTTGAATAGAAAATTTTCAATGTAGGTCTTTGAATAGAGTACATCATCGATGATATGTTAGTAGTTTTTATAGAAAATGTTAGTAGTTTCGTCATAAACAAAATTAGGTATAGAAAGTTTCAAAAGTTTACTAATTTTGTTCATAGGTTTGGATGTAGTTGATGCCTACTGAATTTTGAGAGAGAGAGAGAGAGAGAGAGAGAGAGACCTAATGATAGGAAATGGTTTTGCAAAAAAATGAAATGATACCAAGTTTGAAATTTTCTATACAAATGCTCATGTGTTTATGCTCTTATGTGGCGCAGGGTATATCACCGACGAGCCTGTCGACGATGCCCAGAAGGTCACCGATGACACGCGCATCCTCGACAACCATCGTCTATAGTGAGTAAACATGTATATCTAGTGTTGGGTACTAGTGTTGCTAAATATGATGGAGATTTAGACATGTGGTATGTAGAGTTGTGTGCTACTAGTGATTGCCCAAGTGGCCTATGTTTGCAGTGAACACCTTCGAGTGGCCTATGTTTTGCCGGAGTGTTGATTAATTTCCATTCCGACAAATTTCAGGTGCTCGATATGTCCTTTTTAGCAAAGGTCATGCTGGGTATTTTCGTGAATTTTGGGATGAGTTGTGCTAGAATATGTAGGAAATATCGAGTGCCCCAGATTTGCTAGAAAGATAATTAAACGACATTTCATGTTGACTTTAAGTCTATCGGGGTTCCATACATGACAGTCAAAAAATCAGTGAGGGAGAGTCTCCGCCATATATGAGAGAAGAAGAATGCCGACTGTTGTCGTGGCGGTCGCTTCTCCTTCTTATCCTTGTGATAGACCACTATTATGCACTAGGGGAAGGAGGAGTAGCGACAATCATTGACGGCCGAAACATCAGTGACGGAGAGTGTCCACCATATATGAGAGAAGAAGAAACTCGACTGTTGTCGTGAGGGGAGCTTCTTCTTAATTCGAAGGTGCTAGACATTTTGGCGTAATGCACTTTCAAATGAAAGTAGGAGCTTCCATCACCGACGGTCGCAAAATGCCAGAGAGGAAGAATCCCGGCTGTTGTCGTGGGGGTCGCTTCTCCTTCGTTCACGTGTGCTAGACATTTTGGTGTAATGCACTCGGGGACGAAGGGAGGAGCAACCACAACGACGGTCGAATATATACACCACGTGAGCTGAGAGTTTTCAAGAAAAGACTCAACATACCGATAGTCAACCCGTGATGAATAATAATTATCTAATTTAGTTTTTGTAGTGCATATATTGAATTTTAGAAGTTCAATCTTTGAATTATGAACATAGGAAATGTCTGACGATGATAGGATCCCTGAGTGCGACTACTACAGTGACGACTAGGGTTTGTGCGGTGATACGTCTCCAACGTATCTATAATTTTTTATTGTTCCATGCTATTATATTACCCGTTTTGGATGTTTATGGGCTTTAATTTACACTTTTATATCATTTTTGGGACTAACCTACTAACCGGAGGCCCAACCCGAATTGTTGTTTTTTTTGCCTATTTCAGTGTTTCGAAGAAAAGGAATATCAAACGGAGTCCAAACGGAATGAAACCTTCGGGAGCGATATTTTTGGAACAAACGTGGTCCAAAGGACTTGGAGTGGAAGTCAAGAAGCAAGTGAGGCGGCCACGAGGGTGTCTGGCGCGCTCCCTAGGGCTGGGCGCGCCTCCCACCCTCGTGGGCCCCTCGAGCGTCCACCGACCTACTTCTTCCTCATATATATACCCATGTACCCCGAAAACATCATAAGCGACCACGAAAAACTATTTCCCCCATCGTAACCTTCTGTATTTTTCTGCGAGATCCCATCTTGGAGACTTTGTCGATGCTCCACCGGAGGGGGAATCGACCATGGAGGGCTTCTACATCAACACCATAGCCTCTCCAATGAGTTGTGAGTAGTTTACCACAGACCTTCGGGTTCGTAGTTATTAGCTAGATGGCTTCTTCTCTCTCTTTGAATCTCAATACAAAGTTCTCCTTGATCTTCTTGGAGATCTATTCAATGTAACTCTTGTTTGCGGTGTGTTTGTCGAGATCCGATGAATTGTGGGTTTATGATCAAGTTTATCTATCAGAAATATTTGAATCTCCTCTGAATTCTTTTATGTGTGATTAAGTTATCTTTGCCAGTCTCTTCGAATTATCAGTTTGGTTTGGTCTACTAGATTGATCTTTCTTGCAATGGGAGAAGTGCTTAGCTTTGGGTTCAATCTTGCGGTGTCCTTTCCCAGTGACAGCAGGGGCAGCAAGGCACGTATTGTATTGTTGCCATCGAGGATAAAAAGATGGGGTTTATATCATATTGCATGAGTTTATCCCTCTACATCATGTCATCTTTCTTAATGCGTTACTCTGTTCTTTATGAACTTAATACTCTAGATGCATGCTGGATAGCGGTCGATGTGTGGAGTAACAGTAGTAGATGCAGGCAAGAGTCGGTCTACTTGTCACGGACGTGATGCCTATATACATGATCATGCCTAGATAATCTCATAACTATTCGCTTTTCTATCCATTGCTCGACGGTAATTTGTTGACCCACCGTAATACTTATGCTATCTTGAGAGAAGCCACTTGTGAAACATGGCCCTCGGGTCTATCTCTTATCATATAAGCTTTCAATCTACTTTTATTTGCATCTTTACTTTTCCAATCTATATCATAAAAATACCAAAAATATTATCTTATCATATTATCTCTATCAGATCTCACTTTCGCAAGTGGTCGTGAAGGGATTGACAACCCCTTTATTATGTTGGTTGCGAGTTATTGTTTGTTTGTGTAGGTGCGTGGGACTTTTGAGGAGCCTCCTACTGGATTGATTCCTTGGTTCTCAAAAACTGAGGGAAATACTTACGCTACTATTGCTGTATCACCCTTTCCTCTTCAAAGAAAACCAACGCAAGCTCAAGATGTACCATGCGGCAGGACTCACCTGGAACACAGTCAGTGCTTCAATATTAAGCTCGACGAGACCTTCGACGTTTGTATAGTATGCAACAACGACAAGTCTATTTTCGTAATTAAGCATGAATTCTGCTTCTTCAACATGTAATTTTCTTCTTTTACAATTTGACTAGTGCATCCCCTGTCATGCAAGACGCTATGTCTTGGAGAAGCTGAATTTCGAAGATCATGAGAATATAGAGACAAAGATAGTTCACCTCAGGACCGATCATTGTTATGCTTTTTCCATAAATCTATATAATGCGGAGAGCTACTCCCATTTTGGTTGCTCGAATTGGGAGGCACTGTGCACGGCGTATGGTTTTCAGGAGGGTATGCATGTCACCTTCGATCTTGGTGATCCTGAAGATGACATCGACGAAGATAATGTCGACGAAGATAATATCGATGAAGCTAATATTGACATTTGGGTTGTTGTTGATACACTTCCACTTCTACCTCTATGTGAGTTTCTCAAACATATTTATTAAGTAATTTATATTTTTTTTAAATAGTTGATAGCTTATATATTTCCATTTACAGCGTTTTTCCATTCTTCAAAAAATGTTCGAAAAGTAGTAGACAAAACCTACTACACTGATGGCTATGAACTAACTTACAAGGAGAAAGATCATCTATCTCCTTTATTATTGATGTTGAGACTTTCAACAAGAATTATGAAACTCCTCCACATTATGGTCAATACGTGCCACTAGTCCACGTGTTGAACTACGACAACATCCATGGAAATGGCATGGTAAGATTTTTTATTATTATGACATTAGTGCACCTTTTGCATACATTCTTCTAAAGCTAAACTGCATTGCTAACTACGTTACTATTATGCTCTTCAACAACAAATCCTGAAGGATTGTGTGCCTGATCTAATGTATACGAAAGGTCACACTGATGTTGTTAGCTTACCGCCAAGTCTGCCTACGGGTCGCCACTATTCATACAAGTTTTCTCGAACAGATGAAGACCTCACAATCAAAGAATGGAAAAAAGTTATGAATGATTGTAGGGAGCTACTTGGAAGCAACATTGTGCGAAGCCCACGAATGGAGACAAGATAATCTCTATTCTCCATAGTGGAGAGTCAGGGGCTATGTTGTTTTATGATATTTTACCTTAGAGAGGGGTAGTAGGTTCTAGCTAATACTCATGATCATGTGCTAAGAACAATTAACTAGGGTTGGTTTTGACTATGATGATGATGAGTATGACTTGTTATTATAATAACAAGTAGAAGTTGTTAGATGGCCATATATGATGATGATGATTATGACTTGTCATTATGATAACAATGATGAGTTATTATGATGATGATGTTGTTGAGTTGTTATATGAGGATGATGAGTTATTATATATATATCAGCGGGTGAAATAAACTTGGATTAAATTCAAGTGGAGGCAACATGGTGCACATCGAAAGCACTACTAATCCAAACTAAAGTGATCAAGTCTGGATTAGTAGTACTTTCGATCTGCACCATGTTGCCTCCACTTGAATCTAATCCATGTCTCTTTCACCCGCTGATATAATAACTCATCATGATCATAAAATCTTATGATGAAACTACTATATAAAACCTATACAAATACAACGTCAATATGTTGCAGGAAAAAATTACAGGAAATTTTAGCAGCAGCGCTGGTTGAACACACGCTACTGCTAGGTAGGTGGAACAAAGATACTGCTACATAGGTTAGTAGTAGCGCACGTCCATCCCATGCTACTGCTAAACATTAGTTGTACGTCGTAGCAGTAGCACTGGCCCTAGAGCTACTGCTAGGCAAATAACCAGCGCTACTTCTAGGCTTTTCCCTAGTAGTGTGAGGGTGGTGTTGTGGGCGGTGCTGATGGTGCTTAGGATGGGATCGTTGATATATCTGCTATGTTAATCCAGTTTGAGGACTATGTGGTACTGTTGTGATGTTAGCCTACTTGAACTCCAATGGTTATGGCTATGTACTTATGCTTATCCTTATGGTTTAGCTTATGATTATGGTTTATGCTATGGTTATTATTTATACAATGGTTATGGTTACGATATGTATGCCGCTGTTGTGTGCGCGTGTATGGGTAACCTCACCACTGCTAGAAGAGGTTACCATATCACTTGTGTTGTATGTTACCAAACATCAATTTTTGTATCTGGGTAGAACATGTAGGCAATCAAACACATGTGTCGATGTTGCTGCTTCGCCAACTTCATCCAGTCTGCAGGGGAATGCAAACAAACAAATAATGTGCAAAAATCCCGCCGCTGGCCACCCCCACCTCGCGACCTAGCGCGTGACCCCCGCCTCCCGTTGGCTGGGTCACCAGGCGACCTCCAACACCAAGAAGCCGCTTGCCGGCGGGCAGAGGACGAGGTGTCGTGGTCCTAAGACTGACAGTTGAAAGGGGGGTAGGTATGGAGAGGCAAGATCTCAGCTATGGTGAAGGTGTACACACGAGGTTTACGAGTTCAGGCCCTTCGCAGAGGAAGTAACAGCCCTACGTCTCGGTGCCCGGAGGCGGTCGATTGGATTATGTGTGTGATATTACACGGGGTGCGAACCCTTGTCCTAGAGGAGGAGGGTGGCTTATATAGAGTGCGCCATGACCCCCGCCCACCTCCATTACATGGGGCTTAATGTACATAAAGTAAGGGGCGTTACTGGTAACGCCAGCCTTAAGTACTCTTAATGCTTATAAAGGCTAAGGGGTGAATGTCCGGCCGTTGCGTGCCCTTTCGACTCCTGGTCTTTGATAAGTCGAGTGACTCTCCATATGGTTGAGTGTCGGTAGGGAGGAGGACCTTCGGGTGATGTGGTCGTCGAGTGGATTGCACTCGACGCACTCGACCGGTGCTCTCCTGTTGTCTCTTGGTCTTTTTATCTTCCAGGGTAGTGACCTTGGGTAGGACGTATAGGTCAGGCCTATGACCCTACCCCAGGTTTGTATCCTCGTCAGTAGCCCCCGAATGGATTAAGGTGCGAGCGGAAAGTAGGTCAAAGTTGAACCTGCTCCGAGCTTTGTGTTTTCGCGAGTGTTTTCTGCAAGACCAAACGCCCGCGTTGGTACTTCGGTGTCGACTCAGTCGCCTTGATCCATTCAGTGAGCTGTCGACTGAACTACTGACCTCATGTGTCGAGTGCTGTGTCAGAGCGCGAGATCTTGGGAGCGATAGTCTGTGGTGTATCCCGGATTTCACGGGATACGGAATTTCAGGGAAGCGCGCGGGCCGGAGAGCGCCGAAACGGGCGGTCCGGATAAGTAGAGATGCCTCGATTACCGCACCACCTTTTTCGCCGCGTACGCTGCATGCAACTATTGCAGGATTTGACGGGATTGCCTGGTCCCACCCGCCAGTCACTCGGAAGTGACCCTTTATAAGGTGACGGGGCTGAGGCACTTGCACTGTGCACACCTGCTCCCCTTCTTTCTCCTCCGCTTCTCCACCATGCCCAGCGCCTCCGCTCTCGACGCCGTTGCTCCCCCGCCATGGTGAAGGACAAGACGGCGGCGCTAGAGCGTGCTAAGAAGGCTACGGGGGCGGCGAAAGGCAAGAAGCAGAACCGCGGATCGTCGTCGCATGCGGGGCTGCCACCGGGCTGGATCCAGGGCGATTGGATCCGGTCTTTGGTCCGGCAGGAGGATCTGGCCGAACTAGAGGAGTCCGGGCTGATTGCCAAGGGAGCGGCGAGGCTGCCGAAGGGGAAGATTGAACCACAACCTCGACCGGGTGAGTGTGTTCTGCTTGCCACTCACGTCGACCAGGGTTTCTTGCTCCCTCCGCACCCTTTCTTCCGGGGATTTTTGAACTTCTTTGGCGCTCAGCTCCACCACTTTTCTCCCAACACTATCACGTATTTATCTGCATTTGTATCGATGTGCGAGAACTTCTTAGGGTGTCGACCGCACTGGGGTCTCTTCAAACATATCTTCACCATTCGTTCCCAGTCTGTAAAAAAGGCGAAGTTGAGGGACTCGAAAACCCACGTCATCCAGATGTGTGGGGGTTTAGGTATCCAAAAGAGGAATAGGAGTGCCTTTCCCGCTGTGACTCTCCCTGAATCTCTTAGAGGTTGGCAGTCGTCCTGGTTCTACTGCCAGGACATCGCAGCTCCAGGTTAGTCGACCGGTCTTCCCCACTTCTCGTTCGACCGTGTTCAGACTCCTGCTCCACTGAAAGTACCCGCTGCTGAGACCGTGGAGACGAGGATGTTGGTGGACAGAGTGGTCCAGCTCATCAATGATGGCATTACCGGCCTGGACTTGCTGGAAGTGTTCCTTAGTCGGTGCATCCAGCCTCTCCAGGCTCGCGATCACCCGATGTGGCTGTATTCCGGACCGTACGACACCGCTCGGGTCCATCTAGAAGAAGTGCCATCCGAAACCGTAGCTTTGTGGCTGAGGGGTATCACAGGCAACCAGGACAACCCTAGAGGATCAAGGCGAGTCGTCCCTTTCAGCGACGGCAGCCTGCCCAACAAGGTATACTCTTTGTTCCGACTGCTTCCCGCTCGCGTTCCGACTATACTTGATGTTGGCTGACTCTTACTCGATCATTTGCTCTGCAGGTATTCACTGAGATGCATTCGATGCCCAACGGCGAACAGGCTTTGGAGTAGGACCAGGAGGCGGAGGACAGTGCGGAGGAGAGTGGCGAGTGGGAGTCTTCGGGAGAAGAGGAGGAGGAGGAGAGTGAGGAGTCGGACGAGGAGGAAGAAGTCGACTCGCCGCCGCGCTTTGAACGTCGAACCAAATAGCAGCATGATCCGTCTGGCGGGTGCGGGAAAAGCGTGGCTCCGAGTGCCAATACTCAGAAGCGCACTCGGACGTCGACTCCGGAGCCGACGGAGAAGGTGGCCAAGCAGCCTAAAGTTGCTCCTCCCAAGGCTCGGAAGACATTGCCAAGGATCAAGATGGACGTCCCTATTGCTTTGGGGTGAGTATCTCGCTTGCGTTTTCATAGGTCGACTGAAGATTTTCTTGTTCTGACCAACCAATTCGTGTGTCTTTCCAGTCCCACCTCTGCTACCACTGACATGGACATTGACAAGGCACTAGGAGACGAAGAGGCCACCTCACGAGTCGGTAAGTCTGATCGACAAAGCTTCGTTAAGTTGAGTAGATCGCCAATCGGCAGAGTTTCTGACATTTCCCTCTTTCTGTAGTTCTGCAAGAAGTTGTTGTGCTCCCTGATGACGAAGAAAAGGCACCTCTACAGGAGAGGAGGAAGAAGAGTGGGAGCTCTGGCAGGAGGAGGCTTGAAGTTCAGGTCCCTCAGTCGACGCCGGCGCTTGAGGTGGTGGTCGAACGTTCCGGAGAGCCTGTTCGGACCAGTGACATTCGCCAGCCCGCTGATGACTGATCGTCCGGCGAGCTCGACTGCTCCGACTCCTGCTGCTCCAGTGCAACCTCACGCCTATGACTCAGCGACTGCTCCGACTGCTCTACAACCATCACTTTTTGTTGTGTATCAGACTCCGGATGATTCGCCGAGTGCCGCTAGGGAAGCTCTTCGCCAGGTGAACCTTGTCATGGAGTAGGTGAAGGTGGTACATGAGGCTAGCCAGGTGGCTTACAACGCTAGTACTGCCCTTCAGGCCAATGTTCAGGTCAGACAGACTACGACTGAATTTTCGAATGTTGTCTTATATCTGATCACCCACTGGGGTGTTTTGTTGCCACTCGTCTTGAGTTGAACCTTAGTAGACTTGCTGAATCAGTGGGGGCACGCCGAGTGCACCCACTGGGTGTAGTCCCCGAGACCACGGTCGACTGCTGGCAGTCGACTGAGGTCTTAGAATGTATCTTTGTCTCTTTTTTTGGAACTCACACTAGGCAGACCCTGCTGAGTATTGACCTGAACCAGTGGGGGCACGCTAAGTGCACCCACTAGGTGTAGTCCTCGAGACTACTTGTTGAATATTTGATTCAGCAGTAGTCTTAGAGTAACTTTTTCTCTGTCGATGTCCTTTATTTCTGTCGACTGACATATCACTCTTGCTGACTGCAGAGGTCTTGTGATCTTGGAGCTCGTCTTTCCGAGTTAAATAAGAAGCATATCAGCATTGAACTTGACCTTGAACTCGCCAAGAAGAATCTCAAGACTGCTCAACAAGAGACGGACATCATGGGAGGTAACCATTCGACCATTTTGTCTGCTTAGTAGTTTGCACTTTCCACTGCTTTTCATTCAGTCTCTTTGAACCGAGTGACTTCACATAAGCAGATGTGCGTAGTGAAAACCGCCAACTTCAGGCTCATCTGAAGAGTGTTGTTTCTTTAGAGAGAATGAAGGAGGCGTTGGATAAGAAGGACCTGGACCTTGCTGCTGCTCAAAAGGAAGCTCGTGAGAAGACAACGCTTGCGGACTAGAAGCTGGCTTCAGTCGGCAAGTTGGAGGATGAGAATGCGAAGTTGAAGACGGCCGTCTCGGACGCCAATCGGGAAGTCAAGCAACTAAGGAATGACAAGGAGAACCTGACCACTGAAGTCGACGGCCTCAGAGCCAAGACGGGCAAGCTAGAGTCCTATTTGGAACAACTTGCGGTGAAGCTTGTCTTGAAGCTTGAAGGTATGGCTGTTCAGTTAGATAATTGTTGTCGACTGAAATTTGCAATACTGTCGACTCATTGTTTTTTGCGATGGAACAGAACTTTGCCAGGACTATGAAGCTGAAACTGGACGGATCGAGAGAGGTCTCGACCCCATCAACTGTCCCATGAAAGATGAAGTCGCGATGAACTTGCTTCGATTGGAATCACGCTTGGACGGCGCTATCGACAATCTGGCTCGGCTGAAGGCTGCGATGACCCGAGTGGACGCTGAACTCTGGCCTCAGGCAGAACTTTCTCAAAGTCTCGAGTCGCTGATGACTCGACTCAACCAAATCCCTGACCGAATGCAAGAGTGGAAGAAGTCCTCTGCCCGCTGTGGTGCTGACGTTGCCTTGTCATTGGTTAGCATGCACTGCAAGGAGGCTAAAGAAGAGAAGCTGACGGCCCTCAAGGTAGTGAATACTAAGAAGCACTCTTTCCAGGACTTCATGGACACCTTCCTCGAGGCAGCTACCCACATTGCCTACAGCATCGATCTTGACAGCTTCTGCGATCCGTCTAGCCCTTCTCCCGTCGAGTGACGGAAAAAAACATTATGCCTCACTTTTATTTGCCTCAGAATGCCGAGTGATTTTGTAATCGTTAAAACTCCTTCGGGCCTGACGCCCGAGCACTTTTAATCTGCGGTTAGGAGCCTCTGGATTTATCTTCGAATATGTTGGTTTATCTTCGAGTGAAATCCATTCTTCTCTTGGATCGGTCTTTCTTTGTTTGACGCAGGTGCTAAAGAAGGATCGGCAGTCGAACAGTTGGACGAGCCTTGGGCAGCATTGATCAGCTCATCAGCAAGGTACTTAACAATGGTCTTGACATTCCTATCATCAGCAAGGGGCCAACCATTGGATGGGTGCACACAATCTCGTCCTTCTTCTTGACGGTGAAGCCTCCGGGGGTTGGTGGTGTCATGGTCGACCTGCAGCCCTGCTCACCACTCAATAGGGTTTTTTGGACTTAGGCGAGTATCAGACTGCAGCTAAGTCCCCGAGTGGGAGGACTACTCACCACTCGGCAGGAATTTTCAAACTTAGGCGAGTACTGGACTGCGGCTAAGCCTCCGAGTGGGAGGGCTGCTCACCACCCGGTAGGATTTCTCAAACTTAGGCGAGTGCTGGACTGCAGCTAAGCCACCGAGTGGGAGGGCTGCTCACCACTCGGTAGGATTTCTCAAACTTAGGCGAGTCCTAGACTGCAGCTAAGCCCCCGAGTGGGAGGGCTGCTCACCACTCGGTAGGATTTCTCAAACTTAGG
>NC_041389.1:348181648-348182836 GCF_002162155.2 Triticum dicoccoides
TTGAGTGGGAGGGCTGCTCACCACTCGGTAGGATTTCTCAAACTTAGGCGAGTACTGGACTACAGCTAGGCCCCCGAATGGGAGGGCTGCTCTCCACTCGGTAGGATTTCTCAAACTTAGGCGAGTACTGGACTGCAACTAAGCCTCCGAGTGGGAGGGCTGCTCACCACTCAGTAGGATTTCTCAAACTCAAGCGAGTACTGGACTGCAACTAAGCCCCCGAGTGGGAGGGCTGCTCACTACTCGGTAGGATTTCTCAAACTTAGGCGAGTACTGGACTGCAGCTAAGCCTCCGAGTGGGAGGGCTGCTCAACACATGGTAGGATTTCTCAAACTTACACTACAAAAAAAAGACACATCCGTGACATTTTGGGCCGAACGAAATTTTTTTGTGTCATACATATGACACTTCTATGACAATAATTGTGACAAAACCCGGTATCATCATAGATGTGGTGGGCTCGTACTTCTATGACAAAAAAGCATGACAGAAAATGGCCTTTTCGTCCTGGGCGGGCCGGAGACGCAGCTGCATGACATTCTTTGGGCCGTCCATGACGGGAAAAACCATGGTAGAAGCGAGGGGGAGGAAAATTTCAGGGAGTTGCTAGTTACGGTGGGAGGTCGGGGCGGAGAGATGCGCGTTTCTCTCGTACGTACGCGCGTGTGTGCGAGGCGTTGGCTCTAACTGAAGCCGAGCGAGGCGTTGGGCTCTAACTAAACCCGAGCGATTGCACTGCTGGCTACGCGTTACTGAACCCGAGGGATCGATCGATGGCTGTTAACTGAACCCGATGGAGCGATTCCTTCGCTACTGCTGCTAACTGAAGCCGATCGATTGGATGAACAGTGAGTGTTGCGGGGGGGTTTGGATGAACAGTGAGCGGTGGCGTTGCCTCTGGATGAACAGGAACCCTTGGTGTGGAGGGCTAGATGAACAGTAGATGGTAGAGGTGTGGCCATGGAGGGGTGGTCTAACAGGACCCCGTGGTGTGGAGGGCTGGATGAACAGTAGACGGCGGAGGGGTGCCCGTGGAGGGGTGGTTGAACAGTAGCTGGTGGAGTAGCGCACGGTGGAGGCTGGATGAACAGGAGCCCGTGGAGGCTGGAGGAGGTCGACGGTAGCCCGTGGAGGCTGGAGGAGGTCGGCGGTGGAGATGAACAGTATCCCGTGGAGTCCCGTTTTGC
>NC_041389.1:348183126-348212590 GCF_002162155.2 Triticum dicoccoides
GTAGCGCTCAAACACAAGTCCGTTTCGTCCGTTTTGCGGTACACCACACCCCTCCCGATGAACAGGACCCCCATTTCGACCGTAGCGCTCCAACACAAGTTTGTTTCGTCCGTTTTGCGGTACGCCACACCCCTCCCGATCAACAGGACCCCCATTTCGACTGTAGGAGGTCCGTTTCCTCCATTTTGCGGTACGCCAGGCCCCTCCCGATCAACAGGACCCCGTTTCGAACGTGGCCGGTCGAACACAAGGTCGTTTCCTCCGTTGTGCAGTACGCCAGGCCTCGTTTCCATCGCCTATTCCGTCCAAGCCCTCCCGATGAACACGACCACACATTCCATTCCGACCCAGCCGATTGGCTCCCCATGAACACGACGACGACGCTGTTTCTCCATGTGCGGTACGTATGCATGAGTAGGCGTTCAAGACCCTGCCTGTATGTACGTACGTGGCCGTATTTTCTTTCTTGCACCCTCGCTGATGTATGTACGTGTACATGCTACGTGCGTGCCTCTACTACGACACATGCGCACCTCTACATCTACGACACGTGCGCGCCTCTACATCGACCAGTATGTACGTACACGTTCGCGACCAGAATGACAACGCTACGTACGCTTCGACCAGGTGGGTCCCGACTATCAGGCACTTCCTTGCGTGCGAAGATGTAGCAGGTGGGTCCCAGCAGTCAGGGGGGCGAATCGTTTTTTTGCCCAAACGCACTTCCTTGCATGAGAAGCTGTAGCTGGTGGGTCCCAGCAGTCAGGGGGGAAACATTTTTTCGCGAAATATGGTGGCCCGTCCGGTGGGTCCCCGCTGTCAGGTGGAGGAATAATTATTTTGCGCGTAATAAGGAGGCACTTCCTTGCTGCGGCCATGGACCCAGCTGTCAGCCTCTCCACGTACAGTCCAAGTCCGATGGAAGTTGTTCCTTGACCACATTGACCACGCCGCGCCGAGAGCACCAGGGCGGTGGACGATGGCGAGGCCTAGGAAGGGGACGACGTGGAGCCGGGGAAGACGCAACAGTGGATGCCCACGCGTAGAGGAGTACGAGGGTTCACTGGTTCGCTGCGGGGTGAGGCTGCCGTCGCCGCAGAATAACAGGGGGTGTGGGTGAGTAGAGGGATGGCCTGGCCAGTGGTGGGAGTAGTAGGGGGCGGTGAGACCTCCGCCGCATCGCAGCCGGCCACAGGAGGCAGGAGCACGAGGCACGACCCACGCTGGTTTAGGTGGCTGGAGCAATAAGACCAGAGGTTGAAGAAGCACTACGGCCGTTGGATGGAAATCGTACAGTCACTGGAGCTAGAATCGTGCATATTGACTAAGTTGACAAAGCCCTCCGTCCCCGTCAACTTAGTAGGCCCACAAGTCAACCTGCCACTATATTGGGTCCCAGCTAACAGGGGGAGTATTCATTTTTTTTGTGCACAATAAGGAGGAACTTCCTTGCGTGCGAAGATATAGCTGGTGGGTCCGAGCTGTCAGCGGCGGTAACGTTTTTTCCACGAAATATTGAGGCCCTTTCGGTGGGTCCCCGATGTCAGGTGGAGGAATCATTATTTTGCACGTAATAAGGAGGCATTTCCTTGCGTGCGGCCATGGACCCAGATGTCGGCCTCTCCACGTGCAGTCCACTTCAGATGCATGTCGGTCGCTGACCATGTTGACCAGGCCACGCCGAGAGCACCAGGGCGGTGGACGACGGCGAGGCCTAGGAAGGGAACGACACGGAGGAAGGGAAGTCTCCGCAGTTGTTTCCCACGCGGAGGGTAGTACGACTGAATGAGGGTTTACTGGTTCGTCTGCCGTCGCTGGAGAATAATAGCAGGTGTGGGTGAGTAGAGGGATGGCTAGGCCAGCGATGGGAGTACGATGGGGCAGTGAGGCCTACGCGGCAGCACAGCCGGACACAGGGAGGAGGGAGCAGGCAGTCCCGCTGGCGCTTGTTTGAGCGGCTGGAGCTGGAAGAGCAGAGATTGAAGAAGCTCGACAGCCGTTGGATGGCCATCCAACAGTCATTGCTTGTGCGTCAACCTTTTTTAGGAAAGCCTCAAATCTGTGGAAAACAACATACAGCCCATCTGCCATTATTTCTAATAATTTACAGCCCATTTGCTAATTCTTAAGGTTTTGTTTGGAGCCCATATTCTTTTTGTTAGCATTACAGCCCATATTGTGGCCACGGTTAAAAAATTATACGAAATTTTGCATATTTCGGTGCGGTCCGAACTGTTTTTAATCCTGAAATTTCGACTCACATTCAAAATGATTTTAAAAATAAATGTATATCAATATAAAATCCAACAAATTCTCCACGCATAAAAATTAATGTAATTTAAAATCTCGAAATGAAAAAAAGATATTTGAAACTAATTGCCGGTTTGATGTGTTTTAAAAATGTACAGCCCATTTCTCATTACTGATAGGCCATTTTCTCGGCCAACCGAATGAAGCTCTCCTTGTCTTGAAAGATTTGCAGCCCAACAGGCCTGACAAAGCGACTTACATGGCAAATCACAAAAAAACTGGGCTGTGGCCTTGGACCCAGCTGTCAGCCTCTCCACGTACAGTACTCTTCCGATGGAAGTCGGTCGTTGACCACATTGACCACGCCGCGCCGAGAGCACCAAGGCGGTGGACGACGGTGAGGCCTAGGAAGGGGACGACGAGGAGCCAGGGAAGATGCGGCAGTGGATGCCCACGCAGAAAGGAGTACAAGGGTTCACTGGTTCGGCTGCGGTGTGAGGCTGCTGTCGCCGCAGAATAACAGGGGGTGTGGGTGAGTAGAGGGATACTGAGGGAGTCCTGGATTAGGGGGTGTCCGGATGGCCGGACTATGACCTTTTTCCGGACTCCCGGACTATGAAGATACAAGATTGAAGACTTTGTCCCGTGTCCGAATAGGACTTTCCTTGGCGTGGAAGGCAAGCTTGGTGATACGATATGTAGATCTCCTCCCATTGTAACCGACTGTGTGTAACCCTAGCCCTCTCCGGTGTCTATATAAACTGGAGAGTTTTAGTCCGTAGGACGAACACCAATCATACCATAGGATAGCTTCTAGGGTTTAGCCTCTCTGATCTCGTGGTAGATCAACTCTTGTACTACCCATATCATCAATATTAATCAAGTAGGAGTAGGGTTTTACCTCCATCGAGAAGGCCCGAACCTGGGTAAAAACATCGTGTCCCTTGTCTCCTGTTACCATCCGCCTAGACGCACAGTTCGGGACCCCCTACCCGAGATCCGCCGATTTTGACACCGACATTGGTGCTTTCATTGAGAGTTCCTCTGTGTCGTCACCTTCAGGCCCGATGGCTTCTTCGATCATCAACCACGACGCGGTCCAGGGTGAGACTTTTCTCCCCAGACAGATCTTCGTATTCGGCGGCTTTGCATTGCGGGCCAATCCACTTGGCCATCTGGAGCAGATCGAAAGCTACGCCCCTGGCCATCAGGTCAGATTTGGAAGTTTAAACTACACGGCTGACATCCGCGGAGACTTGATCTTCGACGGATTTGAGCCACAGTCGAGCGCGCCGCACTGTCACGATGGGCATGATATAGCTCTGCCGCCAGGCAGCGCCCAGAATGCCGCTCAGGTGTCTGCTCCGACCATTAGCTCGGAGCCGACTGCGCCGATCAAGGACGGGCGGCTGGACACCGCCTCGGGGGCTGCAATCTCTACGGCGATCGAGCCGAACACCAATCTTGTCCTTCGCGGAGCTCGAGACTCCAAGGTGCCAGACTCCGTTCCGGACTCCAAATCTTCCGCACCTCTCCCGATCGAACCCAATTGGGCTCCGATCATGGAGTTCACCGCTGCGGACATCTTTCAACACTCGCCCTTTGGTGACATCCTGAATTCACTAAAGTCTCTCTCTTTATCAGGAGAGCCCTGGCCGGACTATGGTCAGCAGAGTTGGGATGCGGACGACGAAGAAATTCGAAGCCCACCCACCACCCACTTCGTAGCCACTGTCAATGATTTAACCGACATGCTCGGCTTCGACTCCGAAGACATCGACGGTATGGACGCCGATGAAGGAGACGACCAAGAACCAGTGCCTATAGGGCACTGGAAAGCCACCTCGTCATACGAGATATACATGGCGGATACCCCGAAAGAAGGGGATGGCGATGGAACAACGGAGGATGACCCCTCCAAGAAACAGCCTAAGCGCCGGCGTCAGCGGTGCCGCTCTAAATCGCGCCAAAGCAAAAACGGCGATTCCGGCACCGGAGACAATAACACCCCGGAGAGTGCCGAAGACAACCCCCTCCAGCAGGATTCAACGCAGGAGGATGGAGAAGCCAACCCTCATGAGAGAGCGGCAGACAGAGAGGTCGAGGACGATAATTACATGCCTCCCTCCGAAGACGAAGCAAGCCTCGACGACGACGAATTTGTCGTGCCTGAGGACCCCTACGAATAAAAGCGTCTCAAACGCAGGCTCATGGCCACGGCAAGCAGCCTCAGGAGAAAACAGCAGCAGCTTTGAGCTGACCAAGACTTGCTAGCCGATAGATGGACAGAAGTCCTAGCTGCTGAAGAGTACAAACTCGAACGCCCCTCCAAGAGCTACCCAAAGCGTAGGCTGCTACCCCAACTAGAGGAGGAAGCAACTAAACCTACATCACCAGCGTATGATGCGGCCGATCGGCCACCCCGTGGCCGCGACAGAGAGGCCTTTCGGCCATCAACTTAAGCCGCACCCCGGCGCCGCTCAAAAAGTACCAAGGCATGGGGAAATGCGCCAGACCTGCGAGACATATTGGAGGATAAGCCAAGGAAAAGAAGATCGATCTACGGATCGCGTGGGCGCCCCACGACATGTGATGATAACCACCACACCAGATATGGCAAATACGGCCAGGCTGAACACAACAGACAAAGCTCATCTGAGCTACATCATGATATAGCCCAGTACAGAGGCGCCGCACACCCACTATGCTTCACAGATGAAGTAATGGATCATCAAATCCCCGAGGGTTTTAAACCCGTAAACATCGAATCATACGATGGCACAACAGATCCTGCGGTATGGATCGAGGATTATCTCCTTCACATCCACATGGCCCGTGGTGATGATCTACACGCTATCAAATACCTCCCACTCAAGCTTAAAGGACCGGCTTGGCATTGGCTTAACAGCTTGCCAGCAGAGTCAATTGGTTGCTGGGAGGACCTGGAATCCGCATTCCTGGACAATTTCCAGGGCACCTATGTGCGACCAACAGATGCCGAGACCTAAGCCACATAATTCAGCGGCCAGAGGAACCAGCCAGACAATTCTGGACACGGTTCCTAACCAAGAAAAATCAAATAGTCGACTGTCCGGACGCAGAGGCCCTCGCAGCCTTCAAGCATAACATCCGAGACAAATGGCTTGCCCGGCACCTAGGACAAGAAAAGCTGAAATCCATGGCAGCCCTCATGACACTCATGACCCGCTTTTGCGCGGGAGAAGACAGCTGGCTAGCTCGTAGCAATAACATGACCAAGAGCCCTTGTAATTCGGATACCAAGGACAACAATGGCAGGTCGCGTCGCAACAAGCACAAGCGCCGCATTAACAGCGACAACACTGAGGATACGACAGTTAATGCCGGATTCAGAGGCTCTAAACCCGGTCAGCGGAAAAACTCATTCAAAAGAAATACTCCGGGACCATCCAGATTAGACCGGATACTCGATTGCTCATGCCAGATACACGGCACCCCCGAACAACCAGCCAATCACACCAACAGGGATTGTTGGGTGTACAAGCAGGCGGGCAAGTTAAGTGCCGAAAACAGAGACAAGGGGCTGCATAGCGATGACGAGGAGGAGCCCCAGCCGCCGAACAACAGAGGACAGAAGGGCTTTCCCCCACAAGTGCGTACGGTGAACATGATATACGCAACCCACATCCCCAAAAGGGAACGGAAGCGTGCGCTCAGGGACGTATATGTGTTGGAGCCAGTCGCCCCAAAGTTCAACCCATGGTCCTCCTGCCCGATCACTTTTGATCGAAGGGACCACCCCACTAGCATTCGTCACGGCGGATTCGTCGCATTGGTCCTAGGCCCAATCATTGACGGATTTCACCTCACTAGAGTCCTCATGGACGGCGGCAGCAGCCTGAACCTGCTTTATCAGGATACAGTGCGGAAAATGGGCATAGATCCCTCAAGGATTAAACCCACAAAGACGACCTTTAAAGGCGTCATACCAGGTGTAGAGGCCAGCTGTACAGGCTCAGTTACACTCGAAGTGGTCTTCGGATCCCCGGATAATTTCCAAAGCGAGGAGTTAATCTTCGACATAGTCCCGTTCCGCAGTGGCTATCACGCCCTGCTCGGACGAACCGCATTTGCAAATTTCAATGCGGTGCCGCACTATGCATATCTCAAGCTCAAGATGCCAGGCCCTCGCGGAGTCATTACAGTCAATGGAAACACCGAACGCTCTCTCCGAACAGAGGAGCACACGGCGGCCCTCGTGGCGGAAGTACAAAGTAGCATCTCAAGGCAATTCTCCAGTCCGGCTGCTAAGCGTCCGGACACCATCAAGCACGCCCGGGGTAACCTACAACAAGATCGCCTGGCACGTTCCGAGCCAGCATAGCAGTGCGGCCCCAGGCCTAGCCCTCGCGAGATAGCGAAACCAGTACCACGCGTACATAATTACGCTCTGGAAATACCATGGGCATAAGTGGAGGGGCACAACCACGACATGCCCAGAATGCGGCTTAACCGTACTAGGGGCTCCCGATTTTTGTGATTTTCCTTTTTTTTACTTTCAGGACTCCACTATTCGGAAGACCTGTCCGGCAGTACACTCGCCGAACAAACAATGCAACAGCCAGGGAGACAGCAAGCCACGTCGAACGTCCAGGTGGTCTCTATAACGAGCTAAATACTTGTCTTACTTAAAGTCTCGCAGCTTGCCCCTGGAGAGGGACATGTCAAATAATCCCATCTCTTGCTTATAGCACTATTTGTATCGTTCTGCTCTCATAGCAGCCCTTTAATAAACAATATATAGCTCTTTTCTATTATTGTATTTATTTCTTACATATGTTCAGTTTTGACACTATGCAACCGTACACTTTGGTACGGCCAATACACCAGGGGCTTAATTACTCCAGAATACGATGTGAGAAGACCGAACACTCTCATGAGTGCGGCACCCTTAACTTATAGCATTATATGCATCGGCTCCGAATCATGTCTTTGGTCAATAGTTGGGTTTGCCCGGCTCCCTTGTTTTGGTACCTTACGTTGCGCTATATCGGGTAAGGTAGCGCTAGGAGAACTACTGCGATTGTGCCCCAGTTGAGCTGGGTTAACACCTCAGTAGAGAAAGCTAAAACTGAGCGTCATGATAGGGCGAGAGCTAGTCGCTGTTCGCGAGGTTTTTCGAGTCCTTAAAGACTTATGCCGCTTAGAGCGAGGAGCTGGCTTTGTCCGGCCTAAGCGTGGATAGCGCCCCGAACTCAGTCTTCCGAATACTAGAGGCTTCGCCGAAGTTTAAAATTATAGAATTCTATGGCTAAGTGAGAGTGATAAAGCATTATACGTCCGATTGCCTTGTTCGTTGTGTTGAGGACCTCCCTCGAAGGACCCAAGAATGGAAACAAGAGCGCTCAGGTTTATCCCGAACACCCCAGCACTCGCGGCATAGGGGCAGAAGCCGACGAGTTCCATCTCTTAGATTTAATAAACGGCCGCACAGAAGGTAATATTTTAAACTCAAAAAAGTGTTGCTTAGCGCATATGAACAAGTTTTCAGCGCACAAGATAAACATGAGCGAGTTTACTCAAAAATTACATCCCTGGTACATTCATTCGCCACAAGATGGGCACCCTTCAGGACGCTCTCATAATACATCTCGGGCCTGCGATGCTCCTTCCCCTCCGGTGGCCCTTCTGTCACTAGCTTCTCAGCATCCAGCTTGCCCAAGTGCACTTTAGCACGGGAAAAAGCCCTACGGGCGCCTTCGATGCATACGGAGCGCTTGATGACTTCAAGCCATGGACAGGCATCCACCAGCCGCCTCACCAGCCCAATGTAGCTCTCAGGAAGGACCTCCCCAGGCCACAGCCGGCCTATAAGGCCCTTCATGGCCTGTTAGACCACCTTATGGAGCTCGACCAGCTCGACCAGAACACCTTCTCCGTCGAGCTCCCCTCTTCGGCTTGGTAGAATGCGGCAGCGTCGAACACACTGCAGGGCAGATCTGTGAATGCTCCTGGAGAGCTCCAGATTCGGGTAAGTAACACGTAATTCACTTTCACATGCTTGCTTTGCATAAAGAATGCCTTACCTGCCGCTATCTTTTTCATCGCCTCAATCGCCTGGAGGGCTTTTTGGGCTTCGGCCTTGGTAGACTTGGCGCTTTCAAGTGCCGAGGCAAGCTCGGACTCTCGAGTCTTTGAGTCAAGCTCTAAACTCTCGTGTTTCTTCACGAGAGCATCGAGCTCTTGCCGCACCTCCGCCACCCGCGCCTCTTGTTTCTCTCGCTCGGTGCGCTCCATGGCCGCATTGTCTTCGGCCTTGGACAACGCTTCCTTCAGGGTCGCCACCTCAGTTGTGGCCCTTGTAACATTCACGTTGGTCCTGTCATTATTTGCAACCAGGTATTTTTATATATATTTACATAAGGCACTACCTACCTTCCTTGTCTTCGAGCTGCTTCTTGGCAAGGCTGAGCTCATTCTCGGACCGCTCGAGGCTCTGCTTCAATGCATCGACCTCCGCAGTTAGTGCGGTAGAGGTCAGCAGTGCAGCCTGCATTCCCATATTGACACATTTCTGTTAGACTCCTGCGGATATCTTTTTCGATCCTCAGTCCGGCTTTTCTTTCCGAACACCAAACTAAGCATCAGGGGCTACTATCTATGCGGTAACATTTTTACATGTTTTAAATACATACCTCAAAGCCTGTTAGAAGGCTGGCACAGGCTTTTGTCAGCCCGCTCTTGGCGGACTAAACCTTCTCGATCACCGCGCTCATAACAGTGCGGTGCACCTCGTCGATGGAGGCGCTGTTAAGCACCTCCAGCAAATTGTCCAGCGTCTCCGGTTGGACGAAGGTCGCCGGCGTCGTAGGCTTGCCCTTCTTGCGAAGGGGCCGCCTGCCGGACTCCGGAACCACTGAAGGTTCCGGTGCGGTGTCCGGCCCAGGGCCGGACTTAGATCCCTCTAGGGTTTTATCCCCTTTGGGCCTGGAGTCCGGGAGGTCACCTTGCTGCGCCTCCAGGACCACCTCCTCCTGGCTCAGCCCCTTTTGGGACTCCACCTCGGCTTCGTCCGTATGGCGGGGGGAGGAAGCCGTCGGAAGTGAAAGACTATTCATATCCGACGAGTCCAGGGAGCCACTCGACGAATCGTCGAGCTGAGCCTTGGGCGGACTGCATAATTATATTCGGCGTCAGAAGGGGTTGTGCACTAAAGGAACGCCATGAGTTATGCTGGTATCCGGATACTTATGATGTTGCCAGGGGCTTGGCGCTGGTTGGCCACTCCTCTTCGCCGTCATCGGCGTCGGAGGCATAGTCCGGGAGAAGGGTCTTCCCCTTCTTGGACCCTCCGGCCTCCCCCGTCGGGGCGGCCTTCCTTTTTGTGCCTCCCCCCGCGGAGGGGGAGAGGCTTCTTCTTCCTCCTCCTCGTCTTCAAAGGAGGAGTGCGCTTTGGGGTCGTCGGGCGATGAGTCCGACACCACCAGTCGCCGGGAGCTCCTTCGAGTTCCCGTGGCCTTCTTCTTGGCCTTCTTCTCCGGCACCACGTGAGGTGCCAAAACCAGCAACTTTGCCAAACGGGCGTCGCTGGGTCTTCGGGCAAAGGAGCCAGACAGTCGATCTGTCTGGCCTTCTTCTACCAGTCCTGTTAAAGGAATGGGAGTTTAGATCTTGCATAGAGTCAAACTATGAAAAAGAAATACCCTGTAATGGGTAAACTAAGCTTACTGCGCTGGCTTGGCGCTTCGCGCAGAATCCGCGATCCTCGGTAGTGGGAGGGTGGACCTCGGAGCTCTTGAAAAGCACCATCCAAGCATCTTTGTGCGTTGTGTCGAGAGCCTGGATAGAGTTTGGTGCTGAGCCGGGTCGAATTCCCATAGATTAGAAGCCCGCCGTTGACACGGGAGGATCTGGCGGAAGAGCATGACCTGTACTATGTTGACGAGTTTAACCTTCTTGTCCATCAAGTTCTGGACGCAGGTTTGGAGTCCGGTCACCTCTTCCGAATTACCCCACGACAGGCCCGTCTCTTTCCATGAGGTGAGCCCCGTGGGGATGCCAGATCGGAACTCGGGGGCCGCTGCCCATTCAGGGTCACGCGGGTCGGTGATGTAGAACCACCCCGATTTCCACCCTTTGATGGTTTCCACAAAGGAGCCCTCGAGCCATGTGACGTTGGCCATCTTGCCCACCATGGCGCCTCCGCACTCCGCTTGTCGGCCGCCCACAACCTTCGGCTTGACATTGAAGGTCTTCAGCCATAAGCCGAAGTGGGGCTGGATGCGGAGGAAGACCTCACACACAATGATAAACGCTGAGATGTTGAGGATGAAGTTTGGGGCCAGATCGTGGAAGTCCAGGCCGTAGTAGAACATGAGCCCCCGGACGAATGGCTGAAGAGGAAAGCCCAGTCCGTGGAGGAAATGGGGGAGAAACACAACCCTCTCGTGGGGCCTGGGGGTGGGGATGAGCTGCCCCTCATCTGGGAGCCGGTGCGCGATGTCGTTAGACAAGTATCCGGCTTTCCTTAGCTTCTTGATTTGCCCCTCCATAACGGAGGAGGCCATCCACTTGCCTCCCGCTCCGGACACGATTGGAGAAGGTTGAGGTGGGAAGTGCGGACTTGGGCGTTGGAGCTCGAGTGCGCAGGAATGGATAAGCGAAGGAGGAGGAAGGCGTAGATGGAAAGGGTAAATTCTTATCCCCTTATATGGGCGGCCAAAACTATGTGCCCCCAACAGCCTGGTAAAACTGGCTTATCTCCCAAGCGCCGCGATTAATGGCGTGGTTGGGTTACCCACGCCCGTATTGATGAGAATCCCAGAATAAGGGGGCACAATCTCTGCTTTGACAAGACGTTCCAAGGAAACCGCCTCGCTAAAAACGCTGAGGTGGGACAGTAAAACGATTCGAATAAAGGCTTGGCTGTGGCATGATGTCACGCTACGGAATACGTCAGCAGATTAGATTTGTGCGTATATTATTCTCTCTACGGTGGTATGTGGAAACTATTTTTCAGAGCCGGACACTATCCTTGTGTTCAACATCTTCTATGAAGTATTCAGAGGAGGAACTCGCCTTGCAATGTCGAAGACAATTTGCGCGCCAGACTCGTCGTCATTGAAGCCTGGTTCAGGGGCTACTGAGGGAGTCCTGGATTAGGGGATGTCCGGATGGCCGGACTATGACCTTTGGCCAGACTCCCAGACTATGAAGATACAGGATTGAAGACTTCGTCCCGTGTCCGGATAGGACTTTCCTTGGCGTGGAAGGCAAGCTTGGTGATACGATATGTAGATCTCCTACCATTGTAACCAACTCTATGTAACCCTAACCCTCTTCGGTGCCTATATAAACCGGAGGGTTTTAGTCCGTAGGATGAACAACAATCATACCATAGGCTAGCTTCTAGGGTTTAGCATCTCTGATCTCGTGGTAGATCAACTCTTGTACTACCCATATCATCAATATTAATCAAGCAGGAGTAGGGTTTTACCTCCATCGGGAGGGCCCGAACCTGGGTAAAAATATCGTGTCCCTTGTCTCCTGTTACCATCCGCCTAGACACACAGTTCGAGACCCCCTACCCGAGATCTGCCGATTTTGACACCGACAGATACCCTGGGCCAGCGGTGGGAGTAGTAGCAGGCGGTGAGGCCTCTGCGGCATCACAGCCGGCCACGAGAGGCAGGAGCACGCGGCACGACCGGCGCTGCTTTGGGCGGCTAGAGCAAGAAGACCAGAGGTTGAAGAAGCACTATGGCCATTGGATGGACATCGTACGGTCACTGGAAGTAGAATCGTTCATATTGACTAAGTTGACAAAGCCCTCCGTCCTCGTCAACTTAGTAGGCCCACAAGTTAGCCACCCACTATGGTGGGTCCCAGCTAGAAGGGGGTATTCATTTTTTGGTGCGTAATAAGGAGGCACTTCCTTGCGTGCGAAGATATAGCTGGTGGGTCTGACCTGTCAGCGGGGGGACGTTTTTTTCGTGAAGTACAGAACCCTTCCCACGTACAGTGCACGCAGCGCGTAATAAGGAGGAAATTTCCTTGCGTGCGACCATGGACCTCGTGGGTCCCAGCCGTCAGGCTCTCCACGTACAGCCCTCTTTCGATGACTCTCGTATGTTGACCACGCCACGCCGAGCGCACCGAGGTGGTGGACGACGGCAAGGCCCCAGACTGGAACGACCCAGAGATGGGGAAGACGCGGCAGTGGAGTCGCAGACGGAGAGGAGTGGGAAACTTGACTGGTTCGGGTGCGGGGTGGGCCTACACTCGGCAGAGAATAACAGGATGTGCGGAGTGGAGGGATGGCCTGGCCGTCGGTGGGGTAGCGTTTCGCTGAGTAGCGCAAAACAACGCCACTGGACGCCGAAGGCTGGAGCAGGCGGTTCCGGCAGTGCTGGGGGAAGAAGACGAGAGATTGAAGAAGAATGCCGGCCGTTGGATGTAAATCCAACGCCTTCTTAGGCTTCGACCTACTGGCCCACATGTCAGCAAGTCCATTTGGTGGGCTGGGTGAAACAATGATGTAGCATCTATGCAGCTCGTTTAAATCCCATTTGCATTTTTCTCGAAATCCGCGGACTTGCTGGGCTGGGTGAAAATATCATGTTGGGCTAGACGGAGAAATGTTATAAAAACATAAACACATGATTGCACGTCAGTAAAATCTTTGCAAGCTTATGTACGCAATCACTAGGAGTTAACTTGGAAAGTTATATATAAACAATTATTATTATTATTTTGTAAGAACTTTCAACTTACAAAATAAAATATCATTTTAATTTGATGAGTTAATAGTATGTGGGGTATTATTATTTTTTAGGCTAGACGTGGGACAGTTGACTTGGTTCTAGGGGAAAGTACTGGGAGAAAACTCAGTTTACATCGAAAAAGAAAGTGGGAGAAAATTCATAGACCTGCCGGGTCCACCTGAGGATAGGAATATGTTGGGAGGAAGGAGATTCAAAGCACGGCAGCCGAGTGAACTAGTTTTTTTACGGACAAGTGAACTAGTTTGCATACATTAGCAAATAGCCACTAAAAAAGCAATCAGGTTAATGGGTTCTTAAAATAAATATTTCGGACAAAACAGATAATTACGACACATAGGCTAATGCATGAAACACTCAGATGATAACGGTGCTTATAAACAGATAAGGTACAACATCTAGACCTTCCTGGCACGCTTGATCATGACGTTGCGGTTGTCCGCGTACTCGTCGGTTACGGGAAGCATACACGCCCTCATGTCCAAGATCTGCCTGTACATGTGTAGCATGCGTATGCGTCCTTGGCCGCGTAGGTTATGTAGGCTAGATTCAGAGGTACCTCCCACGTGTTCAGGTCTTCTTCTTTCATGTTGGCGTATCAGGGGTCGATGATGGTCTCAGCGAGGTCAACCACGGAGTCCTTCTCCTAACCGTTGCTGATGATCTTGTATTGCTTCTGGATGTCGACAAGCTTGTTGCACCAGATGGCCGAATCATCGCGTTCTTCCTTCTCTCCACCGTAGCGAAGGTGCAGTCGGTGCTGCCAATTAAACGGGCGAATGCTCCAGAACCTGGTGCAGCCATAGGGCTGAGGCGAGGCAGAGCTTCACCAAGTCCATATCGTTGGTGTACATCACATTCAACTTGGTGCAGCCATAGGACTGAACGGCGAACTAACTCCTTGCTGAAGTCCATATCCAGCAGGCTCACCCCTCGGATCGCCATTGAAGTCTCTTCGAGTGAACGAGTGTGTAGGCGGTGGCAGCAGTTCGTTTTTCAGCTCTTGGGGAACTGGATTCAACAGTAAGCTGAGTGTGTACAGGCGACAACAGTTACTACCCCTCCCTCGTCCGCTGCACGCCCGGCAGAAGATGCACCCTCGGCGCATTCAAACGCCTCCATTAAGAAACCTACTCCGGCCATACGTCGGTTCACGAGCGGGTCTGTATTGGTACTGTAATAACAGGAGTTAGTCCTCACTTTACTTAAATTTAATTAGCTTTAATAGAAATTTATACTTAAAACAAGCAATGCATTGGCTCATTCTATCAGTGCCACGGGATCAACATGCACAACAACTAGAATTATTATTCTCAGGACGCACACGATCAGCACATTTATCGCACTTTCACAAAGATAATACTACCAAGTTTGAATTGTTTGTTATGGTTGTTGTCCTCTGCATCATCATGCCATGTTTCCCAGCTTGCAAGATTCAGAACCAACAAATAAGATCCAAATAATAAGTACAACAAAGATGCCTACACATCTCATTGATTCCCAGCTTGCAAGATTCAGAACCAACAAATAAGATCCAAATAATAAGTACAACAAAGATGCCTACACGTCTCGTTGATTCCCAGCTTGCAAGATTCAGAACCAACAAATAAGATTCAAATAATAAGTATAACAAAGATGCCTACACATCTCACAGATTCCCAGCTTGCAAGATTCAGAACCAACCCATTAGAGCCTTTTGATAAAGTGAATATCGGGATTAAATCCATCTTGGCTAGCCATGTCATACAATCGAAGAACTTGGTGAATGCTCTTGACCGTCACAACATCTGTAGTAGAGTATTCTTGTTTGCACGGCATGTTTGCATAGCACAAACAAGGAGACAAGAGAGCATGATTTCGCTTTAGTTGAACCATTTTGTGCAGTTCCACCAAAATTGAGAGATGTTGCTCTTGACCGTCAAAACATCTGTAGTAGAGTATTCCTGTTTGCACAGCATGTTTGCATAACACAAACAAGGAGACAGGAGAGCATGATTTCACTTTAGTTTAACCATTTTGTGTAGTTCCACCAAAATTTAGAGATGTTGCCCACGTGACATTTTAGTTGAATTGCACAAGACACTCATTCCAAAAAAAGTGTTTTGTGAAGTTCACCAAAAGGTCACAATAGCAACAAGGTGAAATGGATATCCCTATCTGCACAAAATGATAGAAAGTAAACAGTTGCTGGTCAATAAGACTATACGAAACATATACAAATTGAAAAGAAGCATCTTAATTATGTTCATGGCAATCACGCAAGGACAGTAGAAATTTTAAAATGTCAGCAACCAGAAGTATTACGATCAACAATGAGATTCCTCAGATATGGGATTACTTTAATGGTGGCATTGCTTATTTACCAGACATAGTAAATCAACAACATCTAAAGAGTTGGTTTAAGGGCATGGGACCGTGGGGACACCAGGACACTCAGCAGTGTAAAGGAGCAACTTACTTATCATACTTGGGAAAACAGCAGGACTGCCATTTGTAACACAGTTTAATTGCATCTTATCACTGGATGCATTAGATTAACAATAACACTAGTTAGACATGTCCCTAAGGTAACAGTGTGATCGCTTCATTTTACATGCGCCCTTACAACAAAAGGTTGGTTTACCCGCAAAAAAACAGCAAAAGGTTGGTATAAGGACATGCGACAATGGACGCATCAGCACAGTGTACCTACAAGTAGGCATAAAGTGGTGATGCCGAGCTTGTTCACGCTATGTGAGGGCAGCAAACGTAATCCTGGAGACCTTTTACTATGTGAGGACAGCAAATCTAATCCTGGAGGCCTTTTACTATGGGAGGGCAGCAAATCTAATCCTGAGACCTTTTACTATGTGAGGGCAGCAAATCTAATCCTGAGACCTTTTACTATGTGAGGGCAGCAAATCTAATCCTGAGACCTTTTACTATGTGAGGGCAGCAAATCTAATCCTGGAGACCTTTTACTATGTCATGGCAGCAAATCTAATCCTGGACATACTCTAATCCTGGAGACCTTTTACTATGTCATGGCAGCAAATCTATCCTTTTTTCAACAAATAATAGATTTGTTCCTTATCCAGTTTGTACTGCGTTTTCCCATTATTTCCCTTTTCAACCAAGAGACCGGTTGGGTATCCGGTCTCTACTACTTTCACCATATTATTTCCTCTTTGAATCAAGTCCTAGATTCATGCTACAACTTTCCCCCTTTCTTTGTTGTTTGAACAAAGCCCTAGATTCGAATGCATGAAGTAGCTTTACCTCTAATAATACTAAAAATTTAGGTGTCTTTGGAAGAGCTAATGGGAGTAGAAAAAGATGCACATGCAGACACGTGGGGAGCTGGGGCAGTAGAGCAAGGCCGCTTTCGAAGAACTTATACCTGAGGGTCGCCGGGATGTCTGCGACGGCAGGTCGGATCTGCGGACAATATGGCAGGGAGGAAGAAGGGTCGGAGGACCTCTTGAGCCGGCGCTGTGTCGGAGAGAACGGCATGGGCAAAGGATTGGGCCCCTCCGGCAGTTGTGGGTTTCCTCCCTCGGCGGCGATGACCGCGTGAACGATGCACCTTTTAGTCCTCTACACACACTGGCCGAAGGGATCCGGCCGGATCTGTGACCAGCGGTGAGAAGAGAAAAAATGTCGCTGCCGCTGTCTTGTTTATATCTGGAGAGGATGAGAGAATGAAGAGAGCAACCCTAGTAAAGCGAGCGCTCAGGCCCCTGCGTCCATATGTAGTGGAGTGATTATCTTTTTTCTCTCCACAACAAGCGTTTCAATTTGTGTATGTGGCATTAAAGAAAAGAAACTCTCTATTTAAGGTGACTACTCTACGACTCCTACTTACTACTACTACAGTACTACCTCCGTCCTGGTTTATAGGTCCCTTTTATAGTTTGTGCCAAATTTTGACTAAAGATTTAACTAACAAAATGTTAATGCATGTCAAGAAAAATTATCTCATTGGATTCGTATTTGAACATAGTTTTGAAAAATATAATGTTTGGTGACATGCGTGAACATTTTCTTAGTTTAATCTATGGTTAAAATTTGGCACGAAATACAATGGGGACCAATAAACCCGGACAGAGGTAGTATTGTTCACTTGTGCTCCCCACCCCTCCATTCATTGAACAACCCCATGGGTGAATAAACATACAGTAAGTACTGTATTTATATAGAACGAACAAGCTCGAACTATTTTCACATAGTTAAAAGTTGAGGGCGGGGCTTTTCCCGGGCAGTACGCGCTGCAGTTTTTGGGTAGGCGGTTTGACAGAGATGCGAGGAGGGTGAGCGACTGGGGCTGTAGGATTTGACGGCGCGTTACTGCTGGAAAGACATGTGATATGACCACTCACTATAGTCATGAATTACTGGCACACCGACCGGGGTGGTGCCCCCCTTCCGTTCCACGCTCTAATCTGGTGCATGACACGTCGACCCGGATGCTGGCTCTCCCACATGTCGGAGTAGTAAGAAGGAGCAAAGAATGATGCGGTATATACTAGTACTATACTACTCCCTCTGTTCCTAAATATAAGTCTTTGGAGAGATTTCACTATGGACCACATACGGAGAAAAATGAGTGAATCTACACATAAAATGCATCTATATACATCTGTATGTGGTCCACAGTGAAATATCTACGAAGACTTATATTTAGAAACAGAGGGAGTACTACTCAGGTCGGAGGAGTGCGAACCACGACAGCCCAGTGAACCAGCCGTGCGAACCACGGTAGCCCAGTTAACCAGCAGTAGAAAACAATAATGTGGTGATATGGCCATAAAAAACAATGTGCTACGGTCCACACTGTAGCATGTACAGTAACACTCCTCTTTGTTTGGATCCTTGAGTTAGAGATAGTTTGGGTTGAAATAGCCTCAAATTATCGAAACAAGAGGGGTTAGTTTGAGCTAGTTTGCTCTAACCCAGCTAAAAAACTAGCCCGGTGGAGAGGTTCTAATTGGGTTAGTTATCCTGGGCCCACTAAAAGAGAACTAAAAAAATCTCACCTGCCCGCACTAGATCGCTCCCCTAAAAAAATCTCACCTGCCCGCACCAGATCGCTCCCCTAAAAAAATCTCACCTGCCCGCACCAGATCGCTCCCCCCTCTCGCACGACTCCTCTCTGTTCCCCATAGGGCCGCCCGCCCAAGCGCCGCTCGCCCTCTCTCTCCTCTGGCCACCCTCTCCTTCTGGCCTCCGCCGCCCTACTCCGGCCGCCCTCTCCCTCCGACCTTCGAAGGTCGCCTCGCTCCCCCTTCACCAGTCGTTTTTCTCCCTCTGTCGTGCGCGGTGGCAGCGCATCTACCAGGGAGGTTGTGAGAGGGGTGAGTTTGTTCATTCCTTCTCTGTCTCACGGCCATATCATTGATCTTGCTTGCTCTAGCGCTAATTCTGATTTGGAAAAGTAGATCCTGATCAAACTTGCTATTGATTTGTGGTGCCCGCATGGAATTGTTTGGTGCTGCTTGAGGAGGTAATAAATCTTTCTAGAGGCCCACAGATTCAGTTCACCTTTCTAGGTATTTCAATTTCAGGCTTGCATTATTTGTAGAGGCCCAAAGATTCAGTTCACCTTTCTTGGTATTTCAATTTCAGGCTTGCATTGTTTCTAGAGGACCAAAGATTCAGTTCACCTTTCTAGGTATTTGAGTTTCAGACTTGCATTATTTCTAGAGGCCCACAGATTCAGTTCACCTTTCTAGGTATTTCATTTTCAGGCTTGCATTATTTCTAGAGGCCCAAAGATTCAGTTCACCTTTCTAGGTATTTCAGTTTCAGGCTTGCATTATTTCTAGAGGCCCAAAGATTCAGTTCACCTTTCTAGGTATTTAAGTTTCAGGTTTGCATTATTTCTAGAGGCCCAAAGATTTAGTTCACCTTTCTAGGTATTTCAATTTCAGGCTTGCATTATTTCTAGAGGCCCAAAGATTCAGTTCACCTTTCTAGGTATTTTAGTTACAGGCTTGCATTATTTATAGAGGCCCAAAGCTTAAGTTCCCAGTCGGCAGCAAGCGGCCCTGCTACCCATGCCGGTGTCGACCTCAACTCGCAAGGGCCGGCGTCGAAGGGGTTCCCGGGGCTTGGGCTCTACAGAGCCTTCCTCCAGAGCGACGATGGTGAGCTCCTCCCATGGTGCGTGAGGGGCTCCGGGCTCCCTCCCTATCATGAACAACTTCCGTGATGAGTTTGCTCATTCTTTGTTTCATGAAGTGTTTTTTTATTTTGTGAAGCTTGATTCACGACTTGTATGTTTAAGTGGGATATCTCATTTGTATGGACAAAGTAAAAATTATCATGTTTTGCATGCTTGATTGTATAGATGGTTCTTTTATGTCAATTGTGAGCGGGAGGAGGCCACAGAAGAGCCGGCCACACCAAGAGGGTGCTTGGATCCAAGGGACTTATTTTAGTCTGACTAAAAATAGGGTCCAAAGTAGTTAAATGATTGAGATAGAGGATTTATTGTCAATCTAACCCTGCCATCCATACACCTCTTTGGTTTACAGTAAGTTCAGGGTTAGAATCTAAATCTAACCTCTAGCTGAGTTAGAGTTCTCCTCGTCTCGGTTCATCGACATCATACTTTCCCCATTCCTGTGTTTTCAGTATCCTGCGAATCAAAGAGGCCCTTTTTTCGGTAAAAATCAAAGAGGCCCTTAGACTGGTTTAGGTCCGGTCATTTTTTATAAACGTGTTATGTACAAAATTTAATGAACGTGCTCCGGTTTCCACAAAAATAATATGGTTTCATGTAGTAATTCATTGATTTATTTATTCTTCTGCGGGGGGTTTGCATGTAATTCGTGAGGTCTGAAATGTAAAGTACCCCGGCATATGCTCCGAGTCGTGCATGCACTACGACCCAGATGCTCTATGTCCCACATGTCGGTGAATGGGAGCACATGGAAATAGCCTAGGAGTACATATAGGAGGATAAATGCGTGAAAAATATGTACTGTGAAGCACAACTGCGGTTCGAAAAGTAGACCTAAAGTGATGACAGATATAGGTCGCACGCACCCAACCAGTGGTACTAGACATACGACTAATTTTTCCCTCAAAAAAAAGAGGCACGAGTGCTCAGTGCTCCTATTCTATAAACACGAGTCCCATCTGACAACAGCGTCCGTGCTACAGCAAGCCCTCCTCCCTCGTTTCTCTCTTCTACTCTCTAAGAGCATGGTTATTAATATAGCCAGCTGCTGGCTATATGATGTTGCCATGTCACATATAGTCAAGTTTATAGCCAAGAAGTACAATAGCTAGATATAAATATGCACATATAGCCAGAATTCGTCGACCTGCATTTATTTACTTGCTGGAATCTTTAGAAAGACTTATATTTGGGAACAGAGGGAGTACTATACTAATAAAACATTAAGGCCACGAGGCGATGCAGTGCTGGTTACAGGAGGCAAGAAGAAGAGATGCATCCATCGACGACGTCCACCTCCTCGACTCAGGGCGCCGGCCCACCGAACGGCGCATAAGTAGCAGCGGCTTTCGTGGCTAGGTCGACGTGCTTCTGAACAATGGCGTCCAAAGATTCCAGCCGCTGGAAGAAGGCCAATGTCTTTCTGTCCTTGCTTGCCTTGTAGTGGCCTATGTAGACGATTTCCTCGTAGACGTGGATGTGCAGGTCGACGGTTTCTTGCATGGCGAGGCGCTGCACGGTGAGCGCGGCCTCGAGGTGCACATTCTTCGTCGTGACCTCTGGCACCTGCAGGGCCACCAGGGCTTGAAAGAGTTCATCACCATCTAGGTCGATGAGGGTGGCAGACAATGAGGAGCCTGGGCGCGCGGGCTGGAGCAGTACGGCAAGGTCGTCCGCGCACTTCTTGACGGTGGTGAACTTGCGGATGGAGTTGACCATCATGTCGTCCATGCGAGAGGCAAAGCTGGCGTCGGCGAGGGCTACGATGCCTGCGGTCGCCAGCACCGTCTGGAAACGCTGCATGGTGCAGGGCCGGAGGACAGCGCCTTGGATGATTTGGCACAGCCGACTGCCGCTCGCGTCCATCGCCTCCATAGGTGCTTGTGGCTTCTCGTCACTTGGTCTTGGATTGGAGTGAGCAGTGTTGCGTAGAGACTTGGGAGTAGATGGATTGGAGTGGTGGGGCGCCTTTATTATATGAGAGTCCAAACTCTGTTGCAGTCACATCGTGCTGGCTCTAGTCTGCTTCTCCAATTAATTCCCTCTGTATGTAATTGAGGATGCATCATTGACCGTTCAACGTCTCGGGAACCGCTATCCTCTTCCTCCTTGGCATTCTAGCACATATGGACCCGTCGACGACGAGGTGCCTATGGTGACTTCGTAAATTCCAAGATGATACTTAGTGCCGTGCATGTGTGCGTTCATAGGGGTGAGTGTATGCGCGTGTATATGAGCGCTTGCTTCTGTACTGTGTCAAAAAAACAACAACATAAATGCGTGTCAAAAAGAGACTAGTCAGTATACTCAATATTGTGCACCTAGGAGAGGAAAACGATAGAACTAGTACGTATTTATTTACGGTGCAGATTCACTCATTTTGCTCCATATGTACTCCGTCTCAGTGTAGTCTAGTCACTTGTTGAAATCTCTAGAAGGGCAAATACTCCTTTCTGGTTTATAGGGCTATACTAGCAAGTAGTTGTACGTACTAATACAATAATGGGCTCACATAGCAATTTTGTCTCATGCAAAAGCCTGGCTATATGCGTGCTCCAATGTTCGCAACTGCAACGTTCGGTTTGCGCTTGGCTCTTCGCCTCTTCGAGAAGACGAACAATGATGTTACTACTACTGCTTCTATAGTGTCAAATCCACTGCTGCATGTCCGTCCACCGCGAGCGGGATGGATAGCTTGTTGTAGAAGTACTACTAAGCAAAATCCTGTCCTCATTTGTGAGCAACAGCGCGCATGGGCGAGGGAGAAGGCGTGTAGTAAAATCAAGCTTCTCCTCGTTCTACGAGTTGACGCGACACATCATAACACTGGCCCCACATGCTTGCCTCTAAACTTGGTTGAAAGACCCGCAATGTACAATATATTTGCTGCAACCTCTAACATTTACCCATCACAAATTAAAATATATGTGGCCGTATGCATCATTCTGATGCAGAGGCCGGGGAGTCCCCCCTTTTCGAAAAAAACAAATTGAAATATATATATTCCTCTCTTGACCAGATGAGCGTGCAAACTACAATCACCAGGGTGACAGGTAGGGCCAGAAGACTATTTTAATTTAAAAAAACTTCAAGACGGCCACATAGCATGGAGCCGATCCCAACGATTTTAAGCTTACAGGCACGGTACACGCTATCTAGACTACTCTACACATGAAACTGCCACGCGAGCGTCCGGGCTGCGCTTGGCTCTTCGCCTCTTCAGGAAGTCGAATAATGATGGTGTACTACTGCACTGGAGGAGTACTACAGTATGCTTCTGGCCATCTGACACCGATTGAACTGCTGCATGTCCACCGCGTGCGGGAGGGAGAGCGTGTAGCGAAAGCTTCTCCTAGTCTTGCCAGCCACCACGCTCATGGGCGAGGGAGGGACGCTCCTGTCTTTGCGTGTATGACAGGTGGGCCTGACAGGTGTGTGGCCAACCTGGCATACAACCAAAGGCAGGTGCCGTTAAGTCCGCGAGGGAGAGGATAATCAAACTTCTCATTGATGTACGAGTTGACGCGACACATCAAAGCACTACACTCGATATATTTCAATAATTTAGGGTTACCGATGCATTAATTACAACGCATGCATGCATGCCGTGACTCTCCTTTTGATACTTGCATGTGTAGATTTAATGCACCTTGAAGTAGTACTCCCTCCGTTTCCTTTTACTTTGCATATAACTTTTTCTTGTTTTTCTCAGATTAGTCTACGTGTCCATGTTGGTTTCCATCTGTGCCCCCGCTCGATTAGTTTTGCCCCCATTAATCGCGCCAGTTTCCAAAGAAGAAAATGGCTACAGGCAAACGCGTGTAGCACCGGATGCGGCTTGACCACCCGGGGAAGCCAACTCAAGCGAAAAGGAAGGAGGACCAGCCAACCATTGCATGCGCATTTACTGTCAATATTTATGCAGCTTACTAATGCGCAGGGGCAAATTTGTCCAGAAAACTCAAACTACTGCCTTTCTTGGTATGCGGGAGGACAGTTATGCACAAAGTATAAAATATGTGACGGTAAAGCTTTGTAATGCCCCGGCCCAAGCGAGAGATGGTTGTGCACGAGGAGGGCGAGATCATGCAGACGGAACAGGAACCGACAAGGGAGCTCACTAAGGTCTCGATGGACCTCACCGTGCTCCACTGCCCCTTGTACCTCCACCCCTTGACGCCTCCAGTGTATGAGGTTCGAATACACCTCGTCCATTCGGCTGATTGAGCAAGGTGCAGGTTTCTTGATTGATGTGTTGTTCGATTGATTTTTGCAGTGCAAGGGAGAGCACCTGGCCTGCGCGGACTGCCGCATCGAGCGCCCCGGGAACCAGCGGCAGTGCCAGAAGTGCGAGCGTGGTGGTGGCTTCGACGTGCGGAACACAGCGGTGGACGCCGTCGTTTCGTTGTTGAGGGTGGAGTGCCCGCAAGAAGGTTGTGGGCTCTACGTCACTTACCACAAGCTCGCCGATCACCAGAGCGTGTGTCCGCTCGTGCCCTGCAAATGCCCCGTGCCCATCTGCGGCTACAAAGGCCCGCCGTCGGCGCTCTACCACCACATCAGCAACGTGCATCCCATGCCCATGCATAGGATCCAATACGGCAAGGTGCTCCAGCTGCAAGTGCCACTGTCGGAGCCACGGCTCTTGCTATTCGCGGTGGAGGACCGCCGCGTGTTTTTCTTAGTCAGCGGCGTGCTCGACATCGGCGCGCCTATCACTGTGTCGGTCGTCTGCATCAGAGCGGGGGTGTCCCCACTGCCGCACTACTGGGCCAAGCTGTGGGCGAACTGCCCGTCGGGGGAGCCCAAAGGCACGACCGACGCCGTAGAGGTGGAAATGGAGGTGACAAGCAGCAAGGATCCCGGCGACATCAACGTGTAGGAGCTGACCTTCTTGACAGTTCCGCCCAAGCTGCTGGCCGGGGCTAAGCTTGTGTCCCTCCACATTCAGATTGACAAGCTCACGTCCTAAATGTTTCGACAGTGCCTTCTGTTTATCTTAGTAATATGCTAATATAGGGATTACCTTGGTCCACTTTAGCTTAAGAAATGGTGGGTTTTGGTGGCGATGCAGCAATTACTTCGACATCAAATCAGTAATTTCCAACAGTCGAACGGATATTTTGTGTCTGTTGGATATAAAGTTCCTTTGGGTAAGAAGTACTACTTGTCATCAAAATGGATAAAAGGAGATGTATGTAGACGTATTTTAGTTCTAGATACGTCCCTTTTTATCCATTTTGATGACAAGCACTCCCTCCGTTCCACAATACATGCCTTCCATTTGTCAAAATATAGATGTATCAAGACATGTTTTAGTATTTAGGTACATCCATGATAGAGCCAATCGGATGGTTGAGAACACTACAATTCGTAGCTACAAATGCGTGTGTGACTCCCAGATGCAGAGGCCGGGGGTCATCATCCTCCTTTTCGAGAAAAAACAAACGCGTGTGTAAGAGGACGAGTGCGTGCGTGCACCTCTTCTCTTCCTGTATAACGTACTACTAAACTCAGAGTACAAGTTTTTGTGGGTGGCACGATGGTGCGTGCGAGAAGTCCCGAGAGATAGGTTTAATGCATCTGAAAAAAGCACTAGCCTAGAGCTCGCCACGCGGGTATTTATAAATTTTGAGCTTGCGTCTCGTCACATTCCAAATTACTCCACGCTATATTGTAGACCTATTCACACCGATCACAACCTAAACGGTTTCCCACTTAGGAGCGTATTAGTACCACGCTATATTGAATTCCAAAGCTGTTCACACCGATCACAACCTAAACGGTTTCCCACTTAGGAGCGTATTAGTACTCGGTTATAAATACTAGTATGCCAAGATGACTGCACATTCCTCCTCAACTCCTCATCCACAAAAACAAACAAGTCATTCAGCATCCTTCCCTTGCGTCTGCCATGGCCAGCGTGAGTTCTGGGTCGAGAGATTGCCAGCAGGGAGAGGCGAGCATGGAAGCAGAAGCACGAGAGATGTCCCGCCTCGCTGCGAGAGCAGCCGACATGTCCCGCGGCACGGAAGTAGCAGCACAAAGGTCCTGCCGTGCCGCTGAAGCAGCACGGAGGTCCCGCCGCATCGTTGATGTAGCAGACTGGTCCGGCCGCGCCGCGGAAGCAGCAGAGATGTCCCGCCACGCCACGAATGCAGCAGAGATGTCCCGCCGCCCCGCAGTGGCCTGGTAAAATTTCTCGCGGGCAGGCGACGACTGTTACAGGCGCATGCATGCGATCGTCCATAGCCAGATGGATCAGATCTCCGGCTTGGCGAGGTTGCAGGACGACGTGAAAGCCTCGTTTGAATAGGCTACCGGCATCATCCGACAACTAAGGGAGGGCAATGAGAGGCTCTGGGCCGAGCACGACCTGCTGAGGGAGAAGATTGTCCGAAGTGCAGACCAGCAGGAGGTGACTAGTGCCTTGTTAAAGAGGACCGGCGTGATCGTCAAGAAACTTATGGACGAGAATGACATGCTCCGCAACGAGCGCCAAAGGCTGGTGGAGGAATCCGTGGATGTTCTCAAGCAGTTTCTTGAGGACATGAAAGAGCTCATCGCCGCTCGCCACGGAGACTAGTTCCCGCGGCCTGCAGCAACGCATCAAGAAAGTAGAGATCAGCGAGCCAGATCCTTGTCTTCCTTCTTCTTTTGCCCTTGTGTATTTCGGGCGTAGCCGTATGTGGCTTTTTAATTGTCTTTCTAATTATGTAAGACAATTAATCATCCTTATCTTTCTGTGGAAGATCAATGTTGCAAGGCTGGAATGAAGAAAACTATTGCTGTGGCGACCCTGGCGTTGTTGTTCTTCTAGTTGCTGCTCGGCTTCCTTCAGTTTCCTGGTTTATTTTGATGTAATAATCGGTTTAGGATGTGGATTGTGTCGTCGGTTGTGAAATGTTGGGTGCTAGCGCGGATGTTTGGCCTTTGTTGGCCTCTTGGGATGTTGCAATTTCAATCTGGTACTCCCTCCGTCTCATAATGTAAGACGTTTTTTGACACAATACTAGTATCAAAAAGCGTCTTATATTATGGGACAGAGGGAGTAGCTTTTAGTCCTTCGTGTTAGGCTGGAGTTATGCTGAACTTATTGTGAATTGTGGTGGTTTTCAGTAATGAAAATCGGAAGGGGCAAGCCCTTCTTTGATAAAAAAAATCGTCCTTATATATTCAGCAGTCTTGCTATAAGTCGCAGTAGATGCTATATAGGTCCGTCAGATCTTACATCAAGATCCATGCTGTCAGATTTTCTTTGTTCTCTCTTAAATCCCACACCATTAAACAGAGGCTCGGGCGCCATTAGTGGATACCTTGGGAGAGAGGTGGACGGCAGATGGAGGTCAAAGGGCTTTCCTCCCGATAAGCACGCACAGGGGTCTGATCGCACGCCTCTCGTACTCAAATAGCTACCCTGCACGGCGCCTCCTAGCTAATAAAACATGGGGATGCGTGGCGGCACATAAATGGTACTAGTAAGTAGAATGCCCACGGTTTCAATAATACTTGTGTTTCCGATTGTAACGTGACAGCACTTGTTCCAAAATGACTTTGTTGATTGTTAATGTGTGCGCCTTCGCAAATCGGACTGCAAATTTACCACAGCATGTTGGTGCCATGTCATGGCACCAAGCCAAGTTCCATTATTTTCATACGTGTTTTGGATTTACAGGAATTAAAAAACTAAGTTTCTCAATGTTTCCAACCCAGCCACGACGCCCAGAATTTTAAATTTCATTCCCATTTCTTGCATGGAACCTAGAAATTTACCCGAGGACACACATGTGATTTTTCATCCAACTTCTGTGCACTCGAACATGTGCTTGTATTTCAAATTTGAATTATGCACACAAAGGTGACACGTTCCCTCCCAGAACCACGAGCCTTCTTGAGAGAAGCTTCGATTTGCAAGAAGCTTATACCAAAATTTGTTCATATTCGGCCAATTGTTTTTACCACGGCATGGTACTACCATGACATGACACCATGCCAAGTTTCATGATTTTAAAACCAAGTTTCTCAATGTTCTTGACCGAGCCACGATGCCTAGATGTTTGAATCTTATTCTCATTTTTTGCATGGGAGTAGAAATTCACCCGAGGACACAAATGTGATTTTCAACCAACTTTGGTGCACGGGAGCACGTGCTTGTAGTTCAAATTTGAATTATGCACCTTAAATGACCAAAAACTCAATTAATGTGTAAATAAGGCCAAATGAAGCCGGAATAATTCCAAAATTTAACAGGGCACTCATGTAGTTCTATGTTGCCTTTGTAAATAAACTCAAGGGGGACAACGTATATCGTTTCACACTCAAAGGTGACATGTTCCCTCTCAGAACCACGAGCCTTCTCGAGAGAAGCTTCGGTTTGCAAGAAGCTTATACCAAAATCTGTTCCTATTCGGCCATTTTTTTACCACAACATGGTAGTACCATGACATGACATCCATGCCAAGTTTCATGATTTTCAGACGTGTTTTGGATTTACAAGAATTTTAAAACCAAGTTTCTCAATGTTCTCGGCCGAGCCATGAAGCCCAGATGTTTTAATTTTATTTTCCTGCATGGGACCTAGAAATTCACCCGAGGACACAAATGTGATTTTTCAACCAACTTTGGTGCACGAGAGCATGTGCTTGTAGTTCAAATTTGACTTATGCACATTAAATGACCAGAAACTCAATTAATGTATAAAAACGACAAACGAACCCGGAATAATTCCAAAATTTAACATGGCACTAATGTAGTTCTATGTTGCCTTTGTTAAGAAACTCAAGGGCGGGGGGTGGCACGTTCCCTCTTAGAACCACGAGCTTCCAAATCGGCCCAATTTTTTACCACAACATGTTAGTGCCATGACATGACACCATGCCAAGTTTCATTACATGAATTTAAAATCTAAGTTTCTCGATGTTCTCGGTAGAGTCATGACGCCTAGATGTTTGAATTTCATTCTCATTTCTTCCATGGGACCTAGAAATTCAACCAAGGACACACATGTGATTTTTCAACCCACTTTTGTGCACCGGAGCATGTGCATGCAATTCATATTTAGATTATGCACATTAACAGTCCAGAAACTCAATTAATGTATAAAAAGGCCAAATGAACCTGAAATAATTCCAAAATTTAACAGGGCACTCATAAAGTTCTATGTTGCCTCTGTAAATAAAATCAGGGGGAGGCAGCGTATATCGTTTCGCACACCAAGGTGACACGTTCCCTCTCGGAACCATGAGGCTTGTTGAGAGAATCTCCGGTTTTGCAAGAGGCTTATACCAAAACTTGTCCCAATTCAGCCAAAAATTATACGTATGAAAACAAGGTTTAGATTATCCCGAACATCTCTCTACCTAGACCAATAATGTACTATGATTTGAATTCAACATAAAATGGATACATATATTTGAATCGGAGAGTGTATGGTACATGTAGTTCATAGTGAAATATGATTACTGCTATATGCATGTCTTTTTGTTATCAAGATAATATTTAAATTATTGTATAACTTGACAACAATCATATTCAAATAAGGAAAATTGATTCAAATTTAGTCCATATGGTAGACGACAATATATATGTTCACATGGTGGAGTAAAATGTTCATATATGATGGAAGATCAAAATGTATGACTACATCAATTATAAACCGCAAGGTCACCTAATGATATATTCGAATTCAACATAACGTGGATTCAAAAATTGAAATTCGAGATCGTGGCATCTGTAATCATATAAAAAGGGACACTACTCTTTCTTTGGTGGGAATTGATTTGTTTTTTGTTGTTGTTGAGGGAAGTGCGAATTGATTTGGTACTGTGCAGGGTAATCATGTTCTCCCGTTTTTTTACATTTTTCTTGTAGTTTTTTCTATGGCATCTATAGCAATATAGTAAGGGGGACATGACTCTCTTGTGTCTTGTATGATTTTTTTACACGTTAAGTTTGTTCTGCCGAACAAGGAATCTGCACCTTGTTATCCCGAAATTTTCAAGCTCGAGTATCTTTTGTCTCACCTACTTTGGAACTCCTGCTTCTTCAACCCGTGTTGCGCCTTGTTATCCCGAAATTTGGACGCGCGCGAGAACTCCCTCCTCATCCGAAATCGCTCCCGCAGCCCAGACACACGAAATCCCCCTTCTACCCCTCAGCCAGAAATGAAGCTCCACGTCGCGGTGTCAAAACCGATGGGGGTACGCTGGTAACTTACCCTACATTTCGGACAAGCATGTCCCTAAGCTTGGCTCCCCCTCACCCTTCTCCCCCCCCCTCACCCCCCCCCATT
>NC_041389.1:348213036-348220277 GCF_002162155.2 Triticum dicoccoides
CGCCGCCCAGCTGGAGACTCTTCCCCGACTATGCCGTCCACCGCAACAGCTCGCCGTCCCTCATCCACCGCACCGGATGAGGATCCGTTGTCGATCTCGTCGTCCCGCGGGATCAGCCACCCCGTCCTCCACCTCCAAGGAGCTGCCTCGATGTTCGCCTTGTCTATCGCGCCACCTCAATCCCCACAGCACCGTCTTGACCTGCCCCACCGGAACCGCAGCACCCTCACCAATTCCTCCGATGAAGCCGAGGCCAACTTGGCGCCACCAAGGAGGTTCTGCACTCACCACTGCATTTTATCTTTTATTCGATCTCACGGGGCTGTCGGTGCTCGATACCGAGCAGACATGGCGTCTCCATCGACAGCGCCATCGCCGGCCACATCATCCACGGCGTCTCCCCCCCATGTTGTTGCTTCCTCGGCGGCGACTTCCACAACGGCACTAGCTGCTGCTGCTCCGGCTCTCGCTCGCGCTGCAGCTCTGTTCTTGTTGTCGGTCATGCTGCTGCACTGCTCCTACTTTCATTCGTGCTGCAGCTCTACTCTTGCTCTCGCTTGCACTGCTGCTGCTGCACGACCTCCGGCAGCTATAGGAGTTGCTGCTTTAGCACTCGCTCATGGTGCTACTGCAAGACTTCCTCTCTGCTAGTGTGTTCCCTGCTCGAGCGTCTGCTGATTTAGATCACTGCTTCTCTGCTACTAGTGCTCGAACGCCCTAAACATCTATTGCAATGCTCTGTTACTAGTTCAATCAGTTTCGACAGTAAAATTCAGTTTCGACTGTGAAGTTCATTTTCTTCAGTTAAGTTCAGAGTGAACAGTACTTACAGCATCTGTCGGAGCGGCCGTGGCGCGGCTGATGCGTTTTACATATAGCACTTTTTGGTGATGTATTTTACATCCTCTATTGCAGATGATATTAGGGTACCACTTTAGATTAAAGTTGTCTGTCTTGTCATGCTTCAGCCTCGTCACCATAGACCTTAGCGGAGCTGCTCCAACAACGGAACCGTCCATCACAGTGGAGCAGTAGCCTCGGCGTCGTTTCCAGAGGCCTCGGATCTTCTTCCCCGCCTCCGACAGTCACACCAGCATCATCACCATCCTCCACGTCCAACCCAATGATGCTGAGGTCCACAAGGCTATGCCAAAGAGGTTGTACACTCGTCGCATCACTTTGTTTCTCCATTCCTCTGTTCTTCCAATTCATGTGAGCCAAACACCTAGGTTGACTGAAATCCTATGTTTCCAAATGCTCTGTTTTGCACGTGCATTCCTATCCTATTCCTGTGTTTTTCCTGTCCCTGCGTTTATAGAATCCTCCAATTCTAAGGAGCCCTTACAGATTTACTTCATTTTCAGATTGGCGTCAAAGAAAACTATGTGTGTTATGTCCTGCTCCTGCCGTGCCGTCATCCACCCCACTTGAGGTGCACCATCGACAGAAGCGTTCACTGCAGCAAAGATCCTCCCTGTAGACTTTCTTTCGCCGCCTCAGATCATCTTCCCCGTTGCCAGCAGCCACGCAAACTGCATTACCATCATCGACTAAGTAGATGAACCTGAGGACTAGACAATTCTGGAAGAGAGGTCGCAGTCTTTCGTGTTTGCTTATGTTATACATCGGTTTACCTGCTACTTTATCGTTCAATCTTGAGTTTTTAATTGCCCATGGGTCTCATATCGAGCGAGCAATGAATAGTATATGTCTACTATCTGGTTCATCTGGGGTCTTCTATGTGGTTCATGTTGGGAGGGCAACAAACAATAGATGATCCATTGTCTATCTTTTTAAACTGAAGCTATAATCTACATGCTATCATTAGTTTTGGATCCATCCATTCATTTGCTACCATCAGTCTTGATTTTTGCATGCACCCCTTAGGCCTTACAAAATCTAACTATTTTTTTATTATGCATGTCAGATATTGTACACAATCGTACTGAACATGTAGAGAAAAAGAGAAGACCGTTGCATGTGAATATAATGTCATGCGGACGCTGCTCCATGGTGGGCGAAGTGCCCCCCCCCTCTCCTGCATTTCTAGATTGTATTCCAGAGGAAGATAACTGTTCAGATGGAGATTCAGAAGGAGCCGACCATGCATGTTTACCACCTGAGGTGTTTAGTCTAACCTGGCATGCTGATGTTGGTCATATCATGCATATGGCGCCTTGCATTGCTTACATTATACATCTTATATGTCATCAGGTTAGTTTAGATTTGCTTTGTGTGAATGCCACCTGTTTGGTTTCTATATCATACTCCCACCATTCCTAAATATTTGTCTTTTTAGAGATTTCAACAAGTGACTACATACGGAACAAAATGAGTGAATCTACACTCTAAAATATGTCTATATACATCCGTATGTGGTAGTCCATTTGAAATCTCTAAAAAGACAAATATTTAGGAACGAAGGGAGTATATGGGAATTATGCAATGCCATCTTCTTTAGCCAGGCATCATATACGTGAATCATGCAATGCCATCCTGTTTAGCCAGTCATCGTATATGTGAATTGTATCGTGCCATATTTTTTCCATAATGTGTTCCATTTATCAGCAATGTTTATACATTCATCTACTCTTCCTGTGCATCAGCCATTTGAGTCGGTCATGGGAAAACCTGGAGTGAAAACAAGGTCTTCTGAGCAGTCAGTGCTACCTGTCGATGCAGATTTCTTGCTGGTTACAGATAGCTCCTCGGAGGAGGATTCAGAGAGAGATGACCAGTCGTATCCCCCCCCCCCCCGAGGTGCATGCTCTAACTTGGCTGGGTTGTATTGCTCATATCATGCATATGGTGTCTTGCATTGCCATGCCATCTGCTTAGATCAGACATGCTTTATGTGAATGCCTCCTGTTTGCTTTCTATATCAGATATGTGAATTATGCAATGCCATGTTTTTCAGCCAGTTATCATATATGTGAATTATGCACCGCCATGGAGCCAGACATCATATATGTGAATTATCGCATGCCATCTTTTTTTCATTACGTATTCCATTTGTCAACAATCTGTGTATATTGAACTACTCTTCATGTGTATCAGCCATTTGAGCCGGTTATGGAAAAATCTGGAGTGAAAACAAGGTCTTCAGAGCAGGCAATGGTACCTGTTGAAGCATATATCTTGATGGTTACACGGAGCTCCTTAGAGGAGGATTCAGAGATAGATGACCAGTCCTATATCCCACCTGAGGTGTATGCTCTAAGTTGCAATGTTTATATTTCTCATATGATGCATATGGTGTCTGGCATTGCTTAGTTTAGACATCATATGCACAATATTGAATTCTATTTGCTTAGTTTAGAGATCATACATGCGAGTGCCAACTGCTTAGTATATGAATCAATTATGTCAATTATATCATGCCATCATGTATACTTAGACAACATGTATGTGAATTATTTCATCCCAACCTATTTTAGAAAGACATCATATAGTTTTGTCATGTCATCCTGTTTAGGTACTCATCATATGTTGAATTATGCCATTATATCCTGTAAAGTTATCCATCATATATCTGAAACTGTGTCATGCTATCCTGTTTAGTTAGGCATCATATATGTGAAATTGTGTCATGTTGTCCTGTTTGGTTAGACAACATATATGTGAATTACCACATTTGTCTATCATACAATGTTTGTATGTTCAATTTCTTTTCTTGTTTATCAGCCATTTGAATTGGAGGGGGTGATGGCAGTATCTAAGGGAGAAAAAACCCGTTCTTCACAAAAGACAGTGCTACCCGTCGATGCAGATAGAACCATTGTTGTACTGGCCCACAAACTGGCCACACCACACATAATCGAGACTCTTCCAGATTGCACACTTACACCATTGGGCAGAGAACCAGCTACAACCCATCTAACTGCAACCCCAGTGGATAGTAACCCACTTATAGTTGACAAAGCAGCATGTCCACCACAGAGTACCCCCACACGAGCAGTTTATAAAGCTACTGCAGTGCCCAAAGCATGAAGACCACCACAGCTAACTCAAACTCCACGTTTAAAGCAGAAGAGCAACTGTTCTCATGTCAGATTCCGTAGCTATGGTCCATACTCCTTTGATGTTGCATCACTGTATTTACTCATACCAACTACTTTCGAATTTGAAGGATCCAATTGAAACTCCAATGGCGCAATAGGTATGTTTTAAACCTATTTCTTTAACTGGATTGATGTTCTAACTTCTTGCTCTATGTTGATTTAAGTTTAAGTTGTATAAATAGTTATGTTCTCATGTGATGCGCATTACAAGTGCTGCCAATGCTGTGTAGTTTCTCACACTTATATTCTATCTATGCTGTTGTGTCTTAAAAATATATGAGTTGAACTGTGTCTCTATCTTGATTAGGGAACATAAACTAGAATGATATGGACAATACAGTGACCATAGTACATAGATGTATGTTTGTTTCATGCTGTTATCCTGTCCACCTTACTACTGAACCGGTTTACCAAAATGAGTTTGGTATACTACAAGCTAAACCTGTGATGTGTCTGCTTGTTTCTCTTGTAGTATGCAAACAGAATATTGGAGAAGAGCACCCCACTATGCAATGGTAGAGAAAGTAATGCAGATAAGGTTCAAGATAGTGAGACAACCCTGTTGGTCTCCAAGAAAGGTGATAAAAATGATCTTGTAGACAGTGAGAAAACCCCACAGTCCTGTGTTGATGTAGTGTTCGAGTTACTGGCCAGTACTGCTGGCACAAGCTCTTCGAACTCGCTGCCTGAATCACTTCGGCTTCTTCAGTCTCCGCTACAAGCTGAAAGGCATCAGTCATCTGTGTTGCGGCAAGAAGTCAAAGGACTGAGGAAGTCCCTGCAGAATTCAGATGCGTACTTTCTTGTGCAAGAGCAAGCGCTGGAGGATTTAAGCGCCAAACAAGAGAAATTTAATAATCTTGCTAAGCATCTTGCCAGCATTATGGGTACCCAGGATATTGTTTCTTGAACTCTTCTGAAGTGGTTTCAGTTCTGGACTTGTTTTGCTGCGGCGTTTATATGCTGCTGTGTTCCCTATATTTGCACTGGTGGTGAACTTTGATGCCCAGTGGATGTAATATGTGTAATAGCCGTGATAGCCTAGCATAAGTTGCTTGCTTATTTATTTCCTTGTTGTATTGTTTATTTGTTTGCTTGTAGTCGGTGCAGTTCTTTTTCCGCGGTTTGCTAGTGGCTACAATAACCTATTTTTTAAAACTAGGCCACAATAACCATAGGCTAATATTTACTGTAGTGACACTGGGCCTCCTACGGGCCGTAGAAACAGTGGGCCTTCTATGGGCCGTAGAAATAGTAGGCCTTCTACGGGCCGTAGAAACAATGGGCCTTCTACGGACCCTATTATCAATTGGCCTTATACGGGCCGTATGATCGATTGGCCAAACATGGGCCAATAACAGGCCGCATTATTGCCGTAAACGGGCTAGAGTTGGAATCGTCTGTTCATGAGCCGACCATAACGGGCCATCGTTAATAGGTTGTATTTGATGACGCTATGAAAATGGCCCAATGTATTAATGGACCACAAACGGGCCGACTGTAACCACGGGCTGAATTTGGCCCACAAGCAGAAAATTACAGTAACGGGTCGTAAGTAAATGAATGCTCGAAATGAGCCCAAGAATAAATGGGCTCTGAGAAGGCCGAAAGATAACATGGGCTGGAAACGCCCAACTGAATAACGGACCATTAATGGGTATAAAGTGATACACTATTCATTACGAGCCAGTTTCACCACGGGCCATTAATGGGTCTAAAGTGATACACTGTTCATTGCGGGCCAGTTTCACCACGGGCCGTTAATAGGCCAAGAGTTACATAGGGCCTCATATGGGCCGAAAGACGTCATGGGCCATACATGGGCCAGAAGTGAAAACGGGCTGGAATCATATTGGATGGCCTAGATGATGCTACTGGGCCTAATTCGGGTAGGGCGTAACGGGCCTTGGGTTAGCGGGCTGTAAATGGACTATATGCGAACAGGCCGTTAACAGGCTTTCCATGGGCCGGCCCGTCACCTTTTCATAGGAATGGGCCTCTGTTGGGCCGGGCCACGTGTCGACGTATCATAAGTGCCTTCTGTCCAATGAGTGGATGACATCTGTCCCAACAATGAGCCGACACGTGTTTCCTCCAGCCAATGACGATTTTACACGTGGAAAATCCCCATTGGTCGGGGCTGTTAACGGGTTATTGGATCCAAAACCCGACCCGATAGCTCAACAGTGTTCTGTTATGGTGGATGCCACGTGTCGGTCACCCTTGACAAAAGCACTTCTGTGATGCGTGATTTATCGTCATGGAAGTGGACACTTCCGTGATGATAATTTTGGTAATGTCATGGAACAATTCTATGACAACACAAGTATGACTATCTTGATTCTGTAATAAATTTGTCATGGATGTACATGCATGGCAAAAAACGTGACCTACTGTGACAAACACGTATCATCACGAAAGTGTTTTTTTTTGTAGTGTTAGGCAAGTACTGGACTGCAGCTAAGCCCCCGAGTGGGAGGGCTGCTCACCACTCGGTAGGATTTCTCAAACTTAGGCGAGTACTGGATTGCAGCTAAGCCCCCGAGTGGGAGGCACTCGGTAGGATTTCTCAAACTTAGGGGAGTACTGGACTGCAGCTAAGACCCCAAGTGGGAGGGCTGCTCACCACTCGGCAGGATTTCTCAAACTTAGGCGAGTACTGGACTGCAGCTAAGCCTCTGAGTGGGAGGACTGCTCACCACTCGGTAGGATTTCTCAAACTTAGGTGAGTGCTGCTCACCACAATCTCGTCCTTCTTCTTGACAGTGCAACCCCCAGGGGGAAAAAGGGTCGAGACCGACCCATACCATTTGGTAGGACTTTTTATCATTTAGACGAGTACTGGACCGCAACTAAGCCCCCGAGTGAGAGACAGACTCACCACTCCGTAGGATTTTTATCACTTAGGCGAGTACTGGACTACAGCTAAGCCCCCGAGTGAGAGGCAGACTCACCACTCAGTAGGGTTTTTCGGACTTAGGCGAGTATCGAACTGTAGCTAAGTCCCAGAGTGGGAGGACTGCTCACCACTCGGCAGGAATTTTCAAACTTAGGCGAGTACTGGACTGCTGCTAAGCCTCCGAGTGGGAGGGCTGCTCACCACTCGATAGGATTTCTCAAACTTAGGCGAGTACTAGACTGCAGCTAAGCCCCCGAGTGGGAGGCCTGCTCACCACTCAG
>NC_041389.1:348221457-348225009 GCF_002162155.2 Triticum dicoccoides
GTACTGGACTACAGCTAAGCCCCCGAGTGGGAGGGCTGCTCACCACTTGGTAGGATTTCTCAAACTTAGGCGAGTACTGCACTGCAGCTAAGCCCGGAGTGGGAGGCACTCGGTAGGATTTCTCAAACTTAGGCGAGTACTAGACTGTAGCTAAGCCCCCGAGTGGGAGGGATGCACACCACTCGGTAGGATTTCTCAAACTTAGGCGAGTACTGGACTGTAGCTAAGCCTCCGAGTGGGAGGGCTGCTCAACACTCGGTAGGATTTCTCAAACTTAGGCGAGTACTGTGACGCCCCCGATTCAATCGTACACTAATCATGCATGCAAACGTGTACGATCAGGATCAGGGACTCACGGGAAGATATCACAACACAACTCTAAAACATAAATAAGTCATACAAGCATCATAATACAAGCCAGGGGCCTCGAGGGCTCGAATACAAGTGCTCGATCATAGACGAGTCAGCGGAAGCAACAATATCTGAGTACAGACATAAGTTAAACAAGTTTGCCTTAAGAAGGCTAGCACAAACTGGGATACAGATCGAAAGAGGCGCACGCCTCCTGCCTGGGATCCTCCTAAACTACTCCAGGTCGTCGTCAGCGGGCAGCACGTAGTAGTAGGCACCTCCGGTGTAGTAGGGGTCGTCGTCGACGGTGGCGTCTGGCTCCTGGACTCCAGCATCTGGTTGCGACAACCAGGAAGAAAGGAAAGGGGAAAAATGGGGAGAAAGCAACCGTGAGTACTCATCCAAAGTACTCGCAAGCAAGGAACTACACTACATATGCATGGGTATATGTGTAAGGAGGCCATATCAGTGGACTGAACTGCAGAATGCCAGAATAAGAGGGGGATAGCTAATCCTGTCGAAGACTACGCTTCTCGTAGCCACCGTCTTGCATCAAGTAGAAGAGAATAGCTTGAAGTCCTCCAAGTAGCATCTCCAATTAGCATCTCCAAGTAGCATCTCATAGCATAATCCTACCCGGCGATCCCCTCCTCGTATCCCTGAGAGAGAGCGACCACCGGTGGTATCTGGCACTTGGAAGGGTGTGTTTTATTAAGTATCCGGTTCTAGTTGTCATAAGGTCAAGGTACAACTCCAAGTCGTCCTGTTACCGAAGATCACGGCTATTCGAATAGATTAACTTCCCTGCAGGGGTGCACCACATAACCCAACACGCTTGATCCCATTTGGCCGGACACACTTTCCTGGGTCATGCCCGGCCGCGAAAGATCAACACGTCGCAGCCCCACCTAGGCAAAACAGAGAGGCCAGCACGCCGGTCTAAACCTAAGCGCGCAGGGGTCTGGGCCCATCGCCCTGAGCACACCTGCACGTTGCGTGGGCGGCCGAAAGCAGACCTAGCCTAGTGGCGTTCCAGTCCAATTCGGCGCGCGCCGCTCCGTCGCTGACGTCTGAAGTGCTTCGGCTGATACCACGACATCGGGATACCCATAACTACTCCCACGTAGATGGTTAGTGCGTATAGGCTCGTAGCCGACTCAGATCAAATACCAAGATCTCGTTAAGCGTGTTAAGTATCCGCGAATGCCGAACAAGGCCAGGCCCACCTGTCTCCTAGGTGGTCTCAACCTGCCCTGTCGCTCCGCCACAAAGTAACAGTCGGGGGCCGTCGGGAACCCAGGCCCACCTCTACCGGGATGGAGCCACCTGTCCTTTCAGCCCCCTCGTCAGAATCACTTGCGGGTACTCAATGAGCTGACCCGACTTTAGTCACCATCTGTATAGTATGTATGTATGTATAGTATATACCCGTGATCACCTCCCGAGTGATCACGGCCCAATAGTATAGCAAGGCAGACTGACAAGAATGTAGGGCCAATGATGATAAACTAGCATCCTATACTAAGCATTTAGGATTGCAGGTAAGGTATCAACAGATGTAGCAACAATGTCAGGCTATGCATCAGAATAGGACCAACGGAAAGCAGTAACATGCTACACTACTCTAATGCAAGCAGTATAGAGTAGAATAGGCGATATCTGGTGATCAAGGGGGGGCTTGCCTGGTTGCTCTGGCAAGAAGGAGGGGTCGTCAACTCCGTAGTCGTACTGGTAGCAGCGGCGTCGGTCTCGGTGTCTAGCGAGAGAAGAGGGGGAAGAAACAATAAATATAATGCAAACAAATGCAAGACGATGCATGACATGACAAAGCGTGGTGCTAGGTGTGCCCTAACGCGGTACGAGGTGGTACCGGTGAAGGCGGGAAACATCCGGGAAATTATCCCTGGTGTTTCGTGTTTTCGGGCAGAGGAGCCGGAGGGGAAAAGTTGCATGTTTGCTATGCTAGGGAGGTGTGGCGGACGAACGGGCTGCGTAACCGGAATCGTCTCGTCGTTCTGAGCAACTTTCATGTTGAAAATAATTTAATCCGAGTCACGGATTAAAAGATATGATTTTCTAAAGATTTTATTAGTTTTTGGAATTTAATTAATTATTTAATTTAATTCGAAATTTGGTTTTATGACATCAGCATGATGTCATGCTGACGTCAGCAGTCAACAGAGTTGACTGGGTCAACTATGTGTGGGACCCTCATGTCATTGATTGATTAGTCTAATCAGGGGGTTAATTAAGTTAACTAGTAATTAGGTTAATCTAATCAAGACTAATTAATTTAATTAAGCCTTTAATCAATTAATTAATTATCATTTTAATTAATTTTAGTTATTATTTATTAATTCATTTTTTTTAAAAATTAATTTAATTAGTATTATTTTTTTTGTTTTCGCTCACAGGGGGTGGGCCCCGTTGTCTGTGGCACAGAGGCCTTGCGGGTCGGGCGCTGGGTGCGGGCGTGGTGCCCGTGCCCGAGGCCGAACGGGGCTGGCCTCGGACGCGGCCCGTGGCGTGGGCGCCGGCAGCCAGTCGGGGGCGAGCTGCGGTGGATGCAGCAGCAGGCCGGCGGCGGGGCGCTGCGACTCGAGGCGAGGTGAGCGACGGGCTGCGCGAGAGGAGGCGCCCGAGCGAGGACGGATGCAGGGGAGTGTGGGCAGCGGCGGCTATAGGCGCGGGCACGCGCGTTGGTGAAGGGCACGGCCGAGTGCGGCAACGGGAGGCCGGGGCGCGACCTGGGGCGGGTGTCGGCGTGAGTGGAGCGCCGGCCAAGGCGACTTCTAGCGCGGGACGGAACCGACGAGCATGGCGACTAGAGGATGCAGATCGAGGGGGAGGCAGAAGGGAAAGGCGCGCCAGCTCACATCGTTGACGGGGAGAGGCTCGGGGAGGCGCGGGATGTAGTGAAGCCGTCGGAACCGATGATGAACGGCGGCGGACGAAGATGACTGTGGCGGAGAAGACCGGTGATGGCGATGGCTATGTGGCGTGGTTGGAGAAGAGGTCGGGGACGGGGAGTCGCGGCAACCATGGCGATGGCTGGCATCGGGAGGAAGCAGAGGCGCAGGAGGCAGGCCAGCAACGTCGGGGCCCGTCCCTCCAACGAGCAGAGGACGACGCGGGGCGGCGTCGGGCGGCTTCGGGTCCTCGCCCCGATCTCGATCCAGATCGGGGGAACAACGAGGGAGC
>NC_041389.1:348225243-348232662 GCF_002162155.2 Triticum dicoccoides
GGTTGGGGTGTGAGGGGATAAGGGAGGCGGGATGGGCCAGCCAGGTGGGCCTGGTAGCCTAGCTGGGCCGATCGGCCAGGGAGGGTCTTTCCTCTCTTTTTGTTGTTTCTGTTTTTTTTTCTTTTATGTATTTGATTTCTTTTATGTTTTATTTTGTTCCTGATTGTATTAGTTTTGTGAAGTACAAAAATGATCCCTAAATTGGTAATAGGAATTATACCACATCACAACTAACTTGGCACCTAAATATATTAGTTTGTAATTGTTTATCATTTTAAAGCATTTAAATAATTGTTTTTGCTATTGTTTTAGTTTATTTAGTGCATTTAAGTATTTTATTAAGAGATGATTTCTTCACCAGCATTTATTATGGATTATTAGACACATTAGGAACAATTTAGTTTTGACTTTAGAAAACTTTAATTGTTTTGACTTTAATTCAAATTTGAATTTGGTTCGGTTCCGAGCTAACACGAGATTATCAACAATAATCGAGGTGACGTGGCATCATTACCAGAGGGTTACTGTAGCTTGATTACCCGGGCGTCACAATTCTCCTCCACTACAAGAAATCTCGTCCCGAGATTTAGGAGCGGGAGTAAGGGGGAAGGGATTTGGTTACGAAATTCTAACGAATCTTCTCAGTCTTGGTTGCTCTTCTCGAAGAGGTCGACCCATTATATTGATGTCTTCCTTTCTCTGCTTCAGGTCATCATGATGAAGTCATCATCCTTTCTTCGGAAATTTCATCGTACTAACGAAAGATTAAGGGGGTATACCGAAGAATGGATCTCTGCAGGGTAGATTATCTGGTAGACAACAACGAGGAAGGTGGCGGAAAGTAACTCTCGAATTGAAATTTAAGACAATATCGAGAGCAAAGCAAGAAGGTGCAAAATAGAAGTTTCAAGCGCATAGGCAATCGTTCGTTGCCTGAAGCGAAGTGTGAAAGGGGTTCAGAGCACTGGGAATAAGTATTGCGTCTGATACCAAATTGATGATCTCATCAGAAGGTGGCTCGTGAATTACACACGAGGCCACGTGTGAGGAATAACTTTGGGAACAGGGGGTGTACAGGAGAGTCAGGTTTCGATCCTGTGGAACTGTGGGTTATGGGCCCACCATGTGGGTTAAAAATAGGAGCGGTGACATCTCGCATGGTCACAATAGCAAGGCATGTCAGAGGGTAGCCTATCAGTTATGTCGGCACAATGTCGGTACCAGGGGCGAGGGACGAAGAGAACCATTTTCCTGCTCATTGAACGAGGCGGACCAATAGGCAAAGTTCTCGTCCATCGGTGGTGACCGGAATGCTATCGACAATTTCAACAGGGTCTTACTGACAGAGTTGTACACTGAGGTGTTTACCTGAGCAGGAGAATAATACTGCTTAGATTATATAGACCTCAAGAAAGGTTAAACCAACCAATGGAACGGAAAATAAGATTATCAGATTAAACAGAACAATGAAAAGGAAAATGTGTTTAAACACATATATCAGGGGGTATATCCTTCCCAAGGGCAAGCAACGCATGATATTCATGACGGGACATAGCGTAGAAAACCCCTTTAGGAAAGGGAAGAGAAATTTTCATGACATTACCCATTCAACGGTGTTTGGATAATTGGGCAGGAAACATTTAACATTGGGTTTCAAATGTTCTTGTTGAAAATTGGAGTACCATAGACATGCTTCGAGATAGCATTGACATGGTCTTCATGTGAAGATCAGACTCTGGAAACACGAAGGATCCATCAGGAATAACTTGTAGAATAAGTCTTACAATTTCCTCATGGGTGAATGGATAGCCTTGCTGAAAAGGAATGACATCATGTTACCGGGTCATCAAAGGATCAATATCATAGCTCTTGGAAAGTTGTCCTAACCATCATATCTGACGGAGATTCAGGTATGATTGGTGTCAGGATACCTCAGGCTCAGGATGCCTGAGAAGAAAGGTGCAACACCAATTGACGGGATGATACTGTAAGATTCTCGGGAAATGAACTATGAAGTGACTTCCGTTAACAAGAGTTCATCATTAACCCAAGGAGAGGACAAGGAGGTGTCTGGTGAACTCAGCGGCAATTCACCGAGATTCCCAAAAGATGGATTTCCACCATTAAGTGAACAAGGAGATAACATTTGTCAGATCAAATGATATAAGGAAGTATGCTCGAGGAAAACATACACAATTAAACATTGGTTGAAAGGTGCGCCCGAAATATGGGTTGGGTTGCACGACCAATGTCAGAATGGTGATTCAATTAGCGAAGGACTTAGAATGAACTATCGCCCATTCACTTCAAAGCAATAGGGTTGCTAGAAGTTTTGAATTCACACGTCATAGCTCCATTGTCGGTATTCCGGTTGAAAACAATACGGGGACCAAGGAATGAACGAAGATGGCAAGTAGTATTATGATATCAAGAATTATTAAGAGGTGGTGAAATTCTCACCACATTCTTGACAAAAAGAGATGGTAATACTTCCGAGGTAAGGAAGATCAACTGCTGGGTAGCAGTGATCTCAAGGTTTACACAAAACACGAACAAGTTGTGTTGAACGAAAGGCAATAAAGTGGTCGATGAGAACAGGAATCATCGAGGGGCAAGGATGGTATTACCCATAATGAATTCAATTGAATTCCTGGAAGAGCTCATAAGGTTGATGATGATCACGACACAATTGTCGAGAGATTTCATGCAGATGTAGTCAATCAGCGACGACATCAAGTCAAAGGAATGATGAAGCAAGAGGTTATTGGAACCACAGTTACGACACAAACTCGAACTCAAGCTTGTTGTTTAAGGTGAAAGGGTATGACGAGGAAAATCGACGTAAGGTTAGTTCATCGTCGAAAATTGGTGCTCCGAGAATAAGGACCAGGTAGCACCGTTAGAATCGTCACGACAATGATATAGCCAAACAGGCTAGGAATGGCGTGATCAGGTACAAACTCATACTTATAGAAGCTTACTGAAGAGTTTTTGAACCGTAGGGCGGACTCGGTTTAGTTATCGGTGTCTTTGAGTGTTCAATAACTCCAAGCCCATGAAAAATTGTAATCGGTGAGTATGTAGTACTTGATGAAGAACTCATAAGAAATTATGCAATTCCAAGATAATCTCGAGATACCAGGTGGTAATACTCGACGACAGATCAAACTAGAAGTTGAACTGGGGTATTGCTCTATAGAAGACAAGTGCTTAAACTTGCACAGGACATGATATTTAAAGGAGAACATGGTCAGAACCACGATTGCAAAAAGGCCAGATCTCAGATATAAGATGAACTTATACCAAGGGAATAATTGATTTTAAAAGAAGCTTCGATGAGAGATGTACATCGTGTCCATGGGCATGAACGCAAAGTTCAAGGTCGACTCCCACTTCTCCAATGCACAACCTTTCATTCACTTCTCGCGCTCAATGAAGTTGTAGTTTTGAAATTTTATCTGGCAAAATACCAGAAGAGTACGACTCGTGAAAACTTTCGAGTTCACACATATTAAGGAAGGCATAGGTTCAACCCATCGGGGCATCTTAGAATCCTATACCAGAATTTTTTAGAAGTAATTAACTCAAGCTCGAAGGCAGAGCATGGTTGAGAAAGCAGACGATACAATTTACCAAAGGCATTATGTATCCGAGAAAAAGGCTCACAAGTTTATTGAATATGAAGGGCGTTGTCAGATAAAATCCAACAAAGGAGCTGGTGGTCCACAAGGGATCTGACGTGAGCATCGGTACTCAACTAGAGGAAGCAGATTATAGAAACAACTGACTAACTCAATTGTCAAATGCAAAGGAATTATGTTTTTCAAATCAAGGGATCAGAAGCAATGCTCTGATTAGGGGTGGATAAGTTGAATAGCCGTAGGGTACAATCGAAGACAATTGGATTGGTTGAGAACCAATTCCAGTAAAAAGAATGGCAGCTCAGCCGGAAAAGTAATTTATAAGGATCAATGATGATTGCGTGTATTCGCAAACATATTGAGTCAACAGACTCAAAATGGTAATGACAAGGAATGTCAATATGACTACGAGACTTATGGGATTATCCATAATTCAAGCAAGCAAGAATTTCAAGAGCCAAAGGCTCCAAAGGATTTTCGGAAGATCGAATATTATTTTGAAGACTTTTGTGAAACTCATGAACAACTGGGGATAAGCGGATACTCGACAAGTGCGAGAATTATCCATAGGGGTATTCAGGTGACAAGGAATTGCAAGACAGTAGGCACAAGATATTCTCTGATCAATAGAGAGAATTTCGGGGTATCTTGTAATAACAAGATCAACTGAGAATAAAAGTAAGAACGTCAAGTGTATGTATTTATCCATAGGGATATTTCGATGGTAGGGAATTGCAAAGGCAACGGGCACAAAGTCTCAAAAGAGTTTCGGCGAGTAACTTCGAAATCTTCTGGTGTAGCCGGCGATCACCTGGACTGAAGGGGCTCTCCGGGAGAAAGTATTTTCGAGAACCTAAAGTCAGATTTTAGTAAAAATTGTTTAACCCGAATAGAAGAGATGTCAGAGTCCCAGAGCATAGGTCGAGGAATAAAAGATCCTACTACCACCCAATGGCGACGTGGGCCCATAAGGCACACAGCCAAGTTAGTAAAAGTTTTGCAATGACTAGACTCAACTTCGGCCAAGGAGTTGGAAAGGGGGATTCCTACAGGCAGTCGGCTCTGATACCAACTTGTGACGCCCCCGATTCAATCGTACACTAATCATGCACGCAAACGTGTACGATCGGGATCAGGGACTCACGGGAAGATATCACAACACAACTCTAAAACATAAATAAGTCATACAAGCATCATAATACAAGCCAGGGGCCTCGAGGGCTCGAATACAAGTGCTCGATCATAGACGAGTCAGCGGAAGCAACAATATCTGAGTACAGACATAAGTTAAACAAGTTTGCCTTAAGAAGGCTAGCACAAACTGGGATACAGATCGAAAGAGGCGCACGCCTCCTGCCTGGGATCCTCCTAAACTACTCCAGGTCGTCGTCAGCGGGCAGCACGTAGTAGTAGGCACCTCCGGTGTAGTAGGGGTCGTCGTCGACGGTGGCGTCTGGCTCCTGGACTCCAGCATCTGGCTGCGACAACCAGGAAGAAAGGAAAGGGGAAAAAGGGGGGAGAAAGCAACTGTGAGTACTCATCCAAAGTACTCGCAAGCAAGGAACTACACTACATATGCATGGGTATATGTGTAAGGAGGCCATATCAGTGGACTGAACTGCAGAATGCCAGAATAAGAGGGGGATAGCTAATCCTGTCGAAGACTATGCTTCTCGCAGCCACCGTCTTGCATCAAGTAGAAGAGAATAGCTTGAAGTCCTCCAAGTAGCATCTCCAATTAGCATCTCCAAGTAGCATCTCATAGCATAATCCTACCCGGCGATCCCCTCCTCGTATCCCTGAGAGAGAGCGACCACCGGTGGTATCTGGCACTTGGAAGGGTGTGTTTTATTAAGTATCCGGTTCTAGTTGTCATAAGGTCAAGGTACAACTCCAAGTCGTCCTGTTACCGAAGATCACGGCTATTCGAATAGATTAACTTCCCTGCAGGGGTGCACCACATAACCCAACACGCTTGATCCCATTTGGCCGGACACACTTTCCTGGGTCATGCCCGGCCGCGAAAGATCAACACGTCGCAGCCCCACCTAGGCAAAACAGAGAGGCCAGCACGCCGGTCTAAACCTAAGCGCGCAGGGGTCTGGGCCCATCGCCCTGAGCACACCTGCACGTTGCGTGGGCGGCCGAAAGCAGACCTAGCCTAGTGGCGTTCCAGTCCAATTCGGCGCGCGCCGCTCCGTCGCTGACGTCTGAAGTGCTTCGGTTGATACCACGACGTCGGGATACCCATAACTACTCCCACGTAGATGGTTAGTGCGTATAGGCTCGTAGCCGACTCAGATCAAATACCAAGATCTCGTTAAGCGTGTTAAGTATCCGCGAATGCCGAACAAGGCCAGGCCCACCTGTCTCCTAGGTGGTCTCAACCTGCCCTGTCGCTCCGCCACAAAGTAACAGTCGGGGGCCGTCGGGAACCCAGGCCCACCTCTACCGGGATGGAGCCACCTGTCCTTTCAGCCCCCTCGTCAGAATCACTTGCGGGTACTCAATGAGCTGACCCGACTTTAGTCACCATCTGTATAGTATGTATGTATGTATAGTATATACCCGTGATCACCTCCCGAGTGATCACGGCCCAATAGTATAGCAAGGCAGACTGACAAGAATGTAGGGCCAATGATGATAAACTAGCATCCTATACTAAGCATTTAGGATTGCAGGTAAGGTATCAACAGATGTAGCAACAATGTCAGGCTATGCATCAGAATAGGACCAACGGAAAGCAGTAACATGCTACACTACTCTAATGCAAGCAGTATAGAGTAGAATAGGCGATATCTGGTGATCAAGGGGGGGGGCTTGCCTGGTTGCTCTGGCAAGAAGGAGGGGTCGTCAACTCCGTAGTCGTACTGGGTAGCAGCGGCGTCGGTCTCGGTGTCTAGCTGGAGAAGAGGGGGAAGAAACAATAAATATAATGCAAACAAATGCAAGACGATGCATGACATGACAAAGCGTGGTGCTAGGTGTGCCCTAACGCGGTACGAGGTGGTACCGGTGAAGGCGGGAAACATCCGGGAAATTATCCCTGGTGTTTCGTGTTTTCGGGCAGAGGAGCCGGAGGGGAAAAGTTGCATGTTTGCTATGCTAGGGAGGTGTGGCGGACGAACGGGCTGCGTAACCGGAATCGTCTCGTCGTTCTGAGCAACTTTCATGTTGAAAATAATTTAATCCGAGTCACGGATTAAAAGATATGATTTTCTAAAGATTTTATTAGTTTTTGGAATTTAATTAATTATTTAATTTAATTCGAAATTTGGTTTTATGACATCAGCATGATGTCATGCTGACATCAGCAGTCAACAGAGTTGACTGGGTCAACTATGTGTGGGACCCTCATGTCATTGATTGATTAGTCTAATCAGGGGGTTAATTAAGTTAACTAGTAATTAGGTTAATCTAATCAAGACTAATTAATTTAATTAAGCCTTTAATCAATTAATTAATTATCATTTTAATTAATTTTAGTTATTATTTATTAATTCATTTTTTAAAAAAATTAATTTAATTAGTATTATTTTTTTTGTTTTCGTTCACAGGGGGTGGGCCCCGTTGTCTGTGGCACAGAGGCCTTGCGGGTCGGGCGCTGGGTGCGGGCGTGGTGCCCGTGCCCGAGGCCGAACGGGGCTGGCCTCGGACGCGGCCCGTGGCGTGGGCGCCGGCAGCCAGTCGGGGGCGAGCTGCGGTGGATGCAGCAGCAGGCCGGCGGCGGGGCGCTGCGACTCGAGGCGAGGTGAGCGACGGGCTGCGCGAGAGGAGG
>NC_041389.1:348233328-348236182 GCF_002162155.2 Triticum dicoccoides
GGGGGGGGGGAGCGAGTGGGGAAAGTGGGCTAGGGTTCGGTTGGGGTGTGAGGGGATAAGGGAGGCGGGATGGGCTAGCCAGGTGGGCCTGGTAGCCTAGCTGGGCCGATCGGCCAGGGAGGGTCTTTCCTCTCTTTTTGTTGTTTCTGTTTTTTTTCTTTTATGTATTTTATTTCTTTTCTGTTTTATTTTGTTCCTGATTGTATTTTAGTTTTGTGAAGTACAAAAATGATCCCTAAATTGGTAATAGGAATTATACCACGTCACAACTAACTTGGCACCTAAATATATTAGTTTGTAATTGTTTATCATTTTAAAGCATTTAAATAATTGTTTTTGCTATTGTTTTAGTTTATTTAGTGCATTTAAGTATTTTATTAAGAGATGATTTCTTCACCAGCATTTATTATGGATTATTAGACACATTAGGAACAATTTAGTTTTGACTTTCGAAAACTTTAATTGTTTTGACTTTAATTCAAATTTGAATTTGGTTCGGTTCCGAGCTAACACGAGATTATCAACAATAATCGAGGTGACGTGGCATCATTACCAGAGGGTTACTGTAGCTTGATTACCCGGGCGTCACAACTGGACTACAGCTAAGCCCCTGAGTGGGAGGGCTGCTCACCACTCAGTAGGATTTCTCAAACTTAGGCGAATACTGGACTGCAGCTAAGCCCCCGAGTGGGAGGCACTCAGTAGGATTTCTCAAACTTAGGCGAGTACTAGACTGCAGCTAAGCCCCCGAGTGGTAGGTCTGCTCACCACTCGGTAGGATTTCTCAAACTTAGGCGAGTACTGGACTGCAGCTAAGCCTCCAAGTTGGAGGACTGCTCACCACTCGGTAGGATTGCTCAAACTTAGGCGAGTGCTGCTCGCCACAATCTCGTCCTTCTTCTTGACAGTGCAACCACCGGGGGGAAAGAGGGTCAAGACCGACCCATACCGTTTGGTAGGACTTTTTATCACTTACGCGAGTACTGGACTGCAGCTAAGCCCCCGAGTGAGAGGTAGACTCACCATTCGGTAGGGTTTTTCGTACTTAGGCGAGTATCGGACTGTACCTAAGTCCCCGAGTGGGAGGACTGCTCACCACTCAGCAGGAATTTTGAAACTAAGGCAAATACTGGACTTGGCAGCTAAGCCTCCGAGTGGTAGGGTTGCTCACCACTCGGTAGGATTTCTCAAACTTAGGCGAGTACTGGACTGCAGCTAAGCCTTCGAGTGGGAGGGATGCTCACCACTCGGTAGGATTTCTCAAACTTAGGCGAGTACTGGAATACAGCTAAGCCCCCGAGTGGGAGGGCTGCTCACCACTCGGTAGGATTTCCCAAACTTAGGTGAGTACTGGACTGCAGCTAAGACCGGAGTGGGAGGCACTCGGTAGGATTTCTCAAACTTAGGCGAGTACTGGACTGTAGCTAAGCCCCCGAGTCGGAGGGCTGCTCACCACTCGGTAGGATTTCTCAAACTTAGGCGAGTAATGGACTGCAGCTAAGCCTCCGAGTGGGAGGACTGCTCACCACTCGGTAGGATTTCTCAAACATAGGCGAGTGCTGCTCACCACAATCTGGTCCTTCTTCTTATCTGTGCAACCCCCAGGGGGGGAAGGGTCGAGACCGACCCATACCGTTTGGTAGGACTTTTGATCACTTAGGCGAGTACTGGATCGCAGCTAAGCCTCCGAGTGAGAGACAGACTCACCACTCGGTAAGATTTTTATCACTTAGGCGAGTACTGGACTGCAGCTAAGCCCCCGAGTGAGAGGCAGACTCACCACTCGATAGGGTTTTCGGACTTAGGCGAGTATCGGACTGTGGCTAAGTCCCCGAGTGGGAGGACTGCTCACCACTCGGCAGGACTTTTCAAACTTAGGCGAATACTGGACTGCGGCTAAGCCTCCGAGTGGGAGGGCTGCTCACCACTCAGTAGGATTTCTCAAACTTAGGCGAGTACTGGACTGCAGCTAAGCCCCTGAGTGGGAGGGCTGCTCACCACTCGGTAGGATTTCTCAAACTTAGGCGAGTACTGGACTGCAGCTAAGCCTCCGAGTGGGAGGGCTGCTCAACACTCGGTAGGATTTCTCAAACTTAGGCGAGTACTGGACTGCAGCTAAGCCCCCGAGTGGGAGGTCTGCTCACCACTCGGTAGGATTTCTCAAACTTAGGCGAGTACTAGACTTCAGCTAAGCCTCCGAGTGGGAGGACTGCTCACCACTCGGTAGGATTTCTCAAACTTAGGCGAGTGCTACTCACCACAATCTCGTCCTTCTTCTTGACGGTGCAACCCCTAGGGAGGGGGAAAGGGTCGAGACTGACCCATACCGTTTGGTAGGACTTTTTATCACTTACACGAGTACTGGACTGCAGCTAAGCCTTTGAGTGAGAGACAGACTCACCACTCGGTAGGATTTTTATCACTTAGGCGAGTACTGGACTGCAGCTAAGCACCCGAGTGAGAGGCAGACTCACCACTCGGTAGGGTTTTCAGACTTAGGCGAGTATCGGACTGTAGCTAAGTCCCCGAGTGGGAGGACTTCTCACCACTCGGCGGGAATTTTCAAACTTAGGCGAGTACATGACTATAGCTAAGCCTCCGAGTGGGAGGGCTGCTCACCACGCGGTAGGATTTCTCAAACTTAGGCGAGTACTGGACTGCAGCTAAGCCCCCGAGTGGGAGGGCTGCTCACCACTCAGTAGGATTTCTCAAACTTAGGCGAGTACTGTACTGCAGCTAAGCCTCCGAGTGGGAGGGTTGCTCACCACTCGGTAGGATTTCTCAAACTTAGGCGAGTACTGGACTACAGCTAAGCCCCCGAGTGGGAGGGCTACTCACCACACGGTAGGATTAC
>NC_041389.1:348236192-348238602 GCF_002162155.2 Triticum dicoccoides
TCAACACTCGGTAGGATTTCTCAAACTTAGGCGAGTACTGGACTGCAGCTAAGCCCCCGAGTGGGAGGGCTGCTCCCCACTCGGTAGGATTTCTCAAACTTAGGCGAGTACTGGACTGCAGCTAAGCCCCCGACTGGGAGGCACTCAGTAGGATTTCTCAAACTTAGGCGAGTACTAGACTGCAGCTAAGCCCCCGAGTGGGAGGTCTGCTCACCACTCGGTAGGATTTCTCAAACTTAGGCGAGTACTGGACTGCGGCTAAGCCTCCAAGTTGGAGGACTGCTCACCACTCGGTAGGATTTCTCAAACTTAGGCGAGTGCTGCTCACCACAATCTTGCCCTTCTTCTTGACGGTGCAACCACCAGGGGGAAAAAGGGTCGAGACCGATCCATACCGTTTGGTAGGACTTTTTATCACTTAGGCGAGTACTGGACCGCAGCTAAGCCTTCGAGTGAGAGACACACTCGCCACTCGGTTGGCTTTTTATCACTTACGCGAGCACTGGACTACAGCTAAGCCCCCGAGTGAGAGGTAGACTCACCACTCGGTAGGGTTTTTCGGACTTAGGCGAGTATCGGACTGTAGCTAAGTCCCCGAGTGGGAGGACTGCTCACCACTCGGCAGGAACTTTCAAACTAAGGAAAGTACTGGACTGCAGCTAAGCCTCCGAGTGGTAGGGCTGCTCACCACTCGGTAGGATTTCTCAAACTTAGGCGAGTACTGGACTGCAGCTAAGCCTCCGAGTGGGAGGGCTGCTCACCACTCGGTAGGATTTCTCAAACTTAGGCGAGTACTGGACTACAGCTAAGCCCCCGAGTGGGAGGGCTGCTCACCACTCGGTAGGATTTCTCAAACTTAGGCGAGTACTGGACTGCAGCTAAGCCCGGAGTGGGAGGCACTCGGTAGGATTTCTCAAACTAAGGCGAGTACTGGACTGTAGCTAAGCCCCCGAGTCGGAGGGCTGCTCACCACTCGGTAGGATTTTTCAAACTTAGGCGAGTAATGGACTGCAGCTAAGCCTCCGAGTGGGAGGACTGCTCACCACTCGGTAGGATTTCTCAAACATAGGCGAGTGCTGCTCACCACAATCTGGTCCTTCTTCTTGACGGTGCAACCCCCCCGGGAGGGGGGGGAAGGGTCGAGACCGACCCATACCGTTTGGTAGGACTTTTTATCACTTAGGCGAGTACTGGACCGCAGCTAAGCCTCCGAGTGAGAGACAGACTCACCACTCGGTAGGATTTTTATCACTTAGGCGAGTACTAGACTGCAGCTAAGCCCCCGAGTGAGAGGCAGCCTCACCACTCGGTAGGGTTTTCGGACTTAGGCGAGTATCGGACTGTGGCTAAGTCCCCGAGTGGGAGGACTGCTCACCACTCGGCAGGAATTTTCAAACTTAGGCGAGTACTGGACTGCGGCTAAGCCTCCGAGTGGGAGGGCTGCTCACCACTCAGTACAATTTCAAAAACTTAGGCGAGTACTGGACTGCAGCTAAGCCCCCGAGTGGGATGGCTGCTCACCACTCGGTAGGATTTCTCAAACTTAGGCGAGTACTGGACTGCAGCTAAGCCCCCGAGTGGGAGGCACTCAATAGGATTTCTCAAACTTAGGCGAGTACTAGACTGCAGCTAAGCCCCCGAGTGGGAGGTCTGCTCACCACTCGGTAGGATTTCTCAAACTTAGGCGAGTACTGGATTGCAGTTAAGCCTCCAAGTTGGAGGACTACTCACCACTCGGTAGGATTTCTCAAACTTAGGCGAGTGCTGCTCACCACAATCTCGTCCTTCTTCTTGACGGTGCAACCCCCGGGGGGAAAAAGGGTCGATACCGACCCATACCGTTTGGTAGGACTTTTTATCACTTAGGCGAGTACTGGACCGCAGCTAAGCCTTCGAGTGAGAGACACACTCACCACTCGGTAGGATTTTTATCACTTAAGCGAGTACTGGACTGCAGCTAAGCCCCCGAGTGAGAGGTAGACTCACGACTAGGTAGGGTTTTTCGGACTTAGGCGAGTATCGGACTGTAGCTAAGTCCCCGAGTGGGAGGACTGCTCACCACTCGGCAGGAATTTTCAAACTAAGGCAAGTACTGGGCTGCAGCTAAGCCTTCGAGTGGTAGGGCTGCTCACCACTTGGTAGGATTTCTTAAATTTAGGCGAGTACTGGACTGCAGCTAAGCCCCCGAGTGGGAAGGTTGCTCACCACTCGGTAGGATTTCTCAAACTTAGGCAAGTACTGGACTGCAGCTAAGCCTCCGAGTGGAAGGGCTGCTCACCACTCGGTAGGATTTCTCAAACTTAGGCGAGTACATGACTGCAGCTAAGCCCCCGAGTGGGAGGGCTGCTCACAACTCAGTAGGATTTCTCAAACTTAGGTGACTATTGTACTGCAGCTAAGCCTCCGACTG
>NC_041389.1:348238925-348248929 GCF_002162155.2 Triticum dicoccoides
GACTGCAGATAAGCCCCCGAGTGGGAGGGCTGCTCACCACTCGGTAGGATTTCTCAAACTTAGGCGAGTACTGGACTGCAGCTAAGCCCGGAGTGGGAGGCACTCGGTAGGATTTCTCAAACTTAGGCAAGTACTGGACTGCAGCTAAGCCCCCGAGTGGGAGGGCTGCTCACCACTCGGTAGGATTTCTCAAACTTAGGCGAGTACTAGACTGCAGCTAAGCCCTCGAGTGGGAGGTCTGCTCACCACTCGGTAGGATTTCTCAAACTTAGGCAAGTACTGGATTGCAGCTAAACCTCCAAGTTGGAGGACTGCTCACCACTCGGTAGGATTTCTCAAACTTAGGCGAGTGCTGCTCACCACAATCTCGTCCTTCTTCTTGACGGTGCAACCCACGGGGGGAAAAAGGGTCGAGACCGACCCATACCGTTTGGTAGGACTTTTTATCACTTAGGCGAGTACTGGACCGCAGCTAAGCCTTCGAGTGAGAGACACACTCACCACTCAGTAGGATTTTTATCACTTACACGAGTACTGGACTGCAGCTAAGCCCCCGAGTGAGAGGTAGACTCACCACTCGGTAGGGTTTTTCGGACTTAGGCGAGTATCGCACTATAGCTAAGTCCCCGAGTGGGAGGACTGCTCACCACTCGGCAGGAATTTTCAAACTAAGGCAGTACTCGACTGCAGCTAAGCCTTCGAGTGGTAGGGCTGCTCACCACTTGGTAGGATTTCTCAAACTTAGGGAGTACTGAACTGCAGCTAAGCCCCCGAGTGGGAAGGCCGCTCACCACTCGGTAGGATTTCTCAAACTTAGGCGAGTACTGGACTGCAGCTAAGCCTCCAAGTGGGAGGGCTGCTCACCACTCGGTAGGATTTCTCAAACTTAGGCGAGTACATGACTGCAGCTAAGCCCCCGAGTGGGAGGGCTCCTCACTGTTGGAAATATGCCGCAGAGGCAATAATAAAAGCATTATTATTATATTTCCTTGTTCATGATCTTTTATGCATGCTATAATTGTATTATCCGGAAATCGTAATACACGTGTGAATACATAGACCACAATACGTCCCTAGTGAGCCTCTGGTTGACTAGCTCGTTGATCAACAAATAGTCATGGTTTCCTGACTATGGACATTGGATGTCGTTGATAACGGGATCACATCATTAGGAGAATGATGTGATGGACAAGACCCATTCCTAAGCATAGCACAAGATCATGTAGTTCGTTTTGCTAGAGCTTTTCCAATGTCAAGTATCTCTTCCTTAGACCATGTGATCGTGTAACTCCCGGATACCGTAGGAGTGCTTTGGGTGTACCAAACGTCACAACATAACTGGGTGACTATAAAGGTGCACTGCAGGTATCTCCGAAAGTGTCTGTTGAGTTGACACGGATCAAGACTGGGATTTGTCACTCCGGATAACGGAGAGGTATCACTGGGCCCACTCGGTAGTGCATCATCATAATGAGCTCAAAGTGACCAAGTGTCTGGTCACGGGATCATGCATTACGGTGCGAGTAAAGTGACTTGTCGGTAACGAGATTGAACGAGGTATTGGGATACCAACGATCGAATCTCGGGCAAGTAACACACCGTCTGACAAAGGGAATAGTATACGGGGTTGTTTGAATCCTCGACATCGTGGTTCATCCGATGAGATCATCGAGGAGTATGTGGGAGCCAACATGGGTATCCAGATCCAGCTGTTGGTTATTGACCGGAGAGCCGTCTCGGTCATGTCTGCATGTCTCCCGAACCCGTAGGGTCTACACACTTAAGGTTCGGTGATGCTAGGGTTATAAGGAAGACTTGTATGTGATTACCGAATGTTGTTCGGAGTCCCGAATGAGATCCCGGACGTCACGAGGAGTTCCGAAAGGGTCCGGAGGTAAAGATTTATATATAGGAAGTTGTCATGCGGACACCGGAAAGTTTCGGGGGCATATCGGTATTGTACCGGGGCCACCGAAAGGGTTCCGGGGGTCCACCGGGAGGGGCCACCCCTCTCGGAAGGCCTCATGGGCCGCATGGGGCAGGGAACCAATCCCTAGAGGGCTGGGCGCCCCCCCCCCCCCACCCTTGGGCCCATGCGCCTAGGGTTGGGGGGGAACCCTAAGGGGGGCGCACCCCCTTTGCTTGGGGGCGCACCCCCTTTGCTTGGGGGGCAAGCCCCCTCCCTGGCCGCCGCCCCCCCTCTAGATCTCATCTAGAGGGGGCCGGCCCCCTTCCCCCTTCCCCTATAAATAGAGGGGCGAGGGGAGGGCTGAACACCTGATCCAAGGCGCAGCCCCTCCCCTCCCCAACACCTCTCCTCCTCCGTTGAGCGCTTGGCGAAGCCCTGTCGGAGTACTGTCTCTCCACCATCATCACGCCGTCGTGCTACTGCTGGAGCCTTCTTCCTCAACCTCTCCTTCCCCCTTGCTGGATCAAGAAGGAGGAGACATCGTCCGTACCGTATGTGTGTTGAATGCGGAGGTGCTGTTCGTTCAGCACTTGGTCATCGGTGATTTGAATCACGGCGAGTACGACTCCATCATCACCGTTCCCTTAAACGCTTCCGCACGCGATCTACAAGTGGTATGTAGATGCAATCTCTCTCCCATGACTCGTTGCTTAGATGAACTCATAGATGGATATTGGTGAAACCGTAGGAAAATTTTTATTTTTTGCAACGTTCCCCAACAGTGGCATCATGAGCTAGGTCTATACGTAGTTCTCTATTGCATGAGTAGAACACAATTTTGTTGTGGGCGTAGATCTTGTCAACTTGCTTGCCGCTACTAGTCTTTTCTTGCTTCAGCGGTATTGTGGGATGAAGCGGCCTGGACCGACCTTACACGTACGCTTACGTGAGACAGGTTCCACCGACTGACATGCACTAGTTGCATAAGGTGGCTAGCGGGTGTCTGTCTCTCCTAATTTAGTTGGAGCGGATTAGATGAAAATGGTCCTTATGAAGGGTAAATAGAAGTTGACAAAATAACGTTGTGGTTATTCGTAGGTAAGAAAACGTTCTTGCTAGAACCCAATTGCAGCCACGTAAAAGATGCAACAACAATTAGAGGACGTCTAACTTGTTTTTGCAGCAATTGTCATGTGATGTGATATGGCCAGAAGTTGTGATGAACGATGAATGATATATTGTGATGTATGAGATCATGTTCTTGTAATAGGAATCACGACTTGCATGTCGATGAGTATGACAACCGGCAGGAGCCATAGGAGTTGTCTTTATTTTTTGTATGACCTGCGTGTCATTGAAGAACGCCATGTAAATTACTTTACTTTATTGCTAAACGCGTTAGCCATAGAAGTAGAAGTAGTCGTTGGTGTGACAACTTCATGAAGACACAATGATGGAGATCATGATGATGGAGATCATGGTGTCATGCCGGTGACGAAGATGATCATGGAGCCCCGAAGATGGAGATCGAAGGAGCTATATGATATTGGCCATATCATGTCACTACTATATAATTGCATGTGATGTTTATTATGTTTTATGCATCTTGTTTACTTAGAACGGCGGTAGTAAATAAGATGATCCCTTATAATAATTTCAAGAAAGTGTTCCCCCTAACTGTGCACCGTTGCTAAAGTTCGTCGTTTCGAAGCACCACGTGATGATCGGATGTGATAGATCCTTGCGTTCACATACAACGGGTGTAAGACAGATTTACACATGCAGAACACTTAGGGTTAACTTGACGAGCCTAGCATGTACAGACATGGCCTCGGAACACAAAGACTGAAAGGTCGAACATGAGTCGTATGGAAGATACGATCAACATGGAGATGTTCAACGATGATGACTAGTCTGTCTCATGTGATGATCGGACACGGCCTAGTCGACTCGGATCGTGTAACACTTAGATGACTAGAGGGATGTCTAATCTGAGTGGGAGTTCATTAAATAATTTGATTAGATGAACTTAATTATCATGAACTTAGTCTAAAACTTTTGCAAAATATGTCTTGTAGATCAAATGGCCAACGCTCATGTCAACATGAACTTCAACGCGTTCCTAGAGAAAACCAAGCTGAAAGATGATGGCAGCAACTATTCGGACTGGGTCCGGAACCCGAGGATCATCCTCATAGCAGCCAAGAAAGATTATGTCCTAGATGCACCGCTAGGTGAAGCACCCATCCCAGAGAACCAAGACGTTATGAACACTTGGCAATCACGTGCTGATGATTACTCCCTCGTTTAGTGCGGCATGCTTTACAGCTTAGAACCGGGGCTCCAAAAGCGTTTTGAGAAGCACGGAGCATATGAGATGTTCGAGGAGCTGAAAATGGTTTTCCAAGCTCATGCCCGGGTTGAGAGATATGAAGTCTCCAACAAGTTCTATAGTTGTAAGATGGAGGAAAACAGTTCTGTCAGTGAGCACATACTCAAAATGTCTGGGTTGCACAACCGCCTGTCCCAGTTGGAGATCAACCTCCCGGAAGAGGCGGTCATTGACAGAATCCTTCAGTCGCTCCCACCGAGCTACAAGAGCTTTGTGCTGAACTACAATATGCAGGGGATGGTGAAGACCATTCCTGAAGTATTCTCAATGCTGAAGTCAGCAGAGGTTGAAATCAAGAAAGAACATCAAGTGTTGATGGTCAATAAGACCACTAAGTTTAAGAAGGGCAAGGGTAAGAAGAACTTCAAGAAGGACGGCAAAGATGTTGCCGCGCCCGGTCAGTTGCCGGGAAGAAGTCAAAGAATGGACCCAAGCCTGAGACTGAGTGCTTTTATTGCAAGGGGAAGGGTCACTGGAAGCGGAACTGCCCCAAATACTTAGCGGACAAGAAGGCCGGCAACACTAAAGGTATATTTGATATACATGTAATTGATGTGTACCTTACCAGTACTCGTAGTAACTCCTGGGTATTTGATACCGGTGTCGTTGCTCACATTTGTAACTCACAGCAGGAGCTGCGGAATAAGCGGAGACTGGCGAAGGACGAGGTGACGATGCGCGTCGGGAATGGTTCCAAGGTCGATGTGATCGCCGTCGGCACGCTACCTCTACATTTACCTACGGGATTAGTTTTAAACCTCAATAATTGTTATTTAGTGCCAAGTTTGAGCATGAACATTGTATCTGGATCTCGTTTAATACGAGATGGCTACTCATTTAAATCCGAGAATAATGGTTGTTCTATTTATATGAGAGATATGTTTTATGGTCATGCCCCGATGATCAATGGTTTATTCTTAATGAATCTCGAACGTAATATTACACATATTCATAGTGTGAATACCAAAAGATGTAAAGTTGATAATGATAGTCCCACATACTTGTGGCACTACCGCCTTGGTCACATTGGTGTCAAGCGCATGAAGAAGCTCCATGCTGATGGACTTTTAGAGTCTCTAGATTATGAATCATTTGACACATGCGAACCATGCCTCATGGGCAAAATGACCAAGACCCCGTTCTCCGGAACAATGGAGCGAGCAACCAACTTGTTGGAAATCATACATACCGATGTGTGCGGTCCAATGAGCGTTGAGGCTCGCGGAGGATATCGTTATGTTCTCACTCTCACTGATGACTTGAGTAGATATGGGTATGTCTACTTGATGAAACACAAGTCTGAGACCTTTGAAAAGTTCAAGGAATTTCAGAATGAAGTAGAGAATCAACGTGACCGAAAGATAAAGTTCTTACGATCGGATCGTGGAGGAGAATATTTAAGTCACGAATTTGGTACACACTTAAGAAAATGTGGAATCGTTTCACAACTCACGCCGCCTGGAACACCTCAGCGTAAGGGTGTGTCCGAACGTCGTAATCGCACTCTATTGGATATGGTGCGATCTATGATGTCTCTTACCGACTTACCGCTATCATTTTGGGGATACGCTCTAGAGACAGCTACATTCACTTTAAACAGGGCACCGTCTAAATCCGTTGAGACGACACCGTATGAATTATGGTTTGGGAAGAAACCTAAGCTGTCGTTTCTAAAAGTTTGGGGATGCGATGCTTATGTCAAGAAACTTCAACCTGAAAAGCTCGAACCCAAGTCGGAAAAATGCGTCTTCATAGGATACCCTAAGGAAACCATTGGGTATACCTTCTACTTAAGATCCGAGGGCAAGATTTTTGTTGCCAAGAACGGATCCTTTCTGGAAAAAGAGTTTCTCTCGAAAGGAGTAAGTGGGAGGAAAGTAGAACTTGATGAAGTACTACCTCTTGAACCGGAAAGTAGTGCAGCTCAGGAAAACATTCCTGTGGTTCCTACACCGACTGGAGAGGAAATTAATGATGATGATCAAGGTACTTCTGATCAAGTTCCACAAGGACACGTTCCACACCAGAGTGGTATGGCAACCCTGTCCTAGAAATCATTTTGTTAGACAATGGTGAACCTTCGGACTATGAAGAAGCGATGGCGGGCCTAGATTCCAACAAATGGCTAGAGGCAATGAAATCCGAGATAGAATCCATGTATGAAAACAAAGTATGGACTTTGACTGACTTGCCCGATGATCGGCGAGCGATAGAAAACAAATGGATCTTTAAGAAGAAGACGGATGCGGATGGTAATGTCACCATCTATAAAGGTCGACTTGTCGCTAAGGGTTATCGGCAAGTTCAAGGGATTGACTATGATGAGACTTTCTCTCCCGTAGCGAAGCTTAAGTCCGTCCGAATCATGTTAGCAATTGCCGCATACTATGATTATGAGATATGGCAGATGGACGTCAAAACGGCATTCCTTAACGGGCATCTTAAGGAAGAACTGTATATGATGCAGCCGGAGGGTTTTGTCGATCCTAAGAATGCTAACAAAGTATGCAAGCTCCAGCGGTCCATTTATGGACTGGTGCAAGCATCTCGGAGTTGGAACATTCGCTTTGATGAGATGATCAAAGCGTTTGGGTTTATGCAGACTTATGGAGAAGCCTGCGTTTACAAGAAAGTGAGTGGGAGCTCTGTAGCATTTGTCATATTATATGTAGATGACATACTTTTGATGGGAAATGATATAGAATTCTTGGACAGCATTAAGGCCTACTTGAATAAGTGTTTTTCAATGAAGGACCTTGGAGAAGCTGCATATATATTGGGCATCAAGATCTATAGGGATAGATCAAGACGCCTCATAGGTCTTTCACAAAGCACATACGTTGATAAGATTTTGAAGAAGTTCAAAATGGATCAGTCCAAGAAAGGGTTCTTGCATGTACTGCAAGGTGTGAGATTGAGCTCGGCTCAATGCCCGACCACGGCAAAAGATAAAGAAGAGATGAGCGTCATCCCCTATGCCTCGGCCATAGGATCTATTATGTATGACATGTTGTGTACCAGACCTGATGTAAACCTTGCCGTAAGTTTGGTAGGTAGGTACCAAAGTAATCCCGGCAAGGAACACTGGACAGCGGTCAAGAATATCCTGAAGTACCTGAAAAGGACAAAGGACATGTTTCTCGTTTATGGAGGTGACGAAGGGCTCGTCGTAAAGGGTTACGTCGGCGCTAGCTTCGACACAGATCTGGATGACTCTAAGTCACAAACCGGATACGTGTATATGTTGAATGGTGGAGCAGTAAGCTGGTGCAGCTGCAAGCAGAGCGTCGTGGCGGGATCTACATGTGAAGCGGAGTACATGGCAGCCTCGAAGGCAGCGCATGAAGCAATTTGGGTGAAGGAGTTCATCACCGACCTAGGAGTCATACCCAATGCATCGGGGCCGATCAAACTCTTCTGTGACAACACTGGAGCTATTGCCCTTGCCAGGGAGCACAGGTTTCATAAGAAGACCAGGCACATCAAGCGTCGCTTCAACTCCATCCGTGAAAATGTTCAAGATGGAGACATAGATATTTGCAAAGTACATACCGATTTGAATGTCGCAGATCCGTTGACTAAACCTCTCTCGTGAGCAAAACATGATCAACACCAGAACTCTATGGGTGTTCGATTCATCACAATGTAACTAGATTATTGACTCTAGTGCAAGTGGGAGACTGCTGGAAATATGCCCTAGAGGCAATAATAAAAGCATTATTATTATATTTCCTTGTTCATGATAATTGTCTTTTATTCATGCTACAATTGTATTATCCGGAAATCGTAATACACGTGCGAATACATAGACCACAATACGTCCCTAGTGAGCCTCTATTTGACTAGCTCGTTGATCAACAGATAGTCGTGGTTTCCTGACTATGGACATTGGATGTCGTTGATAACGGGATCAGATCATTAGGAGAATGATGTGATGGACAAGACCCATTCCTAAGCATAGCGCAAGATCGTGTAGTTCGTTTTGCTAGAGCTTTTCCAATGTCAAGTATCTCTTCCTTAGACCATGAGATCGTGTAACTCCCGGATACCGTAGGAGTGCTTTGGGTGTACCAAACATCACAACGTAACTGGGTGACTATAAAGGTGCACTTCAGGTATCTCCGAAAGTGTCTGTTGAGTTGACACGGATCGAGACTGGGATTTGTCACTCCAGATAACGAAGAGGTATCACTGGGCCCACTCGGTAGTGCATCATCATAATGAGCTAAAAGTGACCAAGTGTCTGGTAACGGGATCATGCATTACGGTACGAGTAAAGTGACTTGCCGGTAACGAGATTGAACGAGGTATTGGGATACCAACGATCGAATCTCGGGCAAGTAACATACCGTCTGACAAAGGGAATAGTATACGGGGTTGTTTGAATCCTCGACATCGTGGTTCATCCGATGAGATCATCGAGGAGTATGTGGGAGCCAACATGGGTATCCAGATCCCGCTGTTGGTTATTGACCGGAGAGCCGTCTCGGTCATGTCTGCATGTCTCCCGAACCCGTAGGGTCTACACACTTAAGGTTCGGTGATGCTAGGGTTATAAGGAAGACTTGTATGTGATTACCGAATGTTGTTCGGAGTCCTGGATGAGATCTTGGATGTCACGACGAGTTCTGGAAGGGTCCGGAGGTAAAGATTTATATATGGGAAGTTGTCATGCGGACACCGGAAAGTTTCGGGGGCATATCGGTATTATACCGGGGCCACCGGAAGGGTTCCGGGGGTCCATCGGGAGGGGCCACCCCTCTCGGAAGGCCTCATGGGCCGCATGGGGCAGGGAACCAGTCCCTGGAGGGCTGGGCGCCCCCCCCCCTTGGGCCCATGCGCCTAGGGTTGGGGGGGAACCCTAAGGGGGGCGCACCCCCTTTGCTTGGGGGGCAAGCCCCCTCCCTGGCCGCCGCCCCCCTCTAGATCTCATCTAGAGGGGGCCAGCCCCCTTCCTACTTCCCCTATAAATAGAGGGGCGAGGGGAGGGCTGAACACCTGATCCAAGGCGCAGCCCCTCCCCTGCCCAACACCTCTCCTCCTCCGTTGAGCGCTTGGCGAAGCCCTGTTGGAGTACTGCCTCTCCACCATCATCACGCCGTCGTGCTGCTACTGGAGCCTTCTTCCTCAACCTCTCCTTCCCCCTTGCTGGATCAAGAAGGAGGAGACATCGTCTGTACCGTACATTTGTTGAACGCGGAGGTGCTGTCCATTCAGCACTTGGTCATCGGTGATTTGAATCACGGCGAGTACGACTCCATCATCACCGTTCCCTTGAACGCTTCCGCACGCGATCTACAAGTGGTATGTAGATGCAATCTCTCTCCCATGACTCGTTGCTTTGATGAACTCATATTTGGATCTTGGTGAAACCGTAGGAAAAAATTTATTTTCTGCAACGTTCCCCAACACTCACCACTCAGTAGGATTTCTCAAACTTAGGCGAGTACTGTACTGCAGCTAAGCCTCCGAGTTGGAGGGTTGCTCACCACTCGGTAGGATTTCTCAAACTTAGGCGAGTACTGGACTGCAGATAAGCCCCCGAGTGGGAGGGCTGCTCACCACTCGGTAGGATTTCTCAAACTTAGGCGAGTACTGGACTGCAGCTAAGCCCGGAGTGGGAGGCACTCGGTAGGATTTCTCAAACTTAGGCAAGTACTGGACTGCAGCTAAGCCCCCGAGTGGGAGGGCTGCTCACCACTC
>NC_041389.1:348250201-348251050 GCF_002162155.2 Triticum dicoccoides
TAGGATTTCTCAAACTTAGGCGAGTACTGGACTGCAGCTAAGCCTCCGAGTGGGAGGGCTGCTCAACACTCGGTAGGATTTCTCAAACTTAGGCGAGTACTGGACTGCAGCTAAGCCCCCGAGTGGGAGGTCTGCTCACCACTCGGTAGGATTTCTCAAACTTAGGCGAGTACTAGACTTCAGCTAAGCCTCCGAGTGGGAGGACTGCTCACCACTCGGTAGGATTTCTCAAACTTAGGCGAGTGCTACTCACCACAATCTCGTCCTTCTTCTTGACGGTGCAACCCCTAGGGAGGGGGAAAGGGTCGAGACTGACCCATACCGTTTGGTAGGACTTTTTATCACTTACACGAGTACTGGACTGCAGCTAAGCCTTTGAGTGAGAGACAGACTCACCACTCGGTAGGATTTTTATCACTTAGGCGAGTACTGGACTGCAGCTAAGCACCCGAGTGAGAGGCAGACTCACCACTCGGTAGGGTTTTCAGACTTAGGCGAGTATCGGACTGTAGCTAAGTCCCCGAGTGGGAGGACTTCTCACCACTCGGCGGGAATTTTCAAACTTAGGCGAGTACATGACTATAGCTAAGCCTCCGAGTGGGAGGGCTGCTCACCACGCGGTAGGATTTCTCAAACTTAGGCGAGTACTGGACTGCAGCTAAGCCCCCGAGTGGGAGGGCTGCTCACCACTCAGTAGGATTTCTCAAACTTAGGCGAGTACTGTACTGCAGCTAAGCCTCCGAGTGGGAGGGTTGCTCACCACTCGGTAGGATTTCTCAAACTTAGGCGAGTACTGGACTACAGCTAAGCCCCCGAGTGGGAGGGCTACTCACCACACGGTAGGATTAC
>NC_041389.1:348251217-348252045 GCF_002162155.2 Triticum dicoccoides
GGTAGGATTTCTCAAACTTAGGCGAGTACTGGACTGCAGCTAAGCCTCCGAGTGGGAGGGCTGCTCACCACTCGGTAGGATTTCTCAAACTTAGGAGAGTACTGGACTACAGCTAAGCCCCCGAGTGGGAGGGCTGCTCACCACTCGGTAGGATTTCTCAAACTTACGCGAGTACTGGACTGCAGCTAAGCCCCCGAGTGGGTGGCACTCGATAGGATTTCTCGAACTTAGGCGAGTACTGGACTACAGCTAAGCCCCCGAGTGGGAGGGCTGCTCACCACTCAGTAGGATTTCTCAAACTTAGGCGAGTACTAGACTGCAGCTAAGCCTCCGAGTGGGAGGACTGCTCCCCACTCGGTAGGATTTCTCAAACTTAGGCGAGTTATGCTCACCACAATCTCGTCCTTCTTCTTGTCGGTGTAACCCCCGGGGGGAAAAAGGGTCGAGACCGACCCATACCGTTTGGTAGGACTTTTATCACTTAGGCGAGTACTGGACCGCGGCTAAGACTCTGAGTGAGAGACAAACTCACCACTCGGTAGGATTTCTATCACTTAGGCGAGTACTGGACTGCAGCTAAGCCCCTGAGTGGGAGGGCTGCTCACCACTCGGTAGGATTTCTCAAACTTAGGCGAGTACTGGACTGCAGCTAAACCTCTGAGTGGGAGGGATGCTCACCACTCGGTAGGATTTCTCAAACTTAGGCGAGTACTGGACTACACCTAAGCCCCCGAGTGGGGGGGCTACTCACCACTCGGTAGGATTTCTCAAACTTAGGCGAGTACTGGACTGCAGCTAAGCCCCCGAGTGGGTGGCACTCGATAGGAT
>NC_041389.1:348252988-348253620 GCF_002162155.2 Triticum dicoccoides
CTGAGTGGGAGGGATGCACACCACTCGGTAGGATTTCTCAAACTTAGGTGAGTACTGGACTACAGCTAAGCCCCCGAGTGGGTGGGGCTGCTCACCACTCGGTAGGATTTCTCAAACTTAGGCGAGTACTGGACTGCAGCTAAGCCTCCGAGTGGGAGGGCTGCTCACCACTCGGTAGGATTTCTCAAACTTAGGAGAGTACTGGACTACAGCTAAGCCCCCGAGTGGGAGGGCTGCTCACCACTCGGTAGGATTTCTCAAACTTAGGCGAGTACTGGACTGCAGCTAAGCCTCCGAGTGGGAGGGCTACTCACCACTCGGTAGGATTTCTCAAACTTAGGCGAGTACATGACTGCAGCTAAGCCCCCGAGTGGGAGGGCTGCTCACCACTCAGTCGGATTTCTCAAATTTAGGCGAGCACTGTACTGCAGCTAAGCCTCCGAGTGGGAGGGTTGCTCACCACTCGGTAGGATTTCTCAAACTTAGGCGAGTACTGGACTACAGCTAAGCCCCCGAGTGGGAGGGCTACTCACCACTCGGTAGGATTACTCAAACTTAGGCGAGTACTGGACTACGGCAAAGCCCCCGAGTGGGTGGCACTCGATAGGATTTCTCAAACTTAGGCGAGTACC
>NC_041389.1:348254365-348255175 GCF_002162155.2 Triticum dicoccoides
CTAAGCCCCCGAGTGGGAGGGCTGCTCACCACTCGGTAGGATTTCTCAAACTTAGGCGAGTACTGGACTGCAGCTAAGCCCCCGAGTGGGAGGCACTCAGTAGGATTTCTCAAACTTAGGCGAGTACTAGACTGCAGCTAAGCCCCCGAGTGGGAGGTCTGCTCACCACTCGGTAGGATTTCTCAAACTTAGGCGAGTACTGGATTGAAGCTAAGCCTCCAAGTTGGAGGACTACTCACCACTCGGTAGGATTTCTCAAACTTAGGCGAGTGCTGCTCACCACAATCTCGTCCTTCTTCTTGACGGTGCAACCCCCGGGGGGAAAAAGGGTCGAGACCGACCCATACCATTTGGTAGGACTTTTTATCACTTAGGCGAGTACTGGACCGCAGCTAAGCCTTCGAGTGAGAGACACACTCACCACTCGGTAGGATTTTTATCACTTATGCGAGTACTGGACTGCAGCTAAGCCCCCGAGTGAGAGGTAGACTCACCACTCGGTAGGGTTTTTCGGACTTAGGCGAGTATCGGACTGTAGCTAAGTCCCCGAGTGGGAGGACTGCACACCACTCAGCAGGAATTTTCAAACTAAGGCAAGTACTGGACTGCAGCTAAGCCTCCGAGTGGTAGGGCTGCTCACCACTTGGTAGGATTTCTCAAACTTAGGCGAGTACTGGACTGCAGCTAAGCCCCCGAGTGGGAAGGCTGCTCACCACTCGGTAGGATTTCTCAAACTTAGGAGAGTACTGGACTACAGCTAAGCCCCCGACTGGGAGGGCTGCTCACCACTCGGTAGGATTTCTCAAACTT
>NC_041389.1:348257588-348258578 GCF_002162155.2 Triticum dicoccoides
TCACTTAGGCGAATACTGGACTGCAGCTAAGCCCCCGAGTGGGAGGGCTGTTCACCACTCGGTAGGATTTCTCAAACTTAGGCGAGTACTGGACTGCAGCTAAGCCTCCGAGTGGGAGGGCTACTCAACACTCGGTAGGATTTCTCAAACTTAGGCGAGTACTGGATTGCAGCTAAGCCCCCGAGTGGGAGGGCTGCTCACCACTCGGTAGGATTTCTCAAACTTAGGCGAGTACTGGACTGCAGCTAAGCCCCCGAGTGGGAGGCACTTAGTAGGATTTCTCAAACTTAGGCGAGTACTATACTACAGCTAAGCCCCCGAGTGGGAGGTCTGCTCACCACTCGGTAGGATTTCTCAAACTTAGGCGAGTACTGGACTGCAGCTAAGCCTCCGAGTGGGAGGACTGCTCACCACTCGGTAGGATTTCTCAAACTTAGGCGAGTGCTACTCACCACAATCTCGTCCTTCTTGATGGTGCAACCCCTGGGGGAGGGGGAAAGGGTCGAGACCGACCCATACCGTTTGGTAGGACTTTTTATCACTTACGGGAGTACTGGACTGCAGCTAAGCCTTCGAGTGAGAGACAGACTCACCACTCGGTAGGATTTTTATCACTTAGACGAGTACTGGACTGCAGCTAAGCCCCCGAGTGGGTGGCACTCGATAGGATTTCTCAAACTTAGGCGAGTACTGGACTGCAGCTAAGCCCCTTAGTGGGAGGGCTGCTCACCACTCGGTAGGATTTCTCAAACTTAGGCGAGTACTAGACTACAGCTAAGCCTCCGAGTGGGAGGACTGCTCACCACTCGGTAGGATTTCTCAAACTTAGGCGAGTTGTGCTCACCACAATCTCGTCCTTCTTCTTGTCGGTGCAACCCCCGAGGGGAAAAGGGTCGAGACCGACCCATACCGTTTGGTAGGACTTTTTATCACTTAAGCGAGTACTGGACCGCAGCTAAGCCTCCGAGTGAGAGACAAACTCACCACTCG
>NC_041389.1:348259582-348260431 GCF_002162155.2 Triticum dicoccoides
TAGGATTTCTCAAACTTAGGCGAGTACTGGACTGCAGCTAAGCCTCCGAGTGGGAGGGCTGCTCAACACTCGGTAGGATTTCTCAAACTTAGGCGAGTACTGGACTGCAGCTAAGCCCCCGAGTGGGAGGTCTGCTCACCACTCGGTAGGATTTCTCAAACTTAGGCGAGTACTAGACTTCAGCTAAGCCTCCGAGTGGGAGGACTGCTCACCACTCGGTAGGATTTCTCAAACTTAGGCGAGTGCTACTCACCACAATCTCGTCCTTCTTCTTGACGGTGCAACCCCTAGGGAGGGGGAAAGGGTCGAGACTGACCCATACCGTTTGGTAGGACTTTTTATCACTTACACGAGTACTGGACTGCAGCTAAGCCTTTGAGTGAGAGACAGACTCACCACTCGGTAGGATTTTTATCACTTAGGCGAGTACTGGACTGCAGCTAAGCACCCGAGTGAGAGGCAGACTCACCACTCGGTAGGGTTTTCAGACTTAGGCGAGTATCGGACTGTAGCTAAGTCCCCGAGTGGGAGGACTTCTCACCACTCGGCGGGAATTTTCAAACTTAGGCGAGTACATGACTATAGCTAAGCCTCCGAGTGGGAGGGCTGCTCACCACGCGGTAGGATTTCTCAAACTTAGGCGAGTACTGGACTGCAGCTAAGCCCCCGAGTGGGAGGGCTGCTCACCACTCAGTAGGATTTCTCAAACTTAGGCGAGTACTGTACTGCAGCTAAGCCTCCGAGTGGGAGGGTTGCTCACCACTCGGTAGGATTTCTCAAACTTAGGCGAGTACTGGACTACAGCTAAGCCCCCGAGTGGGAGGGCTACTCACCACACGGTAGGATTAC
>NC_041389.1:348260969-348261789 GCF_002162155.2 Triticum dicoccoides
TCAAACTTTGGCGAGTACTGGACTGCAGCTAAGCCTCCGAGTGGGAGGGCTTCTCACCACTCGGTAGGATTTCTCAAACTTAGGAGAGTACTGGACTACAGCTAAGCCCCCGAGTGGGAGGGCTGCTCACCACTCGGTAGGATTTCTCAAACTTAGGCGAGTACTGGACTGCAGCTAAGCCCCCGAGTAGGTGGCACTCGATAGGATTTCCCAAACTTAGGCGAGTACTGGACTGCAGCTAAGCCCCCGAGTGGGAGGGCTGCTCACCACTCGGTAGGATTTCTCAAACTTAGGCGAGTACTAGACTGCAGCTAAGCCTCCGAGTGGGAGGACTGCTCCCCACTCGGTAGGATTTCTCAAACTTAGGCGAGTTATGCTCACCACAATCTCGTCCTTCTTCTTGTCGGTGCAACCGTCAGGGGGAAAAAGGGTCGAGACCGACCCATACCATTTGGTAGGACTTTTTATCACTTAGGCGAGTACTGGACCGCGGCTAAGACTCTGAGTGAGAGACAAACTCACCACTCGGTAGGATTTCTATCACTTAGGCGAGTACTGGACTGCAGCTAAGCCCCTGAGTGGGAGGGCTGCTCACCAGTCGGTAGGATTTCTCAAACTTAGGCGAGTACTGGACTGCAGCTAAACCTCTGAGTGGGAGGGCTGCTCAACACTCGGTAGGATTTCTCAAACTCAGGCGAGTACTGGACTGTAGCTAAGCCCCCGAGTGGGAGGGCTGCTCACCACTCGGTAGGATTTCTCAAACTTAGGCGAGTACTAGACTTCAGCTAAGCCCCCGAGTGGGAGGCACTCAGTAGGATTT
>NC_041389.1:348262763-348263740 GCF_002162155.2 Triticum dicoccoides
GGTAGGATTTCTCAAACTTAGGCGAGTACTGGACTACACCTAAGCCCCCGAGTGGGGGGGCTACTCACCACTCGGTAGGATTTCTCAAACTTAGGCGAGTACTGGACTGCAGCTAAGCCCCCGAGTGGGAGGCACTTAGTAGGATTTCTCAAACTTAGGCGAGTACTAGACTGCAGCTAAGCCCCCAAGTGGGAGGTCTGCTCACCACTCGGTAGGATTTCTCAAACTTAGGCGAGTACTGGACTGCAGCTAAGCCTCCGAGTGGGAGGACTGCTCACCACTTGGTAGGATTTCTCAAACTTAGGCGAGTGCTACTCACCACAATCTCGTCCTTCTTCTTGACGGTGCAACCCCTGGGGGAGGGGGAAAGGGTCGAGACCGACCCATACCGTTTGGTAGGACTTTTTATCACTTACGCGAGTACTGGACTGCAGCTAATCCTTCGAGTGAGAGACAGACTCACCACTCGGTAGGATTTTTATCACTTAGGCGAGTACTGGACTGCAGCTAAGCACCCGAGTGAGAGGCAGACTCACCACTCGGTAGGGTTTTCAGACTTAGGCGAGTATCGTACTGTAGCTAAGTCCCCGAGTGGGAGGACTTCTCACCACTCGGCGAGAATTTTCAAACTTAGGCGAGTACAGGACTACAGCTAAGCCTCCGAGTGGGAGGGCTGCTCACCACTCGGTAGGATTTCTCAAACTTAGGCGAGTACTGGACTGCAGCTAAGCCCCCGAGTGGGAGGGATGCTCACCACTCGGTAGGATTTCTCAAACTTAGGCGAGTACTGGTTTGCAGCTAAGCCTCCGAGTGGGAGGGCTACTCACCACTCGGTAGGATTTCACAAACTTAGGCGAGTACTGGACTGTAGCTAAGCCCCTGAGTGGGAGGGCTGCTCACCACTCGGTAGGATTTCTCAAACTTAGGCGAGTACTGGACTGCAGCTAAGCCTTCGAGTGGGAGGGCTGCTCACCACT
>NC_041389.1:348264066-348294445 GCF_002162155.2 Triticum dicoccoides
CCTCCGAGTGGGAGGGCTGCTCACCACTTGGTAGGATTCCTCAAACTTAGGCGAGTACTGGACTACAGCTAAGCCCCCGAGTGCGAGGGCTGCTCACCACTCGGTAGGATTTCTCAAACTTAGGCGAGTACTGGACTGTAGCTAAGCCCCCGAGTGGGTGGCACTCGATAAGATTTCTCAAACTTAGGCGAGTACTGGACTGCAGCTAAGCCCCCGAGTGGGAGGGCTGCTCACCACTCAGTAGGATTTCTCAAACTTAGGAGATTACTAGACTGTAGCTAAGCCTCCGAGTGGGAGGACTGCTCACCACTCGGTAGGATTTCTCAAACTTAGGCGAGTGCTGCTCACCACAATCTCGTCCTTCTTCTTGACGGTGCAACCCCCGGGGGGAAAAAGGGTCGAGACCGACCCATACTGTTTGGTAGGACTTTTTATCGCTTAGGCTAGTACTGGACCGCAGCTAAGCCTCCGAGTGAGAGACAGACTCACCACTCGGTAGGATTTTTGTCACTTAGGCGAGTACTGGACTACAGCTATGCCCCCGAGTGAGAGGCAGACTTACTACTCGGTTGGGTTTTTCGGACTTAGGCGAGTATCGGACTGTAGCTAAGTCCCCGAGTGTGAGGACTGCTCACCACTCGGCAGGAATTTTCAAACTTAGGCGAGTACTGGACTGCGGCTAAACCTCCGAGTGGGAGGGCTGCTCACCACTCGGTAGGATTTCTCAAACTTAGGCGAGTACTGGACTGCAGCTAAGCCACCAAGTGGGAGGGCTGCTCACCACTCGGTAGGATTTCTCAAACTTAGGTGAGTACTAGACTGCAGCTAAGCCTCCGAGTGGGAGGGCTGCTCACCACTCGGTAGGATTTCTCAAACTTAGGCGAGTACTCGACTACAGCTAAGCCCCCGAGTGGGAGGGCTGCTCACCACTCGGTAGGATTTCTCAAACTTAGGCGAGTACTGGACTACAGCTAAGCCCCCGAGTGGGAGGCACTCGGTAGGATTTCTCAAACTTAGGCGAGTACTAGACTGCAGCTAAGCCCCCGAGTGGGAGGGCTGCTCACCACTCGATAGGATTTCTCAAACCTAGGCAAGTAACGGACTGAAGCTAAGCCTCCAAGTGGGAGGACTGCTCACCACTCGGTAGGATTTCTCAAACTTAGGCGAATGCTGCTCACCACAATCTCGTCCTTCTTCTTGACGGTGGAACCCCCTGGGGGAAAAGGGGTCGAGACCGACCCATACCGTTTGGTAGGACTTTTTATCACTTAGGCAAGTACTGGACCGTAGCTAAGCCTCCGAGTGAGAGATAGACTCACCACTCGGTAGGATTTTTATCACTTAGGTGAGTACTGGACTGCAGCTAAGCTCCCGAGTGAGAGGCAGACTCACCACTCGGTAGGATTTTTATCACTTAGGCGAGTACTGGACTGCAGCTAAGCCCCCGAGTGAGAGGCAGACTCACCACTCAGTAGGATTTTTATCACTTAGGCAAGTACTGGACTGCAGCTAAGCCTCCGAGTGAGAGGCAGACTCACCACTCGATAGGATTTTTATCACTTAGGCGAGTACTGGACTGCAGCTAAGCCTCCGAGTGAGAGGCAGACTCACCACTTGGTAGGATTTTTATTACTTAGGCGACTACTGGACTGCAGCTAAGCCCCCGAGTGGGAGGCAGACTCACCACTCGGTAGGATTTTTATCACTCCATCTTGCGCGAAACAGAGTCGCAGCTAAGGTGATACGTACGAAAGAAATAAACAACAATCATTCGGAAGACTGTAAAATTATGTCTTTTGATAACCAAACTAAGAGGTGCTTCTTATTACATCTCATCAGTCCTAACTCTTAAGATAAAAAGGGTGGAGTAGTTCCACATTCCAGGCGCGCGGTTCGTATTTGTTGTGCTCGACGTTGAAGAGACGATATGCTCCGTTGTGGAGCACCTTGGTGATGACGAAACGGCCTTCCCAAGCAGGGGTGAGCTTGTGTGGCTTCTGCTGGTCCACTCGGAGAACCAAGTCCCCTTCTTGGAACGCTCGACCCCTTATGTTCCTAGCATGGAATCGACGCAAGTCTTGTTGATAAATGGTCGACCGGGTCAAGGCCATCTCTCTTTCTTCCTGCAAAAGGTCGACTGCATCTTGTCGAGCTTGCTCTGCTTCCTCTTCTGAGAAGAGTTCGACTCAGGGAGCGTTGTGGAGCAAATCACTCGGCAATACGGCTTCGGCCCTGTAGACTAAGAAGAATGGAGTCCGTCTAGTTGACCGATTGGGAGTTGTCCTCAGCCCACAAAGCACTGATGGGAGCTCATCGACCCAAGCTCCTACTGCGTGCTTGAGGTCATGCATCAACCGGGGCTTCAGTCCTTTGAGAATCAATCCATTCGCTCGCTCAGCCTGCCCATTCGACTGAGGATGGGCGACCGAAGCGTAATCGACCCTCGTGCCTTGGGAAGCGCAAAAGGCTCTGAACTCATCAGAGTCGAAGTTCGATCCGTTATCAGTGATGATGTTGTGCGGTACGCCATATCTGAATATCAATTCTCTGATGAAACTCACAGCAGTACTTGCTTCAAGGATTTTTATGGGCTTGGCTTTGATCCACTTGGTAAACTTGTCGACTGCTACTAGCACATGGGTAAATCTGCTCCTGCCGGTCCTCAGAGGTCCAACCATGTCCAATCCTCAAACAGCAAAAGGCCAGATGAGTGGAATAGTCTTCAGAGCTGATGCAGGTTTATGGGACGTGTTGGAGTAAAACTGACAACCTTCACACTTGTCCACTATTTCTTTTGCCATCTCATTGGCATGTGGCCAGTAAAACCCGGCTCGGTATGCTTTGGCCACGATAGTCTGAGAGGACGCATGGTGATGACAGGTCCCTGAGTGAATATCATTGAGGATCATTCAGCCTTCTTCTGGCATGATGCACTTCTGGCAAACCCCGGTTACACTTTCTCTGAACAACTGACTTTTTATCACGGTAAAGGCTTTAGACCATCAGACGATCTATCGAGCCTCTTCTTCATCTTCTGGAAGTTCTTTCCTAAGAACGTATGCAATGTACGGCACTGTCGAGTTGGGAGTGATGACCAAAACCTCCATGACTAAGTCGACCATGGCTGGGATTTCGACTTCAGTCGAATCTGTGGCACTCTTGGGCTGCGGTGCTTCTTCGGTGAAAGGATCTTCCTGAACTGAAGGTGAATGAATATGTTCCAAAAACACATTTCGGGGAATGGCCTCTCTCTTTGAGCCTATCTTTGCCAACTCATCTGCAGCTTGATTTTTCAGTCAGGGTATATGGTGAAGCTCCAAACCTTCAAACTTCTTTTCCAGCTTTCTTACTGCATTGCAATAACCAGTCATGGCAGGGCTCCTGACATCCCATTCCTTCATCACTTGATTAACCACCAAATCTGAGTCGCCGTAGACCATAAGGCGACGGACGCCGAGTGAAATGGCCATACGCAACCCGTATAAAAGTGCTTCATATTCGGCTCCATTATTGGAGGAATCAAAATGAATCTGGAGAACATAACTAAGCTTGTCTCCATGGGGGGATACCAATACTACCCCAGCATCTGAACCATTCAGCATCTTGGAGCCATCAAAGAACATAGTCCAATGCTCCGAGTGAACTTGAGTCGGCAATTGCTGCTCAATCCACTCGACAAGGAAATCTGCGATTGCTTGGGACTTGATAGCTTTCTTTGCCTCAAACTTGATATCAAATCGAAGGAGTTCAATCGCCCATTTTGCCACTCGACCAGTTGCATCTCTGTTATTCAGAATTTCAGATAGAGGCGCGTCGCTGACGACTGTAATGGAGTGGTCAGAGAAATAATGCACAACCTTCTTCATGGTCATGTATATTCCATAGACAAGCTTCTGATAATGTGGATATCTTTGCTTGGATGGAGTCAAAACTTCAGAGAGATAATAAACTGGGCGTTGAACCTTGTAAGATTTTCCTTCCTCTTCTCGCTCGACCGTGAGTACTGTACTGACAACTTGTCCAGTGGCTGCAATGTAAAACAGTAAAGGCTCTTTGCTGATTGGCGCAGCGAGCACCAGCTGGGTGGAAAGCAGGGCTTTGAGCTCTGCAAATGCTGCATCAGCTTCTTCAGTCCACTCGAACTTATCAGATTTCTTCATCAGTCGGTAAAGAGGCAAGGCCTTTTCACCGAGGTGAGAAATGAATCGACTCAAGGCGGGCAAACAACCAGTCAGCTTCTGAATGTCATGCACTCGCACGGGGCATTTCATTCGGAGGATGGTATCAACTTTTTCTGGATTGGCGTCGATCCCTCGTTCGGAAACGAGAAAACCGAGTAACTTTCCTCCTGGAATTCTAAATGTGCACTTTGACGGATTAAGCTTTATATCTTACCTTCTTAGGTTGGCAAAGGTTTCTGCGAGGTCAGTCAATAAGTCGGAACCTTTGCGAGACTTGACCACAATGTCATCCATGTATGCTTCCACATTCTGACTGATTTGAGTGAGCAGGAACTTCTGAATCATTCTCATGAATGTGGCTCCAGCATTTTTAAGACCAAATGGCATGGTGACAAAACAAAAGCACCCGAATGGGGTGATGAAGGCTGTTTTTATTTCATCGGGACCATACAGTCGGATCTGATGATACCCGGAATATGTGTCTAAGAAAGACAAGCGCTCACACCCTACAGTCGAGTCAACAATCTGATCGATGTGAGGGAGAGGGAAGTGATCTTTTGGGCAAGCCTAATTAATGTGCTTGAAATCAATGCACATACGAAGTGAATCATCCTTCTTAGGGACCATGACTACATTGGCTAGCCACTCGGAGTGGTAGATTTCACGGATGAACTCTGCTGCCAACAGCCGAGCCACTTCTTCGCCAATTGCTTTTCTCTTCTGCGCGGCGGACCGCCGAAGGTGCTCATTGACGGGTTTTACCTTGGGGTCGACACGCAAACGATGCTCGGCCAGTCCCCTGGGTACACCTGGCATGTCAGAGGGTTTCCATGCAAAGATGTCCAAGTTCTCACAGAGGAACTGGATGAGCGCTTCTTCCTATTTGTCGTCGAGTGTTGATGATATATGAGTCAGTGCAGCATTGGGATCGGTCGGATGAATATGAATCGGCTTCGTTTCACCAGTCAACTGAAGTGCAGAGTCTGTAGCAGGCTTCTTGGCTCGGAGCAAATCACTCGGATCTGCACTCTTCTGATACTCTTGGAATTCAACTGCTGCCATCTGTGCATCGGCGATTTTGGAACCTTTCTGGAAACATTCCTCTGCCTTCTGTCGATTACCAGTAACTATGATCACACCTTTGGGGCCAGGCATCTTCAGCTTGAGATACACATAACATGGTCGAGCCATAAAACGTGCATAGGCTGGCCTACCCAGAATGGCATGATAGGCACTCTGGAAATCTACAACTTCAAATGTCAACTTCTCCTTACGGTAATGCTTGGAATCACCGAAAACCATGTCGAGGGAGATCTGGCCGAGTGATTCGGCTTTCTTTCCAGGGATAACACCATGAAAACTCATGTTGCTCTCGCTAAGTTTGGACATCGGAATGCCCATCCCCTTCAAGGTTTCAGCGTAAAGGATGTTCAAACCACTGCCACCGTCCATCAATACTTTGGTCGGTCGAGTGCCCCCAACCACGGGGTCAACCACCAGTGCTTGCCTCCTAGGGGTGGCTACACGAGCAGGATGGTCAGACTGGTCGAACGTGATGGTTGTCTGAGACCATCTTAGGTATGTGGTCATCGCCGGTGGAGCGACCATATTCACTTCTCTGTTGATGACCTTCAATCGACTCTTGCTCTCAACATTAGCAAAAATCATCAGAGTGGAATTGACTTTGGGATAACCATCGTCTTCCTCTTCATCCTCATCTTTGTCCGACTTTTTCTCCTTCTCATTGGGTTGTTTCTCTCGGAACTGCTGGATCAGGAGTTGACATTGTTGAGTGGTATGCTTCGGGTAAATCAGATTACCTTCTTCATCTTTCTTAGTGTGGATGTGATAGGGCAAATCCAGCACATCATTTCCTGCTTGATCTTTTACCTTCTTAGGGGGCCAGGGCCCCTTAGGTTTTCCCTTAAACTTTCCTTGAGTCACTACTGCGATCTCCCCAGGTGCCACTGGTTCGGCCTTACGCTTCTGTTTCCGACTGGAGTTACCCCCACCGGCCTCTTGGCCGATTGGTTTGCTCTTCCCGCTACGGAGTCGATCCTCTTCTTCTCCGTTAGCGTACCGGGTTGCTATCTCCATCAATCGAGTCAGAGTCATATCCCCAGTCCGACCGAATTTCAAGACCAACTCTCTGTATTTAACGCCTTCCTTGAAAGCGCACACTGCTTGATGCTCTGAAACATTTTCGACGGTGTGATGCAGAGTGGACCACCTCTGTATAAAATCTCTCAAGGTCTCACTCGGCTTCTGCACACAATGCTACAATTCGGTCAATACCGCTGGTCGTTTGCAAGTGCCTTCGAAAGTTCTGACGAACACTCGAGCCAGTTCTTCCCAACTGTATATACTGCTCGGAGCCAACTAAGTCAGCCACGCTCGGGCTGACCCTTCCAACATCAGAGGGAGATGTTTCATCGCAACTTCATTGTTTCCACCACCAATATGTACAGCCACTCGGTAATCTTCATGCCAAGTTTCAGGCTTGGATTCGCCGGTGAACTTACTGACCCCGGACGCCAACCTGAAGTTGGAAGGAATCAACGCTGCCCTGATGGCCCTGCTAATACACTCGGGACCAAAAACATGCACTCTGCTGCCACTTGGACGATCTCTACCAGGGTCTTCTCCGTGTGCTCTGTTCCGGTCGACCAGGCCTTGAACGAGGATAGACCTTGCATCGAAGCCCGGTTCCCTTGGGTAGACTGAGGCTCTGCACTCACCACTGTGACGGCGCATGTCATCGTTCCGCCGGGGCACATACGACGCACTCCTCGGAGGAGGCGTGGGTCCTCGATGATGATTTTCACAGGCGAGTGGATGATCAAACTGCCCACGGCCCTCACGCCGCGGAGGCGATCCTGGGCTATGAGCCGACTGAACCGTGTCCGCTGCAACGGATCTGCTGTGAATCCTATTCCGCGACTGAGATACTGCTGTGTTTTGCTCTCCTGCTGCCCGGAGCAAGGCCCGGATCTGCATCAACCCTCTGCCAGCTTCTGACTGGGAAGGTTGGATCGACTCTGCTATTCGGGCCGTAGCTGTGAGATTCTGAATCGGAGTGCGATATACCTTAGGTGGAGGCGGAAAAAGCTGTCGTCGACTGGACTCATCGATCCGCTCCTGAGCGCGCTCGTCGAGAGCACACTGAAGGTTATCCAGTCGAGTGCGCTCAGCCAAATTAGCTAGGCGCACCTCCTCCAAGCCTCGAGCCTCGGGAGTTTCTCCAACGATGGGCGTGTGGAGTGCATCCATGTTGCAGCGACGAAGTTCTTCCCTCTGTTGCAAAGAGAGGGGTTCGGGTCAGTATTCCTCGTGGACGCGCGATGGATCGCTGCCCCCGTCTCCGCCGCCTTCACGGTGGAAACCGGGCGGGCTGTGAGGTCTGTCGACCATCAAGACTTCAGCCACAGGGTCGCTGCTATCGCACTCGGACGCGGTCTCCGCGGAGCCAGTCGACAGGTCGAATAGGCCGTGGAGAGTTTCATCGGGCTCGATTGCCACGACTTGATGGGTGGCCGAACGTCGAGCCACCGCGTGTTTCATCCACCGCTGAAGCCGCGATCGACCGGATCGCTTGCAGTGACGAACGGCGGGGAGTGAAAACATCATCGGGGTCGACTGATACTGAGTCGACGGCTGCCGAAGGAGAACGCCGCGAACGCACGCTCGGAAGTGCGTTGCCCCTCGGATGGGGAGTGCCTCAACGTCCAGGGGAGCTTCTTGAAGCCACGCGGAGTCGTAGGCGATGAAAACGAGCGCGCCGAGACGGATCTCGCGGCCCTTAGCCAATCCGCCGCCAGAAACCATGACGATGATGATCAGTAAAACTTGCAACTTCACCAGCAAGTCGCTAAGATACCCGCCCCATGGTGGGCGCCAACTGTCGTGGTCCTAAGACTGACAGTAGAAAGGGGGTAGGTATGGAGAGGCAAGATCTCAGCTATGGTGAAGGTGTACACATGAGGTTTACGAGTTCAGGCCCTTCGCAGAGGAAGTAACAGCCCTATGTCTCGGTGCCCGGAGGCGGTCGACTGGATTATGTGTGTGATATTACAGGGGGTGTGAACCCTTGTCCCAGAGGAGGGGGTGCCTTATATAGAGTGCTCTAGGACCCCCACCCACCTCCATTACAAGGGGCTTAATGTACATAAAGTAAGCGGCGTTACTGGTAACGCCAGCCTTAAGTGCTCTTAATGCTTATAAAGGCTAAGGGGTGAACGTCCGGCCGTTGCGTGCCCTTCCGACTCCTGGTCTTCGATAAGTCGAGTGACTCCCCATATGGTCGAGTGACAGTAGGGAGGAGGACCTCCGAGTGATGTGGCCGTCGAGTGGATTGCACTCGACGCACTCGACCGGTGCTCTCCTGTTGTCTCTTGGTCTTTTTATCTTCGATGGAAGTGACCTTGGGTAGGACATATAGGTCAGGCCTATGACCCTACCCCAGGTCTGTATCCTCATCACGAGGCTCGGGAGGCCTCCCTCCGGTGTGAGCTGGAGGCCCGGCCTGGTGGGGGGTTGCGCTCCCGGGAGGGTTCCTTCTCGCGTGGTGACCGGTCGTTGTTCCAGGAACCTCGTGGTGGCTCCCGTGACCGGCAGCGCTCTCCGGAGCTAGCAGGGCAGTCATTTTGGGAGGTCTCACATGAGCAGCTCGTCGAGGACAGGCTGGCCCGAGGTGCTGACTACGACCGGCGCCACGGTGGTGCAGACTCCCTGGATTGGAGACGACCGGCGGATCATGTGCCGCGGTACTCACCACCTCGGCGTTTTGAACATGCTCAAGGTCCGTCTAAACTCCCGCCCCGGAAGAAGAAGAAGAAGAACAAAAAGAAGAAGCGCCTCCCGGAAAGGTCCTCCCTATGGCGATGGGGCAGTCCCGGACATTCGCCCCACCCTCCCCGGTCCGGAGCAGGAGGCTCTGGTGGCGCCTCCGGCTAGGGGCGGACAGTCCAGGTCTTGAGAGGAGATGATGTGTATCAATTGTGGATGCACTGGACACTTCCGCTCCGCCCGGTGCCTCCCCGTTGGCCCACAACTCTTGCTTACTTGGGGTATGGATCCGAGGGCTGTGGTTTCTACTACGTTGATGTGGAGCTGGATGAGGAGCATGTCAGGCCGCACTTGGCGATGGTCTCACTCGTTCCTGTTCAGGCTTTGCCACTGTCAGTTGTGGTTACCGCGGACCTTATCCGCGATGAGCTGGCGGCCTACATTGGTGACTACTGTGACAACAACTTCTTCTGGGTCGTCACCGAGACAGCACCACTGGTCTTCTCGGTGCTGTTCCCATCTGCTGAGCTTCTCCGCGTCTGCACTCGCGACAACATTAGATGCCCGATCAATAAGTTCCACATCTCCGTCAAGGAGGCCGTCGAAGAACCGGATTCGGTTCCACCGCTCACCCCGGTATGGGTGCTGGTATATGGGCTTCCAAAGGGAAGTAGGCTCGCCCCTAAAGGGGGCAAGCTTGAGCATATTCTCAAGGCAGTCTCGGAGCCAGTGGGCAAGCTCTTGTATGTTGATCTCGCTTCCCTGGAGGGAGATGGTCCGGCCCGTATCGAGGTTCTATGCCCGATGCCGGTCGAGGTGGATGGCCTTCCTTTGATCTTCTACTTTGGCAAGAAGGGCATCTCACCTATGAGGTTGATCTGGAGGAGCTCGAGAGCCGGTCAGGAGTGATCCCGCCTCCCCCGCCTTCGGCTCCCTCTGACGACCGGCATGACGGGGGGCGCGGAGGGCTCCGATGAGTCATCGTCTGAGGAGGATGATGACCCTCCGGCGCAGGACTCCGCCCGGCTGAGCCAGTCCCGCATGGGTGGGGCGGTGTCGGGGACCCCCAGAGCTACCGCTCTTGCTCTCACTAGGGTCGGTTTGACGTCGCCGCCACCTGCGGTGGGGAGGTCCACCTCTCCGGCTCCTTCGACGACCATGGATCTGGAGGACGATACTGACAATGTGGGGATGGATGTGTGCACGTCGTCCTCCCTGTGCTCACCCGGGGTGGTGTGCTACTCTTGCTCGCCTGGGACCCGACCTTCACCAGCTATGGGTTCCCTTGCCATGGTTCCTGCTACGCCACTGCCGCCGCGCTTGGGGTTGGCCAAGGCCGCTTCGCCGCCTCCACCGGGTGTGGGGTTGGTCACGGTCAAAACTGACTCTCCCGTTCCCAGCCGTGACACTCGGGTGGTGACTTCTCCGGTCGTGGCGTCTAGGCAGAGCGCCCGTCTCTACCGGTCCCAGACCCTTCCGGATGGCCGGGTCCCAACGGTTCCTGAGATGGCGGCCATGCATGCAGAAGCACGCGACCTCATGATAACCCACAAGTATACGGGATCGCAACAGCTTTCGAGGGTAGAGTATTCAACCCAAATTTATTGATTCGACACAAGGGGAGCCAAAGAATATTCTTGAGTATTAGCAGTTGAGTTGTCAATTCAACCACACCTGGATAACTTAGTATCTGCAGCAAAGTAATTAGTAGAAAAAGTGGTATGATAGTAATGGTAATAGTAGCAACAGTAAAGATAAATGTTTTTGGGTTTTTGTAATAGTAGTAACAGTAGCAACGAAAAAGTAAATAAGCGAAGAACAATATATGAAAAGCTCGTAGGCAATGGATCAGTGATGGATAATTATGCCGGATGCGATTCCTCATGCAATAGTTATAACATAGGGTGATATAGAACTAGCTCCAATTCATCAATGTAATGTAGGCATGTATTCCGTAAATAGTCATACGTGCTTATGGAAAAGAACTTGCATGACATCTTTTGTCCTACCCTCCCGTGGCAGCGGGGTCCTAGTGGAAACTAAGGGATATTAAGAAATCCTTTTAATAGAGAACCGGACCAAAGCATTAACACATGGTGAATACATGAACTCCTCAAACTACGGTCATCATCGAGAAGTGTCCCGATTATTGTCACTTCGGGGTTGTCGGATCATAACACATAATAGGTGACTATAGACTTGCAAGATAGGATCAAGAACACACATATATTGATGAAAACATAATAGGTTCAGATCTGAAATCATGGCACTCGGGCCCTAGTGACAAGCATTAAGCATAGCAAAGTCATAGCAACATCAATCTCTGAACATAGTGGATACTAGGGATCAAACCCTAACAAAACTAACTTGATTACATGGTAAATCTCATCCAACCCATCACCGTCCAGCAAGCCTACGATGGAATTACTCACACACGATGGTGAGCATCATGAAATTGGTGATGGAGGATGGTTGATGATGACGACGGTGACGAATCCCCCTCTCTGGAGCCCTGAACGGACTCCAGATCAGCCCTCCCGAGAGAGATTAGGGCTTGGCGGCGGCTTCGTATCGTAAAACGCGATGAAACTTTCTCTCTGTTTTTTTCTCCGCGAGACGGTATATATGGAGTTGGAGTTGAGGTCGGAGGAGGTCCGGGGGGGCCACGAGATAGGGGGGCGCGCCCTAGGGGGCGCCCCCTGTCTCGTGGACAGGCCCTGGGCCCCCTAGCCCTGATTATTTCGCCAAAAATTCTTATTAATTCTGAAAAGTCCCTCCGTGGATTTGCAGGTCATTCCGAGAACTTTTCTTTTCTACACATAAAACAACATCATGGTAGTTCTGCTGAAAACAGCGTCAGTCCGGGTTAGTTTCATTCAAATCATGCAAGTTAGAGTCCAAAACAAGGGCAAAGGTGTTTGGAAAAGTAGATACGTTGGAGATGTATCAACTCCCGCAAGCTTAAACCTTTGCTTGTCCTCAAGCAATTCAGTTGATAAACTGAAAGTGATAAAGAAAAACTTTTACAAACTCGGTTTGCTCTTGTTGTTGTAAACATGAAAAGCCAACATTCAAGTTTTAGCAAATATTATGAACTAACCATACTCACAATAACACATAGGTGTCAAAATTACTCACATCAATAGCATAATCAGCTAGCGAGTCATAATAATAAAACTCGAATGACAACACTTTCTCAAAATAATCATAACATGATATAACAAAATGGTAACTCGCTGGCCCTTTCTGAGACCGCAAAACATAAATGCAGAGCACCTTTAAAGATCAAGGACTGACTAAACATTGTAATTCATGGTAAAAGAGATCCAGTCAAGTCATACCCAATATAAACCAATAATAATGAATGCAAATGACAGTGCGCTTTCCAGCGGGTGCTTTTAATAAGAAGGGTGATGACTCAACATAAAAGTAAATAGATAGGCCCTTCGCAGAGGGAAGCAGGGATTTGTAGAGGTGCCAGAGCTCGATTTTAAAATATAGATTGAATAACTTTTTGAGCGGTATACTTTTGTTGTCAACGCAATACCTATGAGATGGCTGTATCTTCCATACTAAATGCATTATAGGCAGTTCCCAAACAGAATGGTAAAGGTTTATACTCCCCCAACCACCAACAAGCATCAATCCATGGCTTGCTCGAAACAACGAGTGCATCCAACATACAACATCCCTAGGGGAGTTTTGTTTAATTATTTTGATTTGCTTTGATCTTTTTGGATCATGGGACTGGGCATCCCGGTTACCGGCCCTTTCTCGTGAATGAGGAGTGGAGTCCACTCCTCTGAGGATAACCCACCTAGCATGGAAGATATAGGCAGCCCTAGTTGTTACATGAGCTGCTCGAGCATACAAAACAGAATTTCATTTGAAGGTTTGGAGTTTGGCACATGCAAATTTACTTGGAACGGCAGGTAAATACCGCATATAGGTAGGTATAGTGGACTCATATGGAACAACTTTGGGGTTTAAGGAGTTTGGATGCACAAGCAGTATTCCCGCTTAGTATAGGTGAAGGCTAGCAAAAGACTGGGAAGCGACCAACTAAGAGAGCGACAACAGTCATAAGCATGCATTAAAATTAATTCACACCAAGTACAAGCATGAGTAGGATATAATCCACCATGAACATAAATATCGTGAAGGCTGTGTTGATTTGATTCAACTACATGCGTGAACATGTGCCAAGTCGAGTCACTCAATTCATTTAAAGGAGGATACCATCCCATCATACCACATCATAATCATTCTAATAGCATGTTGGCATGCAAGGTAAACCATTATAACTCATAGCTAATCAAGCATGGCACAAGTAACTATAATCTCTAAATTTCATTGCAAATATGTTTACTTCATAATAGCTGACTCAGGAGCGATGAATCATCATATTTACAAAAACAAGAGAGGTCGAGTTCATACCAGCTTTTCTCATCCCAATAAGTCCATCATATATCGTCATTATTGCCTTTCACTCGCACGACCGAACGATGTGTATAATAATAAGAGTGTACATGCATTGGACTAAGCTGGAATCTGCAAGCATTCAACTCAAAAGAGAAGACAAGTAATATGGGCTCTAAATTAAATAAACAATCATGCATATAAGAGCCATTAAGCATTTTCAATATGGTCTTCTCGAACCCCAAAGGAAAGAAAAGAAAATAAAACTATTTACACGGGAAAACTCCCAACAAGTAAAAAGAAGAACTAGAAATCTTTTTAGGTTTTAATTTTAATTCCTACTACAAGCAAGGAAATTAAACTAACTAATTTTTTGGGTTTTTCTTAAGGTTTATCAAACACACAAGAAGAAAACTAGAAAAAGAAATTTAAACTAACAAGGATAATATAATGAAAGAGTATGAGCACCGATGACTAGTGTGTGAACATGAATGTAAAGTCGGTGAGAAATACGTACTCCCCCAAGCTTAGGCTTTTGTCCTAAGTTGGTCTAATACCAAGGACCGCCGCTACTCTCTCCGGTGTAATGAGAGGTGTAATCAGGATAATATTGGCTAGTCATCTCCGGATCCCACTAGACAGATGATGCACGATAAGGGTCCAGCTCAGGTTCAGGTTCTGGAGTAAAAGCTTGGGCTCGATGGTTGTTCACCGCTTCTGGTGTGACGAGAAAATTTTCTGCAAGCAAATCAAACAAGAGAGGTGCAGGCAAAATAATAATCTCAATGTGTTTCTTATTGAATCTAAGTTTATACAAGAGCATTCTATCTTTGTTGTCAACAATAAACTTGTGTGCTACCATGCTCTTGTAATCTAAAATGTGAGGAGGCAATATTGTCTCCTTTTCCTCATGGTGCCTAATGGGTATCTGAAAATGTCTAGCAAGACGTGCAGCATAGATACCTCCAAATATGGGGCCTTTTGTACGATTAAGGGCTAGACGTTTAGCAACGACGGCACCCATATTAAAACTATTGTCTCCAAGCAAAGCATGTTGAAGAATGATAATATCAGGAACACTCAGGTTCCCACTATTCCCACGACCGATCAAGCATCTACTAGCAAATATGGCAAAGTAGCGTAAAACAGGAAAGTGTATGCTAGAGACTTTTGCTTTGGAACCCTTCCTTGGCTCTTCTACAGCAATAATATTAACAAATCTAGCCACATCTTCACGATGGGGTTCCTCTAGTTCTCCCTCATAAGGTATCCTACATACCGTGCAAAAATGACGTAAAGACATTTCTTTGAACTCGTCATATAAATAAAATGATACTTCAGGCAGTGACTTCTTAGGATAAAAATAAAAGTTTTGCACAAAAGTATTGGTGAGTAAGAGATACTGATCGATTCGGTCGTTGATGAAACCGGTGAGGCATGCAGTCTCGATTAAAGCATAAAAGTCTTCATGAATTCCAGCCTCTTTCAAGAAATCATCACATGGCCATTCACACAGCCGTACTTCCACTAAGCGAGGGAGATTATACTTGGCTTTTTCCTTCTCTTTAGCTTGTTTTTCCTGGGAGCTTTGGCTAGAAGAGCCCTTCAAAAGTTTCCTCAACATTTTCTGAAATTTTCTGAAATTTTAGTAACTTCAAAATAAAAGTGCATAAAACTAAACAAGATTGATAGCAACTACTCCTACAAGTGCCTAGAGCCCATATCATGCTTGGAATTACTAGGAACCTCAAAAATTTAACATGCAAGCTCAAGAACAGTCACTAAGACAGCAAGGATTTGCAATGAATAAAGCACTAGAACAAAAACTAATTGGACCAATGGAGGAGTCACATACCAAGCAATAATCTCCCAAAGCAGTTTTGTGAATGGAGCTTTGAGCTAAGAGATCGAAAATTGCAGCAAAACGAGCTAGAACTCGTGCTTGAGCTGGATGGGGATTTTTTTGGGTAGAAGATGGAGTGTGTGGGTGCTGGCATAAGTGGAGGGGAGCCACCAGGGGGCCACGAGACAGGGGGCGCCCTACAGGGGGGCGCGCCCTCCTCTCTCGTGGCCTGGTGCTTGCCCCTTCTGCAGTGTTTTCAGTGCCTAAAATCCTCAAATATTCCAGAAAAAATCATACTAAATTTGCAGGGAATTTGGAGCAATTTATTTTCGGACTATTTTTTTTGCACGGATAATTTAGAAAACAGACGGATAATACTATTTTGCTTCATTTAATCTAAATAACAGAAAGTAAAAAGAGGGTATAGAAGGTTGTGCCTTCTAGTTTCATCCATCTCGTGGTCATCAAAATGAACCCGCTAACAAGCTTGATCAAGTCTTGTTAACAACTCATTCCGAATAACATGGAACCGGAGAAATTTCGAATACACTAAATTACCTCAACGGGGATATGAAAATCCCCAACAATAAGAATATCATACTTTTTCTTGACAGTAGGGAGAGGAAATTTAAAACCTCCAAAAATGATAGTTGGAACTATTTCAATAGAATTGATGCTATGAACTTGAGATTGTTTCCTCGGAAAGTGTACCGTATGCTCATTGCCATTAACGTGAAAAGTGACATTGCCTTTGTTGCAATCAATAACAGCCCCTGAAGTATTAAGAAAAGGTCTACCAAGGATAATAGACATACTATCGTCCTCGAGAATATCAAGAATAACAAAGTCCGTTAAGATAGTGACATTTGCAACCACAACAGGCACATCCTCACAAATACCGACAGGTATAGCAGTTGATTTATCAACCATTTGCAAAGTTATTTCAGTAGGTGTCAGCTTATTCAATTCAAGTCTACGATATAAAGAGAGAGGCATAACACTAACACCGTCTCCAAGATCACATAAAGCAGTTCTAACATAATTTCTTTTAATGGAGCATGGTATAGTTGGTACACCCGGATCTCCAAGTTTCTTCGGTATTCCACCCTTAAAAGTGTAATTAGCAAGCATGGTGGAAATTTCAGCTTCCGGTATCTTTCTTTTATTTGTGATGATATCCTTCATATATTTAGCATAAGGGTTTCCTTTAAGCATATCAGTTAAGCGCATACGTAAGAAAATAGGTCTAATCATTTCACCAAAGCGCTCAAAATCCTCATCATCCTTTGATTTCGATGGTTTAGGAGGAAAGGGCATGGGTTTCTGAACCCATGGTTCTCTTTCCTTACCGTGCTTCCTAGCAACAAAATCTCTCTTATCATAATGTTGGTTTCTTGATTGTGGGTTATCAAGATCAACAGCAGGTTCAATCTCTACATCATTGTTATTACTAGGTTGAGCATCAACATGAACATTATCATTAACATTATTACTAGGTTCATGTTCATCACCTGATTGTGTTTCAGCATCAAAAATAGAAATATCATTGGGATTCTTAGGTGTTTCTACATTAGGTTCACTAGAAGTTTGCAAAGTCCTATCATTCTTATTTTTCTTCTTCTTAGAAGAACTAGGAACATCTAGATTATTATTCTGAGAATCTTGTTCAATTCTTTTAGGGTGGCCTTCAGGATACAAAGGTTCCTGAGTCATTCTACCAGTTCTAGTAGCCACTCTAACAGCAAAGTCATTTTTATTATTTAACTCATCAAGCAAATCATTTTGAGCTTTGAGTACTTGCTCAGCTTGAGTAGCAACCATAGAAGCATATTTGCTAACGCGGTGAAGTTCATCTTTAACTCTAGCCAGATTATCACCTACGTGTCCTATCTCGAAAGCATTATTCTTTAACTCTCTACCAACATAAGCATTAAAACTTTCTTGTCTAGACATAAAGTCATCAAATTCATCTAAGCATGGGCTATGAAATTTAGTAGAGGGTATTTCAACTTTATCATATCTATAGAGAGAATTTACCTTCACTACCTGTGACGGGTTATCAAGACAATGTGGTTCTTTAGGCGGTATATTCAGACCATGTATTTATTCAATAGGTGGTAAATTCTTAACATCTTCAGCTTTAATACCTTTTTCTTTCATTGATTTCTTTGCCTCTTGCATATCTTCAAGACTGAGGAATAAAACACCTCTCTTCTTCGGAGTGGGTTTAGGAATAGGCTCAGGAGTTGGCTCAATTGGTTCAGGAATTACTTCAGGAACTGGCTCGGGAAGAGTCCAATTATTTTCATTAGTCAACATATTATTCAATAATATTTCAGCTTTGTCGACTGTTCTTTCCCTGAAAACACAACCAGCACAACTATCCAAGTGGTCCTTGGAAGCATCGGTTAGTCCATTGTAAAAGATATCAAGTATTTCATTTTTCTTAAGATGATGATCGGGCAAAGCATAAAGCAACCGGAGAAGCCTCCCCCAATCTTGTGGGAGACTCTCTTCTTTGGTTTGCACAAAATTATATATTTCCCGCAAGGCAGCTTGTTTCTTATGAGCAGGGAAATATTTAGCAGAGAAGTAATAAATCATATCCTGGGGACTACACACACAACCAGGAGCAAGAGAATTATACCAAGTCTTAGCATCACCCTTTAATGAGAACGGAAATATCTTAAGGATATATAAATAGCGAGACTTCTCATCATGAGTAAATAGGGTGGCTATGTCATTCAACTTGGTAAGATGTGCCACAACAGTTTCAGATTCAAGGCCATAAAAGATCAGATTCAACTAAAGTAATAATATCAGGATTAACAGAGAATTCATAATCCTTATCAGTAACACAGATAGGTGAAGTAGCAAAAGTAGGATCGGGTTTCATTCTAGCATTAAGAGACTGTTGCTTCCATTTAGCTAATAATTTCTTAAGATCAGATCTATCATTGCAAGCAAGAATAGCTTCAGCAGCTTCTTTGTTCATAACATAACCCTTAGGAACAACAGGTAAAACATAATCATTGGGGGAACGTTCATCATCACTATCATCAATAATAGGTTCTTCAACATTTTCATTCCCCCTAACTCTAGCAAGTTGTTCATCAAGAAATTCACCTAATGGCAAAGTAGTATCACGCACAGAAGTAGTTTCATCATGCATAGTAGAAGTGGCATCATCGATAACATGCGACATATCAGAATTCATAGCAGTAGCAGGTTTAGGTGTCGCAAGCCTACAATAACGGAAGGAGAATCTAGTGCAGAGCTAGATGGCAGTTCCTTACCTCCCCTCGTAGTTGAGGGCAAAATCTTGGTCTTAGCGTCTTTCAAGTTCTTCATAGTGATCAACAGATATAAATCCCAAGTGACTCAGAGAATAGAGCTATGCTCCCCGGCAACGGCGCCAGAAATTCGTCTTGATAACCCACAAGTATAGGGGATCGCAACAACTTCCGAGGGTAGAGTATTCAACCCAAATTTATTGATTCGACACAAGGGGAGCCAAAGAATATTCTTGAGTATTAGCAGTTGAGTTGTCAATTCAACCACACCTGGATAACTTAGTATCTGCAGCAAAGTATTTAGTAGCAAAAGTGGTATGATAGTAATGGTAACAGTAGCAACAGTGAAGATAAATGTTTTTGGGTTTTTGTAATAGTTGTAACAGTAGCAACGGAAAAGTAAATAAGCGAAGAACAATATATGAAAAGCTCGTAGGTAATGGATCAGTGATGCATAATTATGCTGGATGCGATTCCTCATGCAATAGTTATAACATAGGGTGATATAGAACTAGCTCCAGTTCATCAATGTAATGTAGGCATGTATTCCGTAAATAGTCATACGTGCTTATGGAAAAGAACTTGCATGACATCTGTTGTCCTACCCTCTCGTGGCAGCGGGGTCCTAGTGGAAACTAAGGGATATTAAGGCCTCCTTTTAATAGAGAACCGGACCAAAGCATTAACACATGGTGAATACATCAACTCCTCAAACTACGGTCATCACCTAGAAGTGTCCCGATTATTGTCACTTCGGGGTTGTCGGATCATAACACATAATAGGTGACTATAGACTTGCAAGATAGGATCAAGAACACACATATATTGATGAAAACATAAAAGGTTCAGATCTGAAATCATGGCACTCAGGCCCTAGTGACAAGCATTAAGCATAGCAAAGTCATAGCAACATCAATCTCAGAACATAGTGGATACTTGCTGGAAATATGCCCTAGAGGCAATAATAAATTAGTTATTATTATTATATTTCCTTGTACATGATAATCGTTTATTAACCATGCTATAATTGTATTGATTGGAAACTCAGATACATGTGTGGGTACATAGACAACACCATGTCCCTAGTAAGCCTCTAATTGACTAGCTCGTTGATCAATAGATGGTTACAGTTTCCTGACCATGGACATTGGATGTCGTTGATAACGGGATCACATCATTAGGAGAATGATGTGATGGACAAGACCCAATCCTAAGCCTAGCACAAAGATTGTGTAGTTCGTATGCTAAAGCTTTTCTAATGTCAAGTATCATTTCCTTAGACCATGAGATTGTGCAACTCCCGGATACCGTAGGAATGCTATGGGTGTACCAAACGTCACAACGTAACTGGGTGGCTATAAAGGTGCACTACGGGTATCTCCAAAAGTGTCTATTGGGTTGGCACGAATCGAGACTGGGATTTGTCACTCCGGTTGACGGAGAGGTATCTCTGGGCCCACTCAGTAGGACATCATCATAATGTGCACAATGTGACCAAGGGGTTGATCATGGGATGATGTGTTACGGAACGAGTAAAGAGACTTGCCGGTAACGAGATAGAACAAGGTATCGGCATACCGACGATCGAGTCTCGGGCAAGTAAAATACCGCTAGACAAAGGGAATTGTATACGGGATTGATTGAGTCCTTGACATCATGGTTCATCCGATGTGATCATTGTGGAACATGTGGGAGCCAACATGGGTATCCAAATCCCGCTGTTGGTTATTGACTGGAGAATGTCTCGGTCATGTCTGCATGGTTCCTGAACCCGTAGGGTCTACACACTTAAGGTTCGATGACGCTAGGATTATAGGGAATAGATATACGTGGTTACCGAATGTTTTTCGGAGTCCCGGATGAGATCCCGGACGTCACAAGGAGTTTCGAAATGGTCCGGACGTAAAGATTTATATATGGAAAGTTGTTGTTCGGGTTCCGGAAAATTTCGGGTTTTTCTAGTATTGTACCGGGAAGCTTCCAGAAGGTTCCGGAGGATTCCGGAGGGGTCCGGAGGTCCGGAAATTGTTCCACCACATCCAATACAGCAGCATGGGCTATAAGGGGGCACCCTAGCCTTAATTGGCCAGGGGCACCAGCCCCCCCCCAAGGCCCATGCGCATGGGAGAGGGGAAACCCTAAAGGGGAGGGCCTCCACTTGACTTGGGAGGCACTCCTCCCCCCTTGGCCGCTGCCCCCAACCCTATATGAGATCTAGGGGGCCGGCCCCCTTCTCTCCCCACCTATAAATAGTGGAGGGGTGGGAGGGCAGCCGCACCCCAAGTTCTGGCGCAGCCCTCCCCCTCTCCCAAGTACTCCTCCTCTCCCGCGGTGCTTGGCGAAGCCCTACAGGATTGCCACGCTCCTCCACCACAACCACGCCGTCGTGCTGCTGCTGGACGGAGTCTTCCCCAACCTCTCCCTCTCTCCTTGCTGGATCAAGGCATGGGAGACGTCATCGAGCTAGACGTGTGTTGAACGCGGAGGTGCCGTCCGTTCGGCACTAGGATCTCCGGTGATTTGGATCACGACGAGTACGAATCCTTCAACCCCGTTCTCTTGAACGCTTCCGCTTAGCGATCTACAAGGGTATGTAGATGCACTCTCCTTCTCTCGTTGCTAGTCTCTCCATAGATAGATCTTCGTGACTCGTAGGAAAATTTTGAATTTCTGCTACGTTCCCCAACAGTGACATCATGAGCTAGGTCTATTGCATAGATTCTTTGCACAAGTAGAACACAAAGTAGTTATGGGCGTTGATTATGTTCAATACGCTTACCGTTACTAGTCCAATCTTGTTTCGACGGTATTGTGGGATGAAGCGGCCCGGACCGACCTTACACGTACACTTACGTGAGACAGGTTCCACTGATTGACATGCACTTGTTGCATAAGGTGGCTAGCGGGTGCCAGTCTCTCCCACTTTAGTCGGATCGGATTCGATTAAAAGGGTCCTTATGAAGGGTAAATAGCAATTGGCATATCACGTTGTGGCTTTCTGCGTAGGTAAGAAACGTTCTTGCTAGAAACCCATAGCAGCCACGTAAAACATGCAAACAACAATTAGAGGACGTCTAACTTGTTTTTGCAGGATATGCTATGTGATGTGATATGGCCAAAAAGAATGTGATGAATGATATGTGATGTATGATATTGATCATGTTCTTGTAATAGGAATCACGACTTGCATGTCGATGAGTATGACAACCGGCAGGAGCCATAGGAGTTGTCTTAATTTATTTTATGACATGCGTGTCATTGAATAACGCCATGTAATTACTTTACTTTATTGCTAACCGGTAGCCATAGTAGTAGAAGTAATAGTTGGCGAGACAACTTCATGAAGACACGATGATGGAGATCATGATGATGGAGATCATGGTGTCATGCCGGTGACGATGATGATCATGGAGCCCCGAAGATGGAGATCAAAAGGAGCAAAAGGATATTGGCCATATCATGTCACTTTTTGATTGCATGTGATGTTTATCATGTTTATGCATCTTATTTGCTTAGAACGACGGTAGTAAATAAGATGATCCCTCATTAAAATTTCAAGAAAGTGTTCCCCCTAACTGTGCACCGTTGCGAAAGTTCGTTGTTTCGAAGCACCACGTGATGATCGGGTGTGATAGATTCTAACGTTCACATACAACGGGTGTAAGCCAGATTTACACACACAAAACACTTAGGTTAACTTGACGAGCCTAGCATGTACAGACATGGCCTCGGAACACAAGAGACGGAAGGGTCGAGCATGAGTCGTATAGTAGATACGATCAACATGAAGATGTTCACCTATGATGACTAGTCCGTCTCACGTGATGATCGGACACAGCCTAGTTGACTCGGATCATGTAATCACTTAGATGACTAGACGGATGTCTATCTGAGTGGGAGTTCATAAGATGAACTTAATTATCCTGAACATAGTAAAAAAAAAACCTTTGCAAATTATGTCATAGCTCGCGCTTTAGTTCTACTATTTTAGATATGTTCCTAGAGAAAATATAGTTGAAAGTTGACAGTAGCAATTATGCGGACAATAGAAGGCTTATGTTCTTAATGCACCGCTCGATACGCTGAACCTCGGACGTCGTTTGTGGATGTTGCGAACATCTGACATACACGTTTTGATGACTACATGATAGTTCGGTAATGTTAGATGGTTTAGAATCGAGGCATCGAAGACAATTTTGAAATGTCGCAGAACATATGAGATGTTCCAAGAGCTGAAATTGGGATTTCAGGCTCGTGCCCACGTCAAGAGGTATGAGACCTCCGACGAGTTTTCTAGCCTACAAACTAAGGGAGAAGAGCTCAATCGTTGAGCTTGTGCTCAGATTGTTTGAGTCCAACAGTCACTTGAATCGAGTGGGAGTTAATCTTCCATATGAGATAGTGATGTTTCTCCAAAGACATTGCCACCAAGCTACTAGAGCTTCGTGATGAACTATAACATAACAGGGATAGATATGATGATCCTTGAGCTATTCGTGATGTTTGACACCACGAATGTAGAAATCAAGAAGGCGCATCAATTGTTGATGGTTAGTAAAACCACTAGTTTCAAGAAGGGCGAGGGCAAGAAGGGGTACTTCATGAAACGGCAAATCAGTTGGTGCTCTAGTGAAGAAACCCAAGGTTGAACCCAAACCCGAGACTAAGTGCTTCTGTTATGAGAGGAACGGACACCGAAGCAGAACCACCCTAGATACTTGGTAGATGAGTAGGATGGCAAGGTCGATAGAAGTATATTGGATATACATTGAATTAGATGTGTACTTTACTAGTACTCCTAGTAGCACCAGGGTATTAGATACCGGTTCGGTTGCTAAGTGTTAGCAACTCGAAATAAAAGCTATGGAATAAACGGAGACTAGCTAAAGGTGAGTTGACGGTATGTGTTGGAAGTGTTTCTAAGGTTGATGTGATCAAGCATCGCACGCTCCCTCTACCATCAAGATTGGTGTTAAACCTAAATAATTGTTATTTGGTGTTTGCGTTGAGCATAGACATGATTGGGTTATGTCTATCGCAATACGGTTATTCATTTAAGGAGAATAATGGTTACTCTATTTATTTGAATAATACCTTCAATGGTCTTGCACCTAAAAGGAATGGTTTATTAAATCTCGATCATAGTGATACACATTTTCATGCCAAAAGATATAAGATAGTAATGATAGTACCACTTACTTGTGGCACTGCCATGTAAGTCATATTGGTATAAAACGCATGAAGAAGCTCCATGTTGATGGATCTTTGGACTCACTCGTTTTTGAAAAGTTTGAGACATGCGAACCATGTCTATTGGTGTATACGCATGATGAAACTCCATGCAGATGGATCGTTTGGACTCACTTAATTTTGAATCACTTGAGATATGCAAATCATACCACATGGGCAAGATGACTGAAAAGCCTCGTTTTTAGTAAGATGGAACAAGATAGCAACTTGTTGGAAGTAACACATTTTTGATGTGTTCAGTCCAATGAGTGTTGAGGCATGCAATGAATATAGTTATGTTCTTACTTCACAGATGATTCGAGTAGATGTTGAGTATATTTACTTGATGAAACACAAGTCTGAATTATTGAATGGTTCAAGTAATTTCAGAGTGAAGTTGAAGATCATCGTGACAAGAGGATAAAATGTCTATGATATGAACATAGAGATGAGTATCTGAGTTACGAGCTGTGGCACGCAATTAAGACACTGTGGAAATTGTTTCACAATTAATACCGCCTGGAACACCATAGTGTGATGGTGTGTCCGAACATCATAGTTGCACCCTATTGGATATGGTGCATACCATGATGTCTCTTATCGAATTACCACTATCTTTCATGGGTTAGGCATTAGAGACAACCGCACTCACTTTAATAGGGCACCACGTAATTCCGTTGAGACGACACCGTTTGAACTATGGTTTGGAGAAACCTGAGTTGTCGTTTCTTAAAAGTTTGGGGCTGCGACGCTTATGTGAAAAGGTTTCAGGTTGATAAGCTCGAACCCAAAGCAGATAAAATGCATCTTCATAGGACACCCAAAACAGTTGGGTATACCTCCTAATTCAGATCCGAAAGCAATAGGGATTGTTTCTTGAATCGGTTCCTTTCTCGAGGAAAAGTTTATCTCGAAAAATTGAGTGGGAGGATAGTGGAGACATGATATGGTTATTGAATCGTCACTACAATTAGTGTGTAGCAGGGCACAGGAAGTTGTTCCTGTGGCACCTACACCAATTGAAGTAGAAGCTTATGATGGTGATCATGAAACTTCGGATCAAGTCACTACCGTACCTCGTAGGGTGACAAGGTTGCGTACTACTTCAGAGTGGTACAGTAATCCTGTCTTGAAGGTCATGTTGCTAGACAACAATGAACCTACGAGCTATGGAGAAGCAATGGTGGGCCCATATTCCAACAAATGGTTAGAAGCCATGAAATCCGAGATAGGATCCATGTATCAGAACAAAGCATGGACTTTGGTGGACTTGCCCATTGATCGGCAAGCCATTGAGATAAATGGATCTTTAAGAAGAAGACGGACGTGAACGGTAATTTCACCGTCTGTGAAGCTCGACTTGTGGTGAAGAGTTTTTCACAAGTTCAAGGAGTTGACTACGATGAGATTTTCTCATTCGTAACAATGCTTAAGTCTGTCGGAATCATGTTAGCATTAGCTGCATTTATGAAATCAACCAATTGGATGTCAAAACGAGTTTCCTTACCAGTTTTTGTAAGGAAAGGTTGTATGTGATACAATCAGAAAGGTTTGTCGATCCTAAGGATGCTAAAAGGTATGCTAGCTCCAGCGATCCTTCTAGGGACTGGAGTAAGCATCTCGGAGTTGGAACGTACGCTTTGATGGAATGATCAAAGATTTTGGGTTTGTACAAAGTTTATGAGAAACTTGTATTTCCAAAGAAGTGAGTGGGGGCACTATAGAATTTCTGATAAGTATATGTTGTTGACATATTGTTGATCAGAAATGATGTAGAATTTCTGGAAAGCATATAGGGTTATTTGAAAAGTGTTTTTCAATGGAAAACCTGGATTAAGCTACTTGAACATTGAGCATCAAGATCTATGAGGATAGATCAAAAACGCTAAATGGTACTTTCAAATGAGCACATACCTTGACATGATCTTGAAGGTGTTCAAGATGGATCAGTCAAAGAAGGAGTTCTTGCCTGAGTTGTAAGGTATGAAGTTAAGAGTTAAAGCTCGACCACGGCAAAAGAGAGAGAAAGGACGAAGGTCGTCCCCTATGCTTCAGACGTAGGCTCTATAGTATGCTATGCTGTGTACCGCACCGGAAGTGTGCCTTGCCATGAGTTAGTCAAGGGGTACAAGAATGATCCAGGAATGGATCATTGGACAGCGGTCAAAATTGTCCTTGGAGTAAATAAGGACATGTTTCTCGATTATGGAGGTGATAAAGAGTTCGGCGTAAAGGGTTACGTCGATGCAAGCTTTAACACCTATCCGAGTAACTCTGAGTAGCAAACCGGATACATATAGTGGAGCAACCATTTGGAATAGCTCCAAGTGGAGTGTGGAAGCAGTATTTACAATATGACCTAGAGATTTGTGAAATACATACGGATCTGAATGTTGCAGACCCGTTGACTAAAACCTCTCTCACAAGCAAAACATGATCAAACCCCAGAACACATTGAGTCTTAATCACATGGTGATGTGAACTAGTTTAGTGACACTAGTAAACTCTTTGGATGTTGGTCACATGGCGATGTGACCTATCAGTGTTAATCACATGGCGATGTGAACTAGATTATTGACTCTAGTGCAAGTGGGAGACTGTTGGAAATATGCCCTAGAGGCAATAATAAATTAGTTATTATTATTGTATTTCCTTGTACATGATAATCATTTATTTTCCATGCTATAATTGTATTGATAGGAAACTCAGATACATGTGTGGGTACATAGACAACACCATGTCCCTAGTAAGCCTCTAATTGACTAGCTCGTTGATCAATAGATGGTTACAGTTTCCTGACCATGGACATTGGATGTCGTTGATAACGGGAAGCCTCTAATTGACTAGCTCGTTGATCAATAGATGGTTACAGTTTCCTGACCATGGACATTGGATGTCGTTGATAACGGGATCACATCATTAGGAGAATGATGTGATGGACAAGACCCAATCCTAAGCCTAGCACAAAGATCGTGTAGTTCGTATGCTAAAGCTTTTCTAATTTCAAGTATCATTTCCTTAGACCATGAGATTATGCAACTCCCGGATACCATAGGAATGCTTTGGGTGTACCAAACGTCACAACGTAACTGGGTGGCTATAAAGGTGCACTACGGGTATCTCCAAAAGTGTCTATTGGGTTGGCACGAATTGAGACTGGGATTTGTCAATCCGGTTGACGGAGAGGTATATCTGGGCCCACTCGGTAGGACATCATCATAATGTGCACAATGTGACCAAGGGGTTTATCACGGGATGATGTGTTACGGAACGAGTCAAGAGACTTGCCGGTAACGAGATAGAACAAGGTATCTCCATACCGACGATCGAATCTCGGGCAAGTATAATACTGCTAGACAAAAGGGAATTGTATACGGGATCGATTGAGTCCTTGACATCGTGGTTCATCCGATGAGATTATCGTGGAACATGTGGGAGCCAACATGGGTATCCAGATACCGCTGTTGGTTATTGACCGGAGAATGTCTCGGTCATGTCTGCATGGTTCCCGAACCCGTAGGGTCTACACACTTAAGGTTCGATGACGCTAGGGTTATAGGGAATAGATATACGTGGTTACCGAATGTTGTTAGGAGTCCCGGATGAGATCCCGGACGTCACGAGGAGTTCCGGAATGGTCCGGAGGTAAAGATTTATATATGGAAAGTTGTTGTTCGGGTTCCGGGAAAAGTTCGGGTTTTTCTGGTATTGTACCGGGAAGCTTCCAGAAGGTTCCGGAGGATTCCGGAGGGGTCCGGAGGTCCGGAAATTGTTCCACCACGTCCAATACAGCAGCATGGGCTGTAAGGGGGCGCCCTAGACTTAATGGGCCAGGGGCACCAGCCCCCCCAAGGCCCATGCGCATGGGAGAGGGGAAACCCTAAAGGGGAGGGCCTCCACTTGACTTGGGAGGCACTCCTCCCCCCCCTTGGCCGCCGCCCCCAACCCTAGATGGGATCTAGGGGGGCCGGCCCCCTTCTCTCCCCACCTATAAATAGTGGAGGGGTGGGAGGGCAGCCACACCCCAAGTTCTGGTGCGGCCCTCCCCCTCTCCCAAGTACTCCTCCTCTCCCGCGGTGCTTGGCAAAACCCTGCAGGATTGCCATGCTCCTCCACCACCACCACGCCTTTGTGCTGCTGCTGGATGGAGTCTTCCCCAACCTCTCCCTCTCTCCTTGCTGGATCAAGGCATGGGAGACGTCACCGGATTGCACGTGTGTTGAACGCGGAGGTGCCGTCCGTTCGGCACTAGGATCTCCGGTAATTTGGATCACGACGAGTACGACTCCTTCTACCCCGTTCTCTTGAACGCTTCCGCTTAGCGATCTACAAGGGTATGTAGATGCACTCTCCTTCTCTTGTTGCTAGTCTCTCCATAGATAGATCTTGGTGACTCGTAGGAAAATTTTGAATTTCTGCTATGTTCCCCAACAATACTAGGGATCAAACCCAAACAAAACTAACTTGATTACATGGTAAATCTCATCCAACCCATCACCGTCCAGCAAGCCTACGATGGAATTACTCACACACGGAGATGAGCATCATGAAATTGGTGATGGAGGATGGTTGATGATGACGACGGCGACGAATCCCCCTCTCCGGAGCCCCGAACCGACTCTAGATCAGCCCTCCCGAGAGAGATTAGGGCTTGGCGGCGGCTCCGTATCGTAAAACGCGATGAAACTTTCTCTCTGATTTTTTTCTCCACGAGACGGTATATATGGAGTTGGAGTTGAGGTCGAAGGAGGTCAGGGGGGCCCACGAGATAGGGGGGCGCGCCCCCCTTTCTCGTGGACAGGCCTTGGGCCCCCTGGCCCTGATTCTTTCGCCAAAAGTTCTTATTAATTCTGAAAAGTCCCTCCGTGGATTTGCTGGTCATTCCGAGAACTTTTCTTTTCTACACATAGAACAACATCATGGTAGTTCTGCTGAAAACAGCGTCAGTCCGGGTTAGTTTCATTCAAATCATGCAAGTTAGAGTCCAAAACAAGGGCAAAAGTGTTTGGAAAAGTAGATACGTTGGAGACGTATCACCTCACTCCAGGTACGACACCACCCCCTCCCTCTGGTCCCTCGGGGCCTTCTTATTCCGGTTCTTGATTTGTGGTTCTTGACTCAGTGTCGATGGCACACCTTGGCGACGTTGCTTCGGATTGTGATATTGTGTTTTAGGGTGAGAAGGGTCCCCGACTTGAGCAGATTTTGGTCATTTGTGCCAAAGAGCGGCTCGATGGTGCACTTGCTCAGGCCCAGGCCCGGGCTGAACAGCGGGTTGTGGATGCCTCGGCCCCATCTGGCTCTGGGCATAGAGAGCCCGGGGCTGGATCAGGCCTGAGCCGGCCATCCTCCCGACTTGACACCCCAAGTGTCCCTCCAGTAGGGAGGGCCTTGAGGGGAAGACCACCTACGCGACTCCATCCCTCTGAACAAATGATGGTAGTCCGAGGTGTTAGCGCTGACATGGCAGGCGATGTTCCCATTAAGAGGGGGCGTCGCGGCTGTCCGTCGAAACAAATGCCCAATCCCGCCATGGGCAGGAGGGATAGCTCGGCCCCACCTGAGGGGCCTAGTGATTCCGGTGAAGTTCCCATATGAAGCTCCTTTGCTGGAACATTAGGGGCTTTGGCAACCTGGGCCATCGACGCCAACTGATTGACTATATCCGGCAGGAAGATATCGACATAGTAGGTCTTCAGGAGACGATTCATTAGGACTTCTCCATTTAGGAGTTATAGGGGCTCTCTCGACACCCATTTGCCTGGCAATGGCTGCCGGCGTCTGGGTTGTCTGGAGGCATACTCCTGGCGGTCAGGGAGGATTTCTTTTCAGTGGATGATATATGGACCACGGAGAATTTTTTTCCTTAGTATGTCCATCACCAACCGACATGTGAAACTTAGTTGGGAGGTGATCATTGCCTATGGCCCGGTTGATCACGGGCGGCCAGTGGTGATCCTGGCTGAGCTACATGATAAGGTAGAATGTTGCACGACCCCAGTGGTGGTGGCAGGTGACTTCAACCTTATCAGACAGGAAGCGGACAAAAGCTCGCCCAACATCGACCGACGGTGTATCCGCATGTTCAACGACTCCATAGCTGAGATGGCCCTATGTGAGATAGCCTGGGTAGGGGCTAGGTTCACATGGACAAATAAACAGGTGGACCCTATCCGGAGTGTGCTGGATCGGGTCCTCGTGTATGTGTAGTGGGAGATTATGTTCCCACTGTGTTCGCCGCGGGCGGTCACTCGGATTGGCTCCGACCATGTTCCCCTAATGTTTGCGTCAGGGGAAGGGTCTCCACCGAGATCTAGGCGCTTCCATTTCTAACCATCATGGCTTCTACAACCGGGGTTCGTCGAGATGTTGCAGGACCATTGGGTGCAGGCATCAAATAACCCACCAAGGGTATTCTGTGCCACAAACGTATGGTATCACTGCTCTAAAACCACCCGCTAGTTTATGCGGGGTTGGGGCACCAACCTTGGTGCTGCCCTGAGGTCCCGCAAAGGGGCTCTATTGGACCAGATTAAGGCCCTGGACATGACTGCTGATTCAGTCGGTCTGTCGGCTGACGACTGGTTGCGGCGGTACTCCCTTGAAGCCTCCCTAATGGAGATCTTTAA
>NC_041389.1:348294585-348380362 GCF_002162155.2 Triticum dicoccoides
AGTGGCTCCTTCAAGGCGATGCTAACACCTCTTACTTCTAGGCAATCGCCTATGGGTAGCACAGGAAGTGCTCCATCCCGTGCCTTTGGGAAGGGGACACCCTTCTCGAGCACCTGGATGAGATTAGAACCCATATTTACTCCTTTTTAAGGGGCTCTTCTCGGTGGAACCCCGGGGTGGGATATCCTTGGCGGATGATTTTTGGCCCCTAGCGGACAGGGTATCTGACAATGAGAACGCGGAACTAACTATCCCTTTCTCGCCGGAAGAGGTGGGAAGGGCTATCACCTCGATGAAGGCGGGGTCGGCACCGGGGCCAGACGGCTTGCCGGTTGTCTCCAGAAATTCTGGAATGTCCTAAAACATGTGATCATGCCAATGTTCCATGAATTCTACATCGGAACATTTGACATGGCGCGCATAAATTTTGGTGTCATCACCCTGATCCCCAAAGTAGTTGGTGCGACGGACATTCGCCAATTCAGACATATCACTGTTATCAACGTTATGGAGCACATCTTCTATAAAGTATGCGCGACTAGACTCGTGTCGGTAGCTGAGAGGATGAATCACCCACTTCAGACAGCATTCCTGAAAGGGAGACGAATCCATGATGGGATTTTGTCCCTTCATGAGATTGTCCACGAGGTGCAATCACGTGGGCAGAAGGGTGTCTTTCTCAAACCGAACTTCCAGAAAGCCTATGATCGGCTAGACTAGAACTTCGTGCGGGTAGTCATGCAGCGCAGAAGCTTCGAGGACAGATGGTGCAACTGGATTATGCAGTTGGTACGGTCTGGCAAGACATCGATTAACATTAGTCGTGAGGTGGGGCCATTCTTCTCGTCCTCTGCGGGAGTGAAGCAAGGGGACCTGATATCCCCCTTCTCTTCAATCTCGCCGTGGGCGCGCTGGCAGGAATCTTGGACAAAGCTAGGAGGGCCGGCCACCTCTCTGGAGTTGTTGGTCACCTCATTCCGGGAGGAGGCATCACCCATCTCCACTACGCCGATGACACAATGATTATGGTGGAAGGATCCACCCTCGACATAGTTAATCTTAAGTTCCTACTCCTCTGCTTTGAGGCTATGTTGGGACTCAAGATTAATTTTGACAAGAGCGAGGTCATAATCTTGGGCTACCCTGCAGAGGACCAACAGAGGATTGCGGATAACCTAAACTGTAGACTAACCTCATTCCCCATTACCTACTTGGGGATGTCGATGGCAGACTCGAAGATCCTGACGAGTGTGTTCAATCCTTTAGTGGGACGAGTGGCATCTTGGGCCAAGCCCTGGCAAGGACGGTTTACCTCTAAAGGAAGCAAATCGATCCTTATTAGTTCCAACCTAGCGAGCCTCCCCATGTTCATGATGGGGATGTATATCCTACCGGAGGGCGTCCATAGTGCCTTCGATAAGGATCTCGCTAGGTTCTTTTGGCAGGCGGCCAATGGCCGCCAAAAGTACCACATGGTAAAGTGGGCAGATATTTGCATGCCCAAGGACCGTGGTGGACTGGGCATCATTGCCTCCCGTCGTATGAACGTTGCACTCATGTTGAGATGGGTTTGGCGGATCTTACGTAGCGAGGGAGGGCTATGGTTACAACTCATTCAGGAGAAATGCCTTAGGGAAGAATCGCTCTTGGCATGCAACCAGATGGATGGCTCACAATTCTGGCGAGCCATCTAAAGGATCAAGGAGGACATCCGCCTAGGGATCTCCTTCTCCTTAGGGAACAGGAAAGGGATCCAATTTTCGCCGAATCCCTGGCTGGGTACTGAGCCATTACACGTTTCCTTCCCTGGCCTATTCTCGATATGTGTGGATCCTTCTGTCCTAGTGTCTACGGCTTTCCAAGCTGGACAGTGGAACATCGGGTTTTGTTGCACCTTTGGACAAGCCGAGAGTAATGACTGGACTAGACTGCGGGCCACCCTACCGCTTGTGCTTCCGGATTATCCGGACACGGTATCCTGGCGGCTCACGCCGACGGCGGGGTTTTAAGTGAGCACGACATACCATGCCATTTGCCTGTCGCTTGCCACTCCCTGGCTGTCCCCATTATGGAAAGCCCCCGTACCTTTAAAGATTAAGATTTTTGTTTGGCAACTTCTACGGGATCGCCTCCCCTCGAGGACAAAGGTACTTAAGCGGCACGGACCTGGTGATGGTCTATGCCCTCTCTGTGTGGTACCAGAGACCGGGACCCATATCCTCTTCTCGTGTACCGCGGCAAGGGTACTATGGACGTACATCCGCAAGGCGTTGGGGCCTGACTGGGAGACCCTAAATCTCGCGGAGTTTCTCCAACATAGAGCTTTACAGCCGTCACGACATCGCCGCCTATTTTGGCTTATTTTTGCGGCAATGTCATGGACTCTTTGGACAACTAGGAATAAGATGGTGATCGAGAAGGTTTTTTCTAGGAAGGCATCTGACTCCTTCAAATTCCTTGCTTTCCTGCAGCACTGGTACCCGCTCTCGAGGCAGCTTTTGGCTTCAGCGTGTCGACTTGGCCTGATGATGGATGTGCTTTTGGCTTCGGCGCGTCGACTATCGTCCTCATAGTGTCGCTACGCGGGTTGCCACTAGGTGGCTTTTTTTCTATTTCTTTTATGCTTTCTTGGGTTTGACTGTGCTGCGGCCCCAGCCGTTATCTGTCGGGTGTTGTTCGTGTTGGGGAACGTTGCAGAAAATTAAAATTTTTCCTACGGTTTCACCAAGATCCATCTATGAGTTCATCTAAGCAACGAGTCAAGGGAGTGAGTTTGCATCTACATACCACTTGTAGATCACGAGCGGAAGCTTGCAAGGGGATGATGATGATGGAGTCGTACTCGTCGTGATTCGGATCACCGATGACCAAGTGCTGAACGGACAGCACCTCCGCGTTCAACACACGTACGGGACGGATGACGTCTCCTCCATCTTGATCCAGCAAGGAGGAAGGAGAGGTTGAGGAAGGCAGCTCCAACGGCAGCACGACGGCGTGGTGCAGTTGGTGCAGCAGTACTCCGACAGGGCTTCGCCAAGCACGTACGGAGGAGGAGAGGTGTTGGGGAGGGGAGGGGCTGCGCCTTGAGTTGTGTACAGCAGCCCTCCCCTCACCCCTCTATTTATAGGGGAAGGGGCAAGGGGGGCCGACCCCTCTAGATGGGATCTAGAGGGGGTCGGCGGCCAGGGAGGGGAGGCTTGCCCCCCAAGCAAGGGGGCGCCCCCCTTAGGGTTCCCCCCCCCCCAACCCTAGGCGCATGGGCCCAAGGTGGGGGGGGCGCCCAGCCCTCCAGGGGCTGGCTCCCTGCCCTTTGCGGCCCATGTGGCCCTCCGGGAGGGGTGGCCCCTCCCGGTGGACCCCCGGAACCCCTCCGGTGGCCCCGGTACAATACCGATAGGACCCCGAATACTTCCGGTGTCCGTATGAGAACTTCCCATATATAAAACTTCACCTCCGGACCATTCCGGAACTCCTCGTGACGTCCGGGATCTCATCCGGGACTCCAAACAACTTTCGGTAATCACTTACAAGTCTACCTAATAACCCTAGCGTCACCGAACCTTAAGTGTGTAGACCGTACGGGTTCGGGAGACATGCAGACATGACCGAGACTCTCCGGTTAATAACCAACAGCGGGATCTGGATACCCATGTTGGCTCCCACATGCTCCTCGATGATGTCATCGGATGAACCACGATGTCGAGAATTCGATCAAATCCCGTATACAATTCCCTTTGTCAATCGGTACGTTACTTGCCCGAGACCCGATCGTCGGTATCCCAATACCTTGTTCAGTCTCGTTACCGGCAAGTCACTTTACTCATACCGTAATGCATGATCCCGTGGCCAACACCTTGGTCACCTTGAGCTCATTATGATGATGCATTACCGAGTGGGCCCAGAGATACCTCTCCGTCATACGGAGTGATAAATCCCAGTCTCGATCCGTGTCAACCCAACAGACACTTTCGGAGATACCTGTAGTGCACCTTTATAATCACCCAGTTACGTTGTGACGTTTGATACACCCAAAGCACTCCTACGGTATCCGGGAGTTACACGATCTCATGGTCGAAGGAAGAGATACTTGACATTGGAAAAGCTCTAGCAAACGAACTAACGGACCTTTGTGCTATGCTTAGGATTGGGTCTTGTCCATCACATCATTCTCCTAATGATGTGATCCCGTTATCAACGACATCCAATGTCCATAGCCAGGAAACCATGACTATCTGTTGATCACAACGAGCTAGTCAACTAGAGGCTCACTAGGGACATATTGAGGTCTATGTATTCACACGTGTATTATGATTTCCGGATAATACAGTTATAGCATGAATAAAAGACAATTATCATGAACAATGAAATATAATAATACTTTTATTATTGCCTCTAGGGCATATTTCCAACAGTCTCCCACTTGCACTAGAGTCACCAATCTAGTTACATTGTGATGAATCGAACACCCATAGAGTCCTGGTGTTGATCATGTTTTGCTCGCGAGAGAGGTTTAGTCAACGGATCTGCGACATTCGGATCCGTATGTACTTTGCAAATTTCTATGTCTCCATCTTGAACATTTTCACGGATGGAGTTGAAATGACGCTTGATGTGCCTGGTCTTCTTGTGAAACCTGGGCTCCTTGGCAAGGGCAATAGCTCCAGTGTTGTCACAGAAGAGTTTGATTGGCCCCGACGCATTGGGTATGACTCCTAGGTCGGTGACGAACTCCTTCACCCAAATCGCTTCATGTGCTGCCTCCGAGGCTGCCATGTACTTCGCTTCACACGTAGATCCCGCCACGACGCTCTGCTTGCAGCTGCACCAGCTTACTGCTCCACCATTCAACATATACACGTATCCGGTTTGTGACTTAGAGTCATCCGGATCTGAGTCGAAGCTAGCGTCGACGTAACCCTTTACGACGAGCTCTTCATCTCCTCCATAAATGAGAAACATGTCCTTTGTCCTTTTCAGGTACTTCAAGATATTCTTGACCGCTGTCCAGTGTTCCTTGCCGGGATTACCTTGGTATCTTGCTACCAAACTCACGGCAAGGTTTACATCAGGTCTGGTACACAGCATGGCATACATAATAGATCCTATGGCTGAAGCATAGGGGATGACACTCATCTCTTCTTTATCTTTTGCCGTGGTCGGTGACTGAGCCGAGCTCAATCTCACACCTTGTAACATAGGCAAGAACCCTTTCTTGGACTGATCCATTTTGAACCTTTTCAAAATCTTATCAAGGTTTGTGCTTTGTGAAAGACCTATGAGGCGTCTCGATCTATCTCTATAGATCTTGATGCCTAATATATAAGCAGCTTCTCCAAGGTCCTTCATTGAAAAACATTTGTTCAAGTAGGCCTTAATGTTGTCCAGAAATTCTATATTATTTCCCATCAAGAGTATGTCATGTACATATAATATGAGAAATGCTACCGAGATCCCACTCACTTTCTTGTAAACGCAGGCTTCTCCATAAGTCTGCATAAACCCAAATGCTTTGATCATTTCATCAAAGCGAATATTCCAACTCCGAGATGCTTGCACCAGCCCATAAATGGATCACTGGAGCTTGCATACTTTGTTAGCGTTCTTAGGATCGACAAAACCTTCCGGCTGCATCATATACAGTTCTTCCTTAAGATGCCCGTTAAGGAATGCCGTTTTGACGTCCATCTGCCATATCTCATAATCATAGCATGCGGCAATTGCTAACATGATTCGGACGGACTTTAGCTTCGCTACGGGAGAGAATGTCTCGTCGTAGTCAATCCCTTGAACTTGTCGATAACCCTTAGCGACAAGTCGAGCTTTATAGATGGTAACATTGCCATCCGCGTCCGTCTTCTTCTTAAAGATCCATTTGTTTTCTATCGCTCGCCGATCATCGGGCAAGTCTGTCAAAGTCCATACTTTGTTTTCATACATGGATTCTATCTCAGATTTCATGGCTTCAAGCCATTTGTTGGAATCTGGGCCCGCCATCGCTTCTTCGTAGTTCGAAGGTTCACCGTTGTCTAACAACATGATTTCTAGGACAGGGTTGCCGTACCACTCTGGTGCGGAACGTGTCCTTGTGGACCTACGAAGTTCAGTAGCAACTTGATCCGAAGTACCTTGATCATCATCATTGGTTTCCTCTTCAGTTGGTGTGGGCATCACAGGAACATTTTCCTGAGCTGCACCACTTTCCCGTTCGAGAGGTAGTACTTCATCGAGTTCTACTTTCCTCCCACTTACTTCTTTCGAGAGAAACTCTTTTTCCAGAAAGCATCCGTTCTTGGCAACAAAGATCTTGCCCTCGGATCTTAAGTAGAAGGTATACCCTACAGTTTCCTTAGGTTATCCTATGAAGACGCATTTTTCCGACTTGGGTTCGAGCTTTTCAGGTTGAAGTTTCTTGACATAAGCATCGCATCCCCAAACTTTTAGAAACGACATCTTAGGTTTCTTCCCAAACCATAATTCATACGGTGTCGTCTCAACGGATTTAGACGGTGCCCTATTTAAAGTGAATGTAGCTGTCTCTAGAGCGTATCCCCAAAATGATAGCGGTAAATCGGTAAGAGACATCATAGACCGCACCATATCCAATAGAGTGCGATTACGATGTTCGGACACACCGTTACGCTGAGGTGTTCCAGGCGGCGTTAGTTGTGAAACGATTCCACATTTTCTTAAGTGTGTACCAAATTCGTGACTTAAGTATTCTCCTCCATGATTTGATCGTAGGAATTTTATCTTTCGGTCACGTTGATTCTCTACCTCATTCTGAAATTCCTTGAACTTTTCATAGGTCTCAGACTTGTGTTTCATTAAGTAGACATACCCATATCTACTCAAGTCATCAGTGAGAGTGAGAACATAACGATATCCTCCGCGAGCCTCAACGCTCATTGGACCGCACACATCGGTATGTATGATTTCCAACAAGTTGGTTGCTCGCTCCATTGTTCCGGAGAACGGAGTCTTGGTCATTTTGCCCATGAGGCATGGTTCGCATGTGTCAAACGATTCATAATCAAGAGACTCTAAAAGTCCATCAGCATGGAGCTTCTTTATGCGCTTGACACCAATGTGACCAAGGCGGCAGTGCCACAAGTATATGGGACTATCGTTATCAACTTTACATCTTTTGGCATCCATACTATGAACATGTGTAATATTACGCTCGAGATTCATTAAGAATAAACCATTGACCATCGGAGCATGACCATAAAACATATCTCTCATATAAATCGAACAACCATTATTCTCAGACTTAAATGAGTAGCCATCTCGTATTAAACGAGATCCAGATACAATGTTCATGCTCAAACTTGGCACCAAATAACAATTATTAAGGTTCAAAACTAATCCCGTAGGTAAATGTAGAGGTAGCGTGCCGATGGCGATCACATCGACTCTGGAACCATTCCCGACGCGCATCGTCACCTCATCCTTCGCCAGTCTCCGCTTATTCCGCAGCTCCTGCTGTGAGTTACAAATATGAGCAACGGCACCGGTATCAAATACCCAGGAGTTACTACGAGTACTGGTAAGGTACACATCAATAACATGTACATCAAATATACCTTTCATATTGCCGGCCTTCTTATCCGCTAAGTATTTGGGGCAGTTCCGCTTCCAGTGACCCTTCCCCTTGCAATAAAAGCACTCAGTCTCAGGCTTGGGTCCATTCTTTGACTTCTTCCTGGCAACTGGCTTACCGGGCGCGGCAACATCCTTGCCGTCCTTCTTGAAGTTCTTCTTGCCCTTGCCCTTCTTGAACTTAGTGGTCTTATTGACCATCAACACTTGATGTTCTTTCTTGATTTCAGCCTCTGCTGACTTCAGCATCGAGAACACTTCAGGAATGGTCTTCACCATCCCCTGCATGTTGTAGTTCATCACAAAACTCTTGTAGCTTGGTGGGAGCGACTGGAGGATTCTGTCAATGACCGCCTCATCAGGGAGGTTAATATTCAGCTGGGTCATACGGTTGTGCAACCCAGACATCTTGAGTATGTGTTCACTGACAGAACTATTTTCCTCCATCTTACAACTGTAGAACTTGTCGGAGACGTCATATCTCTCGACCCGGGCATGAACTTGAAAAACTAGTTTCAGCTCTTCGAACATCTCATATGCTCCGTGATGCTCAAAACGCTTTTGGAGCCCCGGTTCTAAGCTGTAAAGCATGCCACACTGAACGAGGGAGTAATCATCAGCATGAGACTGCCAAGCATTCATAATGTCTTGGTTCTCTGGGACGGGAGCGTCACCTAGCGGTCCTTCTAGGACATATTGTTTCCTGGCAGCTATGAGGATGATCCTCAGGTTCCGGACCCAGTCCGTATAGTTGCTGCCATCATCTTTCAGCTTGGTTTTCTCTAGGAACGCGTTGAAGTTCATGTTGACATGAGCGTTGGCCATTTGATCTACAAGACATATTTGCAAAGGTTTTAGACTAAGTTCATGATAATTAAGTTCTAATCAAATTATGAACTCCCACTCAGATTAGACATCCCTCTAGTCATCTAAGTGTTACACGATCCGAGTCGACTAGCCCGTGTCCGATCATCACGTGAGACGGACTAGTCATCGTCGGTGAACATTCTCATGTTGATCGTATCTTCCATACGACTCGTGTTCGACCTTTCGGTCTCCGTGTTCCGAGGCCATGTCTGTACATGCTAGGCTCGTCAAGTTAACCCTAAGTGTTTTGCTGCGTCAAACTGTCTTACACCCGTTGTATGTGAACGTAAGAATCCATCACACCCGATCATCATGTGGTGCTTAGAAGCGACGAAGTTTAGCAACGGTGCACAGTTAGGGGAGAACACTTCTTGAAATTGTTGTAAGGGATCATCTTATTTACTACCGTCGTCCTAAGTAAACAAGATGCATAAACATAATAAACATCACACGCAATTATATAGTTGTGACATGATATGGCCAATATCATACAGCTCCATTGATCTCCATCTTCGGGGCTCCATGATCATCTTGTCACCGGCTTGACACCATGATCTCCATCATCGTGTCTTCATGAAGTTGTCACGCCAATGACTACTTCTACTTCTATGGCTAACGCGTTTAGCAATAAAGTAAAGTAAGTTACATGGCGTTCTTCAATGACACGCAGGTCATACAAAAAATAAAGACAGCTCCTATGGCTCCTACCGGTTGTCATACTCATTGACATGCAAGTCGTGAATCCTATTACAAAGAACATGATCTCATACATCACAATTCATCATTCATCACAACTTCTGGCCATATCACATCACATGATCAATCGCTGCAAAAACAAGTTAGACGTCCTCTAATTGTTGTTGCATCTTTTACGTGGCTGCAATTGGGTTCTAGCAAGAACGTTTTCTTACCTACGAATAACCACAACGTGATTTTGTCAACTTCTATTTACCCTTCATAAGGACCCTTTTCATCGAATCCGCTCCAACTAAAGTGGGAGAGACAGACACCCGCCAGCCACCTTATGCAACTAGTGCATGTCAATCGGTGGAACCGGTCTCACGTAAGCGTACGTGTAAGGTTGGTCCGGGCCGCTTCATCCCACAATGCCGATGAAGCAAGAAAAGACTAGTAGTGGCAAGTAAGTTGACAAGATCCACGCCCACAACAAAATTGTGTTCTACTCGTGCAAAGAGAACTACGCATAGACCTAGCTCATGATGCCACTGTTGGGGAACGTTGCAGAAAATTAAAATTTTTCCTACGGTTTCGCCAAGATCCATCTATGAGTTCATCTAAGCAACGAGTCAAGGGAGTGAGTTTGCATCTACATACCACTTGTAGATCACGAGCGGAAGCTTGCAAGGGGATGGTGATGATGGAGTCGTACTCGTCGTGATTCGGATCACCGATGACCAAGTGCTGAACGGACAACACCTCCGCGTTCAACACACGTACGGGACGGACGACGTCTCCTCCGTCTTGATCCAGCAAGGAGGAAGGAGAGGTTGAGGAAGGCAGCTCCAACGGCAGCACGACGGCGTGGTGCAGTTGGTGCAGCAGTACTCCGACAGGGCTTCGCCAAGCACGTACGGAGGAGGAGAGGTGTTGGGGAGGGGAGGGGCTGCGCCTTGAGTTGTGTACAACAGCCCTCCCCTTACCCCTCTATTTATAGGGGAAGGGGCAAGGGGGGCCGACCCCTCTAGATGGGATCTAAAGGGGGGGCGGCGGCCAGGGAGGGGAGGCTTGCCCCCCAAGCAAGGGGGCGCCCCCTTAGGGTTTCCCCCCCAACCCTAGGCGTATGGGCCCAAGGTGGGGGGCGCGCCCAGCCCTCCAGGGGCTGGCTCCCTGCCCTTTGCGGCCCATGTGGCCCTCCGGGAGGGGTGGACCCCCGGAACCCCTCCGGTGGCCCCGGTACAATACCGATAGGACCCCGAATACTTCCGGTGTCCGTATGAGAACTTCCCATATATAAAACTTCACCTCCGGACCATTCCGGAACTCCTCGTGATGTCCGGGATCTCATCCGGGACTCCGAACAACTTTCGGTAATCACTTACAAGTCTACCTAATAACCCTAGCGTCACCGAACCTTAAGTGTGTAGACCCTACGGGTTCGGGAGACATGCAGACATGACCGAGACTCTCCGGTTAATAACCAACAGCGGGATCTGGATACCCATGTTGGCTCCCACATGCTCCTCGATGATGTCATCGGATGAACCACGATGTCGAGGATTCGATCAAACCCCGTATACAATTCCCTTTGTCAATCGGTACGTTACTTGCCCGAGACCCGATCGTCGGTATCCCAATACCTTGTTCAGTCTCGTTACCGGCAAGTCACTTTACTCGTACCGTAATGCATGATCCCGTGGCCAACACCTTGGTCACCTTGAGCTCATTATGATGATGCATTACCGAGTGGGCCCAGAGATACCTCTCCGTCATACGGAGTGACAAATCCCAGTCTCGATCCATGTCAACCCAACAGACACTTTCGGAGATACCTGTAGTGCACCTTTATAATCACCCAGTTACGTTGTGACGTTTGATACACCCAAAGCACTCCTACGGTATCCGGGAGTTACACGATCTCATGGTCGAAGGAAGAGATACTTGACATTGGAAAAGCTCTAGCAAACGAACTAACCGACCTTTGTGCTATGCTTAGGATTGGGTCTTGTCCATCACATCATTCTCCTAATGATGTGATCCCGTTATCAACGACATCCAATGTCCATAGCCAGGAAACCATGACTATCTGTTGATCACAATGAGCTAGTCAACTAGAGGCTCACTAGGGACATATTGAGGTCTATTATTCACACGTGTATTATGATTTCCGGATAATACAGTTATAGCATGAATAAAAGACAATTATCATGAACAATGAAATATAATAATACTTTTATTATTGCCTCTAGGGCATATTTCCAACAGTCTCCCACTTGCACTAGAGTTACCAATCTAGTTACATTGTGATGAATCGAACACCCATAGAGTCCTGGTGTTGATCATGTTTTGCTCCCGAGAGAGGTTTAGTCAACGGATCTGCGACATTCAGATCTGTATGTACTTTGCAAATTTCTATGTCTCCATCTTGAACATTTTCACGGATGGAGTTGAAACGACGCTTGATGTGCCTGGTCTTCTTGTGAAACCTGGGCTCCTTGGCAAGGGCAATAGCTCCAGTGTTGTCACAGAAGAGTTTGATTGGCCCCGACGCATTGGGTATGACTCCTAGGTCGGTGACGAACTCCTTCACCCAAATCGCTTCATGTGCTGCCTCCGAGGCTGCCATGTACTCCGCTTCACACGTAGATCCCGCCACGACGCTATGCTTGCAGCTGCACCAGCTTACTGCTCCACCATTCAACATATACACGTATCCGGTTTGTGACTTAGAGTCATCCGGATCTGAGTCGAAGCTAGCGTCGACGTAACCCTTTACGACGAGCTCTTCGTCTCCTCCATAAACGAGAAACATGTCCTTTGTCCTTTTCAGGTACTTCAGGATATTCTTGACCGCTGTCCAGTGTTCCTTGCCGGGATTACCTTGGTATCTTGCTACCAAACTCACGGCAAGGTTTACATCAGGTCTGGTACACAGCATGGCATACATAATAGATCCTATGGCTGAAGCATAGGGGATGACACTCATCTCTTCTTTATCTTTTGCCGTGGTCGGTGACTAAGCCGAGCTCAATCTCACACCTTGTAACATAGGCAAGAACCCTTTCTTGGACTGATCCATTTTGAACCTTTTCAAAATCTTATTAAGGTATGTGCTTTGTGAAAGACCTATGAGGCGTCTCGATCTATCTCTATAGATCTTGATGCCTAATATATAAGCAGCTTCTCCAAGGTCCTTCATTGAAAAACATTTGTTCAAGTAGGCCTTAATGTTGTCCAGAAATTCTATATTATTTCCCATCAAGAGTATGTCATCTACATATAATATGAGAAATGCTACAGAGCTCCCACTCACTTTCTTGTAAACGCAGGCTTCTCCATAAGTCTGCATAAACCCAAATGCTTTGATCATTTCATCAAAGCGAATATTCCAACTCCGAGATGCTTGCACCAGCCCATAAATGGATCGCTGGAGCTTGCATACTTTGTTAGCGTTCTTAGGATCGACAAAACCTTCCGGCTGCATCATATACAGTTCTTCCTTAAGATGCCCGTTAAGGAATGCCGTTTTGACGTCCATCTGCCATATCTCATAATCATAGTATGCGGCAATTGCTAACATGATTCGGACGGGCTTTAGCTTCGCTACGGGAGAGAATGTCTCGTCGTAGTCAATCCCTTGAACTTGTCGATAACCCTTAGCGACAAGTCGAGCTTTATAGATGGTAACATTGCCATCCGCGTCCGTCTTCTTCTTAAAGATCCATGTGTTTTCTATTTTTTTTTCGCGAGAGGCACGGTTTTGTTTCCGCCAGAGGCACGGTTATGCTTTCGCGAGAGGCACGGGCATGCCTCTTTCGGAAAAGGAAAAAAACGCGTTTTCTGTTTTTTTTTCTTTCGTGAGAGGCACGGTTTTGTTTCCGCGAGAGGCACGGTTGTGATTTCGTCAGAGGCACGGTGTGCCTCTTTCGGAAAGGAAAAAAAACCCGTGTTCCCGGTTTAGTTTTTTCGTCGGTTTTTTTCGTCCGGTTTTTTCGTGAAAAAAAGTTCGTCAAACCTATCAACATGAGATCTAATTCTGAAGATCTCGACGCGAGGAATCCAATGACGAAAGCAGTTCGAGATTTGAACGCACGGTTTAAAAGATAAAACATTTTGAATAAACGGATCTATGAAAAAGGGAAAACTCACAGGTTGGCAACCTGGGAGAGTTGGAGTGATCTCCGCAAGGAATACTCCTTAATTAGTGATTTCGTTATTTTGATATATTCACATAGCGAAGCTGAGTTGAGCTACAGATAAAAAATGCCCAAAATAAGTGCGGGTAACCAAACACACCTTGTTTTTTTTTGTACAAACCAAACACACCTTGTTGGACTTGGCTTGCGGATATACGCATGTTCCTTAAGAACGGATTGTGCTACCGCATCCTTCGCCATCCGCACACCACGGTCATCGGCTACGAGAACCACAACAAGCTTGCCTGGGTGCAGCGCATGGTGCAGGTGGAGGATCCTGTTTAACCTTTTCTTTTCTGCGATCAGTGCTGGTTCTTCTGGTTGATCGCCGCGGTTCATGCCTGCCTGCAGACGACGGCGCCGGAGGAGACGGCCCTGGCGCTGAGCGTGATCTCGGACAACATCTCGGCGTCCACCACGCTGGCGTCGCTGTGCATCGCGCTGGGCTCGCTGATCGGCGCGTGGGTGAGCAGCAACACCTCGGAGCCGCTCACCGGCGCCGGCCAGCAGGCGACGGGGATGGCATCGGCCAAGTTCACGTCGCTGCTCGTCTGCTTCCTGGCCTCCTTCGCCTGCTTCATCCAGTCCGCGGGGCACTACGTGCACGCCAGCTTCCTCATGACCGCGCTGGGGTCGGACGCGCCGGCGAGCCACGTGCAGCGCGCGGTGATCCGGGGCGGCAACTTCTGGGCGCTGGGGCTCCGGGCGCTCTACTTCGCCACGGCGCTGCTCATGTGGGTGTTCGGCCCGGTGGCCATGCTCGCCTGCTCCGTGCTCACGGTGGTCGTGCTGCACCTGCTCGACACCAGCTCCATGCCGCTGCACCACCACCAGTTCGTCAGACAGAACGAGCGGCACCAGGGGAGCCAGAGCGCCCACCGCTCCGAACCCGGGGCTCCATAGCGCGGTCCCGGTGTTCTCGCCGGCACCGTATCTCAGGTGACGGAGGAGAGAGTTTCTGGTGTATGATGTTCAAAGATTTCTTATCTTGGCTAAAATGAATATGAATCTATCTTGATTGATTTCTCAAGTCATTGCTTTCCACTTGATGGGGTTATCAGAGGCGACGTGGTTGCCATGTTTTTTTTAGCTAGAGTTGATGTCAACACTCCACATCATCTAAACTTCAGAAAATATTGGTTAAACCAGACAACTCCAGAGCATCGAAAGGATGTGACTAGGGTGTTGACAACCTCAGTAGAATCATGGACAGACCCAGTGCATAGAAGCTCCCACACAAGGTGGGGTCTGGGGAGGGATTATAGGAACCTAGTCTTACCCCTGCAAAGTGCAATGCAGAGAGGCTGGTTCGAACCCAGGACCTCTTGGCACAAGTGGGGAGGACTTCACCACTGCGCCAGGCCTGCCCTCAACCTCAGTAGAATCATGGTGCAAAGTATTTCAAACAACAATTTAAACCTCAGTAGGAACATTGTGCAAAGCATTTCAAACAAAAATCTAAACCTCAATAGGATCCTGTTGTAAAGCATTAAAAAAATGCTTTGATTTCCTTTGAAGCAATCTTGTTAGGTTGGTCATGCTGTGCTCATTGCATTTCACTGGTTCAATTTTGACAAAGAACATTGTATCGACACCCCTCATCAACCGTATTCCACCAACTTTAACAAATACTATCATCTACAGTAGGTTATATTTGCATTAAACAACACAATAAATCATTGAAATAGCCATGCAAAATTTGCTACAACTAGACTGCAAACTATTCATTTGAAGACACCAACCATTGTCTGCATACCATCAGTTTCCAGGATCCAATACAATGAAATTTGCTGGTGTACTATGAATTACCATAAGGTAAAAAAAAAAAACATTCTAAGCCCACCTAACAGACTGTAGCAAATTTGCATTGCAATATGCAACATGATTCCATAGTTGCCAACAAGAACAAACTCTAGCTGTTTTTTACCCTCTATCTAGGTAGTTTGCTTACACACAAGAGCAAATAATGATGCTAGTTAACAAAGTCACATAATACCCTGCGAGAAAGTAAAATAAATGGAAGGGGTTGCCAAAGTCTTCATCTAAATAAGAGCTTTTCAACTATATATAAATCCAGAAAGTAAAATAAATAAGTACTTCCTTAAACAGCAGCATAGTGAATACTACAGGCATAAAATGGTAGCATATGAAAACATAGGGTGATAAGAAACATGGATCTTCAATGCAAATTCTGTACATCTGGGAAGGAAGATACACACAGTATAACCATGTAAACCTCATACTCGCTACCAGTTACAGATGACATTTACCAAGTAGACATAACCTATTGTGATACAGAAGATACAGTATAATCTCTGAGTGCTACATAGTATACATCCATTCAGCAGGAAAGCCAAGAGAAGTAATGAACCATAGCTCCCTCCGATTACAACCTTTATCAGGCTAGGCTGCGCAGTGAAATGTTGAGAGGATTCTTGTGTCAATTGAGGTGGGACAATACAGCAGCAAAGAAACCATAAAAGGCAACCACAAAATCACTGACATTCCAAAGTTAGCATGGCCCCCCTTATCAACCTGGGGTTAAATCTTGATATCTAAACGAAATTCTTGGTGCACCGGTATAATCTCGCAAACAACCAGGTTAGGAGACAAAAAGGATGTCATATTTGCAGTCACCCATATAATCAGGTGAGCATATGGTCCCTCTTCACAAGCAAAACGAATTTAGGATGAACAGCACCCTGCCTTTTTCACAGCAGAGACATCATCCTTGCCACCAACGTTGATGGTTTGTCCTCTCGGTGGAGCAGCAGGGTCATCGCCTATGTCGAGGGCCTTCTTGCTGACCACACGATAGATCTGAGTCAGAACCTCAGTGAAGGCGGTCTCGACGTTCATGGCCTCCAGTGCAGATGTTTCCATAAAGAAGGTGCTTTCCCTCTCAGCGAAGGCCTTGGCATCGTCCACTGACACAGCCCTAAGGTGGCGTAGATCAGCTTTGTTGCCGACAAGCATGATGACAATGTTTGCATCTGTGTGATCCCGGAGCTCCTTCAACCACCTCTCCACATTCTCAAAGGTCACATGGCGTGTCACATCGTACACGACAAGCGCACCAACAGCCCCTCGATAGTATGCACTTGTAATTGCCCGATACCTACGGAGAAAGGAAAGAGAACACGTTAAAATCCATGCTACAGCAGAACCAAAATATCGAGAATTGATGTAGAAATTGTGCTTGTGAAACTGGTGTTAGGTTGAGAGCTGATTGAGTAAACCATGTTGGAACAGGTTATACAGAACAAATTCAGCAAAATCCCTACAGCAGAGTGCACATACTTGTCAAAGCCTCTGTGCACGTCAAGAGCAAGTATTTGTCTGTAAACATCAACTGAATAATCTATGCATGAACAAAGGAATATACTTAGCAGCAACATACTTTTTGGACAACAAGTAGGGGAATTAAATAATTGATCTATCGCTGGACAGCAGATAAGCAGCGTTTCCTTTAGAGCCAGGTTTGCAAATACATGGTGCTCGCATCCCTCTTACAGATGTTGCAGCTTGCACTATATCAGTTTTTTATATCCAAAAATGCAGGTGGACGATAGGATTTAAGTAACATCGGCTCACATATCTATACATCATTATCATATATGACAAAACAAACATCACTTGTTCCAATAATGATTTCACATACAATTTGCTGACAGCAACCAAAATATTGAGAATTGATGTAGGAATTATGCTGGTGAAACTGGCAACACACTGAGAGCTGATTGACTAAGCCATGTTAGGAAATGTCATACAGAACATTCTCGATAAAATCCCTAGAGCAGACTGAACATGTGGCCCTCCTTGCCACATCAAGTGCAACTATTTTTCTGTAAACATCAACAGAATAATCTATGCATGAGCAAAGGAATATCCTTAGCGGCAAGATGCTTTTTGGACAACAATTAGGGGAATTAAATAGTCGATCTATAGCTGGACAGCAGATAAGCAGCGTTTCATTTAGAGCCAGGATTGCAAATAGTACAAGGTGCTTGCATGCCTCTTACAGATGTTGCAGCTTGCACTATCACAGTTTTTTTTACATCCAATGCCAGGTGGACGATAGGATTTAAATAACATGGGCTCACATATCTACACATCATCATTATCAAATAGTAGTATGACCAAACAAACATCACGTATTCCAATAACGATTTCACATAGAATTTGTTGACAGCGATGGTTTGAGAGAGTTAAATTAGAATATGGGTCTGGGCAATATAAAATGGTTTGTTCTTCCAGAGAGAACAAGGTACCCCTGATTTAGTAACATTTATTGGGACCAATGAAAATCGAGGATTGTACAGAACAACATGCATAAGGAAGGTCACCGTTGCCCTGTTTCTGCCCAATGTGAAATGTGATGCGATGAGAACTAGGAGAATGGGCATATAATAACAGAGTAAAATAAGTATTGTCATTCTTACTATGATACGCCATTTTCCGTTAATCGTGACTATGGTTGAGCAAGATGAACCTGCCAGCCTAGAATGGATCATTTGGTCGTGTTTTTCTTCTGTCTACCAAACAAACTCAACCAACAACAGATGTATACCTCTCCTGTCCTGCCGTGTCCCAGATCTGGGCCTTGACGACCTTGTCGTCGACCCGGATGCTCCTGGTGGCGAACTCGACGCCGATGGTGGACTTGGACTCGAGGCTGAACTCGTTGCGGGTGAAGCGGGAGAGGAGGTTGGACTTGCCGACCCCGGAGTCGCCGATGAGCACGACCTTGAAGAGGTAGTCGTAGTCGTCCTCCGCCCTGTAGGCCATGGCCGACCCGACCCGACCCGACGACGGCCCCCTTCCTTCCTGGCGGAGGCGGGTGGGGAGGCCGCGGCAGCGCTTCCTGGGGCGGTCGTCAAGGAAGGGAAGGGAAGGGAGAGGAGGAGCGGAGCGGGGGGCGCGCGGTGGCGTATATGAGAGGGCAGGGGCGAAGAGAGGTGGGGAGAACGTTGAGGAGAGGGAGCGCACGGAAAATAGAAAGGGGACGGGTGCGCGCCGCGCTGTCCCGTGTGTCGTCTCTCTCTCTCACGTTTCTTGTTGTTTGGCTCGCTGCCTTGCTGGCCGACGGGCGCTTGTTTTGCTAACCAACCACTCAACCAACACATGCGCCCGTAGGCGCCGCGAGCACATGATCTTCTTCCACCACTCCACATGAAGAAAACCTCGGCTTTTGTCAGCCAATTCCACCCCCCATGCGCAGCTGGGATCATGGCTGTCTGCGTTGTTTGCATGTCATTCACGTCCTTCCTCATGTGGAATGAGTGAGTGTCGATCACCCTCCCAAATGTTTGAAACACACTGTTGGGACATTTTTCGTCATCCGACGGCGGTCGTGAAAATTGTTCGAACCGGTTCGGACGTTCCAAATCCCCAAACCGAAACCAAAGGAATAAGAGGTTTGTGGCCGTTTGGCGGACATCCGCCGCCTCGGGCTCCAACAACTCGAATCCACCAACAACGCACACTTTCCGCACGTCCACTCACTCTCCGTGCCGCATTCACAACGGCACGGCAAACGAAAAGCCTACTCAAACCACACACATTAACCTGACGCTCCGCCTGCCTGGGCTATTTAAAATCCGACCGACATCAACCCAAACCCTACCCCTCTGATCACCCTCTCTGACCATCCCAGCTCGTCCGTCGTCATAATGGCCAGGACCTCTCGTGGCAGGTGGAGGCGGCTGTCACCGCAACACTGCGCCGGAATGGTGACCAAGGTCCACGTCGCTGAGGCCCGGCGCCAGGCCCACATTCCAACGGGCCAAGCTTCGAACTTTCTAGAGCAGAGCTTAGACGACTCGCATATGGAGGAGGCCGGGGGAGGAGTAGTAGGCGCCCACGTTGGTGTCCGGGTTCACCCTGTTGCACACGAAGCAACACTACAACCGGATTCTGACGAAGGCGAAGGAGGAGAAACAAGTGCCACCGGTGTCCGTGTTCGGTATGTTGTAGGAGGAGCAGCGGTACAACCTATCGCTCGAGGAGCATCAGCTGGCGAAGAACTAGCTCTTGGCGGAGCGGTCGTCCACAGATGTCGCTGCAGCCATGGTCGTGGCAGACCCGGGCATCGTCGACCGTGCATAGCGCCTAAATCATCCACGGCGAGCGTGGCAGCTCCGTGTCAACAAGGCGGAGTGCAACCGCCTCTTCAACGTGCTGGAGGCGGAAGCCAATGACCCACCAGACCAACACGACAAAGTTGCCAACGCTGGCAGCTCCACCTTATTTTATTTAGGACATTTTGCTATGTAAAAGAAATTTGGAAAATGAGTGCAAAATCCGATGTCCTGGACATTTTGTCAAATGATCTCGATCCTTATCACTGTCTATGACATGTTCGAATGTGTTAGCAGACATTTGATGATGTTCGAACATGTTCGCGGACATTTGATGATGATCCACACTGGAATTATCCTTAGAATGATGAATTGAGCATGGTCGGAATAAATTCTTCGCACTGTTGGCATACTGTTGTAGGGCACGGGCTAAAGTGCCCCGATTTGTCCTGATGTTCATGAATTGGAGGTGGCTACAGGGAAGAACTCGGAGAACACGAGGGAAAATCACAAGAGAAACACTCAAGAACAAGTCCAATCACACATCCACTAGACTAACGAACACATAAGATTCACAAGGTACATGAACAATCATAGGGAAAGATACAAGGTAGAGTTCATCCCAAATCCAAAAGGAGATGAGGTCTTGATGATTCACTTGGGAAATCCTTCTCCACAAGTGGAGGCCTTGTACTCCAATGGAGTCTTCTCTCGCAAGAGGAATCCCACAAGGGGAGATACATGAGCTAAGCTCTAATGTCTAGATATATTCTTAGCTATCCCTAAATGGAGGAGGAAGAGGAGTATATATAGCAGGGGCGTAATAGGTATTACATGGCAAAGCCGAACAGCCACACGCAGGAGGCCCCGTGCGCATGGGGTACCTAGAGACCCGGCGACTTAGCCCGTGCGCACGGGCTTTTACCGTGGGCACGGGGTCCCGTGTGCATAGGGTCCAAGGGCCCGTGCGCATGGGGTATCCTGAAGCTTGCAGTCAGCCTTTTCGTGGACGTCCGTCGACACATGTGGAACCTCGCCTTGTTCTTGACGGTTCCTTCTCCGCTTCCAAGCTTCCCTCTTGGATGGTTTAGTGTTCCTTCGGTGAATGTGTAGCTCCGCTCACACCTATTTATGCAGACGAGAGAGAGGTCAAGTAGTATACCATCCTCAAAGGGCACAAGTGAACATGTGTAAAGGAGATGATTCACCTTAAAGTATGTGAAGTAGATGTGACACATGTCACTGTCATGGTGATGTCCGTAGGATGCTCTGCATCATCCCTTCCCTTGGGAAAGATCCGACCTCAGATCGAAAACCAAATCACCATGGGAAAGAGATGGCATCGCCATGTCGATGTGGGCGATCACCAAGCACTCATCATCTTGACACTCGAAATGGGCACTCTCCAATGTCGCACCATCTTGTGATTCCTTCAAAATGAGCAAGGACAACAAACAGTTGGAAAAACAAATGTGGTTAGCGTTAGTGCAAAACTAAGCATTCAAGAGGTGATTCATCCAACACGTGTCGTCATCAAGCATAGCATATGGTTTGACAAAGAAATGTGACATTGCATGTAAGGACATAAATTGTGCACATGTAAAGGCATCATGGAAGAAATCATGCAAAGGTGAGGTAAAGATGCTAATGTGTGTGACAAGTGAACAAGCATCTACCTTCATGTCATAGCAAGTATGTACAAAGTGCTCAACAAAAGTTCTATGGTAGCCATAGGAATCATTCACAACACCAAACATAATGAGATGTCTAAACACATGGGGCAATCCAAAGTGCAAGACATAACTAGCGTAATGTGCGTATGGTGTAGTGAATATAATATTGCACTCAACACAATGGAAAAGAGCCATTGTTCATCATGTGTGAGGCAATAAAGTCAAGCATGTGGCAAGCAATGGGGCATGGCATATGTGAAGAAATGACATGGTTGTAACCAAACATATGATAGGGGCAAATAATGAACAAGTTGGATGCAACACACAAGGCATATATGTCATGACACATGGTAATGTGTCAATCATGAGTGAAAACACTATCGCTAACATGTGTGCAATGTGTAATGGTGCAAGCAACACATGAAGTATGATCCATAATATCCATGCTCAAGAAGGATGTCACCTCAAAAGCGTCCCCTTGTGTGTCCTTCACAATGCCGAAGTAGTAGCAAATGTAGTGTAGAAGCATGTCGGTCGAAAGTGGCTCACTCTCAAGATCTCGAATGATCAACTCATGGGAAGTGAAAGTTGACACTAATTTGAACGATCCTACACATGCACACAACAAAACAAAGAACATATGTGCATGGCAGATAAACACATCATCCATTATGATGGTTCTCTTCTCTTGCACATAACCATTATAGGCAAAAGTGCATGAATAATATGATGCAATGATGTTTTTGTTCATGGCACTAGGCATATGGTGCATAGAAGGAAGACAAGCATGATTCACATGAAAGATGGTACAAGCTCCAAACATATGGGAGAAAGCTATGGGGGCTATCTCATTAGCAAGACCAAAAGCATTGTTGTAGTCAATACATGGCAATTCATCTAGCATGAGAGAAGCAACATATTGAGTAATTGGATAATATTCAATAGCAGTCATGTGCAAAGCAAGGAAATGGATGCCATCAACCGAATGAAATGAGTAAGTATGAATCATTGGTGATGCAACATAAGCAAGCATATCAATCATGTCGTGCAAACTAGTAGTGTGAAGATGCAACATACTAGAGGAAATCATGGCAAGCATGTCATGTGGGCAAATAATAGGCATATGTAATGCACGAAACCAAAGCATGATCAAAGGATCATCATACGCATTGGGCACAAAGCAAACATGGCAATACAAAGCAATATCTCCACCAAACTTGCAAATGCACATATAAGTACTAGAATCAAGGATCATGTGAAATGAAAGCATGGGTGATAAATGCATGAAAAAGGCATAGGAATGAGCATAACATGCAAAGTGAACATGACAAGATGGACATAGAATATGTAATGGACAATAACCCATAACCATGTAAGGGCCATGTAGAAGAAATGCATGAATTCATTGAGCGATGAGGGTGGGTGGAGGGTAACCACTCCATGGTGGCGCATGTCTTCATTGCTCTCTAGAGCTCGTTTTGTCAACTCATGTGCTTGCAAAGTTGACGAGCAAGCATTGGTACCTACACAACAAATAGGCAAACGGAAAAAAGTGTGTGGGTGGTAAATGTACACATCATCCATCATGATGTGTATGTGCATGTGAGATTTAGCACAAGATAAGCAATGCTCAAAGAAATTAGAGGCATGATAGAGAAATGTGTCATCCATCATGAAAGAATAGTTGTTATGTATAACATGTTGAGGATGCAAATTATATCAAGTGTGGCATAGCAAAATCATTTTCATTCATGGGATGCATATGGTGCACACAATCATGGGAATCATGCAATTCATAGGATGTAACAAAATCTCCTAATAGGTATGAGGAAACTATGGGGGTCTCCTCATGAGCAATAACGGAAACATAATATGGAGAAAATTGACAACATGGCAAACAATGCATGTCCGAAGCTAGGTGGTCATGGCATGGCATGTGAGATAAATGATGCAAAGGGAGCATCTCAATATCATCACATGAAAAAAAATGCCAATAACCATGAGCTTGTCATCTATGCCATATGTGCAAATTGGGTTTATATTAATGGCATGTGCATAGTTACTACGATGAGATTGCAAATAATACATATGATTGATTTCATGCGTAGCATATGACAAATCAAGTGGATTGTCAAACATGATGTGACCGAGATAATTATCACAAGAAATCATATGCAACATGGCATCACAACTAATAGACTCCACATGGCAATCATCAAACTCATCATAAATGGGTAAATCATCGCATGAGGAAGTCGCACTAGCATGAAGCGTGTTAATAGGAGGATCGACATCATGCAAGCAATCAATATCAAGAATGTCCACTAGTGGGACAAGAGCATCAACTTGACCTATGTTACCTTTGTCACTCCACTCATGTGGTGTAGTGATGTGGCAAAGACCAAATTGTGGTCAACATCATCATCATGATGGAACCATGTGGGGGGTGCATCATATGCCACCATGGCCATCATTTTGTCCAAAGGAAGGACGAAGTCGTCGAGGATCCAGGCCTCATCATATATGGGACCTAACACCAAATGAGAAGACACAATAGAGGTAGAGGTTAAGTCATTAGAAATCAAAATGGCCTCACATGCCATATCAACTACCTCACTCTCTCTATGTGGTGGTGGCTCACTCACTCCCTCTAGGTAGGTGCACTCAATGTCACATATGGTGGAGCCACTCAAATCACTCAAGTGGTGGTGGTAGTGGCTCTCCTCACATGCGAATTGGGACATCTCATCATATATGGGGCTAGTGGTGAAGTCACTCTCACTCTCAACATAGGTGCACAAGTCTTTCAACTCTTCACCATACGCCTCCTTCGTCGAAGGGAAAATCCCATGCTCAACCACCTCGTCGTCGTTGCCATGGATGAAGGCCGAAGATGGCACATCATCACTCTCGCTTCCGAAGATGGAAGCCTCATCCTTGCTTGTCACCATGTTGCTCGCCTCCAAATCATGGTCCTTGAGTTTCTCTGTAGTCATAGTCGCCGATGCACCATCTTCAAAAAGAGTTGTGGTAGACTCGGCATCGTCAATGCCACAAAGAGGAATGGTGGTGAAGTTGAACTTGGGAGCATTATCTTGGAGCTCGTCGGGCTTGGAAATCTTGGTGGTACGATCCTCATGCTCGCCGTCTTGGAGCGTGGTCATCTCGAAGTGTGCTCGGGGTCAAGTAGATTTGGCCTTCTTGGGTTCTTTTGTCGCCTTGAGAGCACCAATGCAGAGTTCATCGAGGGACTCGTAGTTGTTGGTGAAGAGAGTCTTGGCAATGTTGTTGTCCAATCCCATCCTGAAGTAGAAGTTCATCCAAATGGGGTCATCCACACTGGCTCGTCGCAAGGCTTTCTTCATCTCCAAGAAGTACTCGTTGAGGGACTTGTATCTTTATATGGTGTTCTCCAATTGGTGTTGAAGATGTTCCGTGTAGGCGGAAGGCACAAATTCTCGCTGCATAGCTTTCTTCATCTTGGTCCAACTCATGTTGAAGTTTCTTGAAGGTGTGTGAAGCCACAATACCAACGTGTAGTTGTGGAAGTTACTTGTGGTGCACTTCACTTCATCTTTGGAGGGGACTTGATGTAGCTTGCGGTAGTCGTCCATCGTACCTCCCACTCGAGGTACTCTTCGGGGTCATGAGTCCTAAAGAATGGAATCTCGTCATCATTGGCGAAGTCGTAGTAGCTCGTGGAAGTAGTGGACTTGAGCTCGTGGAGTAGGCGAAGATGTCGTACATCCAAAGGCGAAGATGCCTTGAAGTCACTTGGCGAAGATGCCAACATAGTCGAAGAAGCCGTAGTTTTGTGGTTGATGTCACGGTTCTGTATGGCCTGTGCACACGGGGGTGTAGAATACCATGTGCATAGGGTCCCGTGTGCACGGGGGTCGCTGGCCCGTGTGCATGGGGTTGGCAGAGAAGCCAACATGCTCTTGTAAGGTTGCTCTTCCGTTCTTGTGGCACGCCCTTGATGATCTTGAGCGGCCTGGTCTTGTCAGTGTTGATGCTCGTGTGTACTTGCTGGAGATGGTAGCTCAGAAGCATGTGCACTTGAGCGTCTTCTCGAAGATGAGGGAGACCTCTTGCGGTTGTTGATGAGGACCTTGAGCTCCTCCATGTGCTTGTCCGTCTTGGCGTCGATGACGTTCTTAATGGCATCAAACTTGTCATTGTGTTTGTAGATCGGAGATGATTGATACGTCTTCGTCATATCTACTTTTCCTAAAGCTTTTGCTCTTGTTTTGAACTCTGATTTGCATGATTTGGATGAAACTAATCCGGACTGACACTGTTTTCAACAGAACAACCATGGTATTGTTTTTTGTGCAGACCCCCTCCAGGCGCGCCCAGGTGGGTTGTGCCCACTTGGTGGCCCCGAAAACCCTGATTCCAACTCTATAAAACCCTATTTTTGGAGAAAAAATAGGGGCAAAGAATTATCACGTTTCACGAGATGGAGCTGTCGCCGCCTCATGTTCTTCATCGGGAGGCCAAATCTGGAGTCTGTTTGGGGCTCTAGAGAGGGGGGTCTTTGATCTTCGTCACCACCAACCCTTCTCCATTACCAATTCCATGATGCTCCCCACCGGGAGTGAGTAATTTCTTCGTAGGCTCGTTGGTCGGTGAGGGAGTTGGATGAGATTCTTCATGTAATCGAGTTAGTTTTGTTAGGGCTTGATCCCTAGTATCCACTATGTTCCGAGATTGATGTTGCTATGATTATGCCATGCTTAATGCTTGTCACTAGGGCTCCAATGCCATGATTTCATATCTGAACCGTTTATGTTTTCACCATTATATCTATGTTCTAGATCCAATCTTTCTGGTCATATGCACCTGCTACGTGTTATGATCCGTAAACCCCGGGGTGACAGTATTCGGGATACTTTCCGGTGATGACCGTAGTTTGAGGAGTTCATGTATTCACTATGTGTTAATGCTTTGTTCCAGTTCTCTATTAAAAGGAGGCCTTAATATCCCGTAGTTTCCTTATGGACCCCGCTGCCATGGGAGGGTAGAACAAAATATGTCATGCAAGTTCTTTTTCGTAAGCACGTATGACTATTTACGGAATACATGCCTACATTATATTTATGAACTGGAGCTAGTGCCGTATCGCCCTAGGTTATGACTGTTATATGATGAATATCATCCAACGAATTCACCGATCCAATGCCTATGAGTTTTCCACATATTGCTCTTGCTAAGTTACTACTACTGCTGCTACTGTTCCAACTGCTACAAAATTATTGCTATCACTGTTACCGTTACTATTACTGTTACCACTGCTATCAAAACTACCATATTATTGTGCTACTGATCACTTTCCTATAGATATTTAATCTCCGTGTGTGGTTGCATTTACAACTCAACTGCTAATACTTACAAATATTGTTTGGATCCCCTTGTGTCGAATCAATAAATTTGGGTTGAATACTCTACCCTCGAAAATTGTTGCGATCCCCTATACTTGTGGGTTATCAAGACCTTTTTTCTGGCGCCGTTGCCGGGGAGCATAGCTATATTTGTTGAGTCACTTGGGGTTATTACCTATTTATCACTATGAAGAATCTGAAGGATACCAAGACTAAGATTTTTCCCTCTAAGACGAGGGGAGGTAAGGAACTGCCATCTAGCTTCACACTTGGTTCACCTTGTATTTTGAGTAGACTTGCAACACCACCACATGTTGCTAATCCTTATATGTCGCAAGTTGTTGATGCTACTTCTATTATGAATGTTACTCATGATGATGCTAGTACCTTGCTTGATGATAATGTGCCACTAGGTGAATTTCTTGATGAACAACTTGCTAGAGCTAAAGTAAAAGAGAATGAAATTACCAAAACTGATGAAGTACTTGAAACTGAAAATCTTGAAACACCTGTTAGACCTAGCGCTCCTAGATATGAATTGCCTAAGGTATCTGAAGGTTATGTTATGGATGAGGAGATAGCTAGATAATTTCTTGCTTGTAATGATAGAGATTATCTAAAGAAATTATTGTGCAAACTGAAGGAAAAATCTTTGAATGCTAGAATGAAATGTGATCCTTAGTTTGCTACCTCACCTATCATTGTTACTGATAAGGATTATGAATTCTTTGCCAACCCAGAGTTAATTACTTTGGTTGAATCCGGTCCTTTCCACGGTTACGAAACTAAAACTATAGTGGCACACCTTAATAAGCTAAATGATATAGCCACCCTTTTCGCTCATGATGATAAAATTCGCTACTATTATATTCTCAAATTGTTTCCGTTCTCATTAAAGGGTGATGCTAAGACTTGGTATAACACTCTTGCTCCTGGTTGTGTGCGTAGTCCCCGGGATATGATTTACTACTTCTTTGAAAAATACTTTCCTGGTCATAAGAAACAAGCTGCCTTACAGGAAATATTTAACTTTGTGCAAATTGAAGAAGAGAGTCTCCCACAAGCTTGGGGGAGGCTTCTCCAATTACTTAATGTTTTGCCTGATCATCCACTTAAGAAAAATGAAATACTTGATACCTTCTATAGTGGACTAAACGATACTTCTAGGGACTTCCTAGATAGTTGTGCTGGTTGTGTTTTCAGGGAATGGACTGTTGAACAAGCTAAGGAATTATTGAATAATATATTGAAAAATTATGATGATTGGACTCTTCCTGAACCAGCACCTAAACCCACTCCAAAGAAGAGGGGTACCTTATATCTCAGTCCTGAAGATATGCAAGAAGCAAAGAAAAGCATGAAGGAAAAATGTATTAAAGCAGATGATGTTAAAAATTTACCCCCTATTGAAGAAATACACGGACTTGACACACCACTACCAAAGGTGGTAGAGGTGAACTCTTTAATGAAATTTGATGAAGGTGATGACGATGCCATGGACCTAGGGTAGGTTCATAGGCCTGACCTATACGCCCTACCCAAAGTCACTACCCTAGAATCAAGGACATTCAAAGTATAGCAAGAGATACCAACTAAAGTAACCATGGAGTGCAATCCACTCGACCAGTTACCCCACTCGGATACCCCCAACTTCACTCAACAAAGATGAAGTCATTCAACCATACAAGAAACCACTCGGAGTACAGAAGACCTAGAGTCACTTAGGATGGCAATGGTCAGGCGTTCACACCGTAGTCTTAAAGATCATTAATAGCACTTTATAGCTGGCATTACAAGTAACGCCCTATCTTAATGTACATTGAACCTTGTAATGGGACGGCTGGGGTCCTGGCGCACTCTATATAAGCCACCCCCCTCCACTGGGACAAGGGTTCGCACCCCTTGTAACACACACTCATATTCTAGTCGACCGCCTCAGGGCACCGAGACGTAGGGCTTTTACCTCCTCTGAGAGGGGCCTGAACTCGTAAACTCGTGTGTACAACCTCTCCGTAGCTAGGGCCTTGCCTCCTCATTCGTACCCCCTACTCTTACTGTCAGACTTAGTACCACGACATGTGATACCCCTTACAATAAACATCCTAGTTAATTCCTTCATGAGTTTGACAACTACATTAGAAAACAAGATCACTTCAATGCCAATGTTATGAAACAATTGAAATATAATTCCGATATGATTTCTCGCCTGAGTGACTTGTTATTTAGAATTTCCAATGATGTTAGAGGTGTAGGAAAACATGCCTCTATGGTTCAGACTCAATTAGAACAAGATGCTAAATCTCAAAGAGAATTGCTTGATGAAGTGAATAATAATATAAATGACTTTGTTGTTAGTAGCAACTACAGGAGGTAAAATGACTTAGGAACCACTTTATCCTGAAGGACACTCCAAAAGGATTGAACTAGATTCACAAATAATTAATAATGATGCACCTAGTCCTTCTAAGAAGAAAAAGAAAAAGAAAAATGATAGGACTTTGCATACCTCTAGTGAACCTGAAATAGGAAAACCTCCTGAAGATAATCATAATGTTTCTATTTCTGATGCTGAAACTCTATCTGGTAATGAACATTCACCTAGTGATAATGAAAAATATAATGAAGATGTTCATGAAGACACTCAACTAGACAATGATAAATAACGAGATAATGATGTTGAAATAGAACCAGCTGTTGATCTTGATAACCCACAACCCAAAAATAAAAGATTTGATAAAAGAGACCTTGTTGCTAGAAAACATGGTAAATAAAGAGAATCATGGGTACAAAAACCCATGCCCTTTCCACCTAAATCAACTAAGAGAAAGGATGAAGAAGAATTTGGACGCTTTGCTAAAATGCTTAGGCCAGTCTTTTTGCGCACTTGCTTGACTAATATTTTAAAGATGGCCCCTTATGCAAAATACATGAAAGACATCATCACTAATAAGAGAAAGATACTAGAAGCTGAAACCACCATGCTTGCTAACTATTCTTTTAAGGATGGAGTACCTAAAAAACTTGGAGACCCAGGAATACCAAATATACCTTGCTCTATCAAAAGAAATCATGTTAAAACTGCTTTGTGCAACTTAGGAGCTGGTGTTAGTGTTATGTCTTTCTCCTTATATAAAAGACTTGATTTGAATAAACTCACACCTACTGAAATATCTTTGCAAATGGCTGACAAATCAACTGCCATACCTATCGGTATTTGTGAGGATGTGCCCGTTGTTGTTGCAAATGTTAATATCTTAACTGACTGTTATACTTGAGATGCCCGAGGACGACAACATGTCGATTATCCTTGGTTGACCCTTCTTAAATACTGCAGGGGCTGTTATTGATTGCAATAAAGCAAGGTCACTTTTCATATAAGTGGTAATGAGCACATGGTGCACTTTCTAAAGAAACAGTTCCAAGTGAATGGTATTATGTTATTGAGAAATCTCTGGTACGTCTCCAACATATGTATAATTTTTTATTGTTCCATGTTGTTATATTATCATTCTTGGATGTTTTACAATCATTTTATACCATTTTTTGGTACTAACCTATTGACATAGTGCCCAGTGTCAGTTGTTGTTTTCTGCTTGTTTTGTACACCGTGGGAAATCAATACCAAACGGAGTCCAAACGCAACAAAACTTTTTGTGGATTTTTTCTGGACCAGAAGACACAAGATTGGACAAAGAAATACCAGAGGGATGCCCCGGGGGGGCACAACCCACCAGGGCGCGCCTGGGCCCCCAGGCACGCCCAGGTGGGTTATGCCCACCTCGGTGGCCTCCCGCACCGCCTCTTTGCTCTATAAACACCCTAATATTCCAGAAACCCTAGGGGAGTTGACGAAAATCAATTCTAGCCACTGCAAGTTCTAGAACCACCAGACCCAATCTAAACACCATCATGGAGGGGTTCATCATGTCCATTGGTACCTCTCTGATGATGTGTGAGTAGTTCATTGTAGACCTATGGGTCCGTAGTTAGTAGCTAGATGGCTCCCTGTCTCTCTCTCTATATATATATATCTTGATTCTCAGTACAATGGTCTCTTGGAGATCCATATGATGTAACTCTTTTTGCAGTGTGTTTGTTGGGATCCGATGAACTTTGAGTTTATGATCAGATCTATGTTTTTATCCATGAAAGTTATTTGAGTCTTCTTTTGATCTCTAATATGCATGATTGAATATAGCCTCGTATTTCTTCTTTGATATTTGGGCTTTGTTTGACCAACTTGATCTATTTATCTTGCAATGGGAAGAGGTGCTTTGTGATGGGTTCGATCTTACGGTGCTTGATCCCAGTGACAGAAGGGGAAACAACACGTATGTATCGTTGCTATTAAGGATAACAAGATGGGGTTTATTTTTACATAAATAGATCTTGTCTATATCATTTCATCGTTCTTATTGCATTACTCCATTTTCCCATGAACTTAAGACACTAGATGCATGCTGGATAGCGGTCGATGTGTGGAGTAATATATAGTAGTAGATGTAGGCAGGAGTCGGTCTACTAATATTGGACGTGATGCCTATATAATTACCATTGCCTGGATATCTTCATGAGTATTTTAAGTTCTATCAATTGCCCAACAATAATTTTCTGTTCCACCGTTTGCTATTTTTCTCGAGAGAAGCCACTAGTGAAACCTACGGCCCCCGGTCTCTTCTTTAATATATTTGCCTTCGCGATCTATTTTTATTTGCTTTTATTTTTAGATCTATTAAACAAAAAATACAAAAATACTGTTGGGGAATGTAGTAATTTCAAAAAAAAATCCTATGCACACGCAAGATCATGGTAGACCGTAAGCGGAAGCGTTATGACAATGCGGTTGATGTAGTCGTACGTCTTCATGATCCGACCGATCCTAGCACCAAAGTTACGGCACCTCTGTGATCTGCACACGTTTGGCTCGGTGACGTCCCACGAACTCTAGATCCAACTGAGTGTCGAGGGAGATCTTCGTCAGCATGATGGTGTGATGACAGTGATGACGAAGCTACCAGTGCAGGGCTTCGCCTAAGCACTGCAATGATATGACCGAGGTGGATTATGGTGGAGGGGGGCACCGCACACGGCTTGGAACAATCAACCTGTGTATCTTAGGGTGCCCCCTGCCCCCGTATATAAAGGAGCAAGGGGGAAGGCTGGTCGGCCCTTGGGGCGCGCCAAGGAGGGGAGGAGTCCTCCTCCTAGTAGGAGTAGGACTCCTCCTTTCCTAGTCCAACTAGGAAGAAGGAAGGGGAAAGGAAGGAGAGGGAGAGAGGGAGGAAAGAGGGGGCGCCGCCCCCCTCCTTGTCCAATTCGGACTCCCAAGGGGGGCAACCCTAGGCCCTCTCCTCTCTCTCCCACAAGGCCCATGTTGGCCCATTAGTTCCCTCGGGGGTTCCGATAACCCCCCGACACTCAGATAATTATCCGGTGACCAACGGAACTCATTCGGTGTCCGAATATAGTCGTCCAATATATCAATATTTATGTCTCGACCATTTCGAGACTCCTCGCCATGTCCGTGATCACATCCGGGACTCCGAACTACCTTCGGTACATCAAAACACATAAACTCATAATACCGATCGTCACCGAACATTAAGCGTGTGGACCGTACGGGTTCGAGAACTATGTAGACATGACCGAGACTCATCTCCGGTCAATAACCAATAGAGGAACCTGGATGCTCATATTGGTTCCTACATATTCTACAAAGATCTTCGTCGGTCAAACCGCATAACAACATACGTTGTTCCCTTTGTCATCGATATGTTACTTGCCCGAGATTCGATCGCCGGTATCTCAATACCTAGTTCAATCTCGTTACCGGCAAGTCTCTTTACTCGTTTTGTAATGCATCATCCCGTAACTAACTCATTAGTCACATTGCTTGCAAGGCTTATAGTGATGTGCATTACTGAGAGGGCCCAGAGATACCTATCTGAAACACGGAGTGACAAATGCTAATCTCGATCTATGCCAACCCAACAAACACATTCGGAGACACCTGTAGAGCACCTTTATAATCACCCATTTATGTTGTGATGTTTGGTAGCACACAAAGTGTTCCTCCGGTATTCGGAAGTTGCATAATCTCATAGTCCATGGAACTTGTATAAGTCATGAAGAAAGCAGTAGCAATGAAACTGACACGATCATAATGCTAAGCTAACGGACGGGTCATGTCCATCACATCATTCTCCTAATGATGTGATCCCAGTCATCAAATGTCAACACATGTCTATGGTTAGGAAACATAACCATCTTTGATTAACGAGCTAGTCAAGTAGAGGCATACTAGGGACTATAAGTTTTGTCTATGTATTCACACATGTACTAAGTTTCCGGTTAATACAATTCTAGCATGAATAATAAACATTTATCATGAATTAAGGAAATAAATAATAACTTTATTATTGCCTCTAGGGCATATCTCCTTCAGTCTCCCACTTGCACTAGAGTCAATAATCTAGTTCACATCACCATGTGATTTAACACCAATATTCACATCTGTATGTGCACCCATAGTTCACATCGTCATGTGACCAACACCCAAAGGGTTTACTAGAGTCAATAATCTAGTTCACATTGCTATGTGATTAACACCCAAAGAGTACTAAGGTGTGATCATGTTTTGCTCATGAGAGAAGTTTAGTCAACGGGTTTGTCACATTCAGAGCCGTATGTATTTTGCAAATATTCTATGTCTAGAATGCTCTTCATGGAGCTACTCCAGCTAATTGCTCCCACTTTCAATATGTATCCAGATTGAGACTTAGAGTCATCTGGATTGGTGTAAAAGCTTGCATCGACGTAACTCTTTACGACGAACTCTTTATCACCCCATAACCGAGAAACATTTCCTTAGTTCTCACTAAGGATAATTTTGACCGCTATCTAATGATCTACTCCTAGATCACTATTGTACCCCTTTCCCAAACTCATGGAAAGGTACATAGTAGGTCTGGTACACAGCATAGCATACTTTATAGAACCTATGGCTGAGGCATAGGGAATTCATTCTCTTTCTATTTTCTGTTGTGGTCGGGTTTTGAGTCTTTACTCAATTTTACACCTTGTTATACAGACAAGAACTCCTTTGACTGATCCATTTTGAACTCTTTCAAGTACTTGTCAAGGTATGTACTCATTGAAAAATCTTTATCAGGCGTCTTGATCTATCTCTATAGATCTTGATACCCAGTATGTTAGCAGCTTCACCGAGGTCTTTTAATGAAAAACTCTTATTCAAGTATCCCTTTATGCTATCCAGAAATTCTATATTACTTCCAATCAACAATATGTCATTCACATATAATATTAGAAATGCTACAGAGCTCCCACTCACTTTCTTGTAAATACAGGCTTCTCAAAAAGTCTATATAAAACCATATGCTTTGATCACACTATCAAAGCATTAATTCCAACTCCGAGAGGCTTGCACCAGTCCATAAATGGATCGCTGGAGCTTGCACGCTTTGTTAGCACCCTTTGGATCGACAAAACCTTCTGGTTGCATCATATACAACTCTTCTTTAAGAAATATCCATTTAAGGAATGCAGTTTTTATATCCATTTGCCAGATTTCATAAAATATGGCAATTGCTAACATGATTCGGACGGATTTAAGCATCGCTACAGTTGAGAAAATCTCATTGTAGTCAACACCTTGAACTTGTCGAAAACCTTTTGCGACAAGTGGAGCTTTGTAGATAGTAACACTACTATCAGCGTCCGTCTTCCTCTTGAAGATCCATTTATATTCTATGGCTTGCCGATCATCGGGCAAGTCCATCAAAGTTCACACTTTGTCTTCATACATGGATCCCATCTCAGTTTCATGGCCTCAAGCCATTTCGCGGAATCTAGGCTCATCATCGCTTCCTCATAGTTCGTAGGTTCATCATGGTCTAGTAACATGACTTCCAGAATAGGATTACTGTACCATTCTGGTCTGGACCATGCTCTAGAAGACCTATGAGGTTCTGTAGTAACTTGATCTGAAGTTTCATGATCATCATCATTAGCTTCCTCACTAATTGGTGTAGGAATCACTGTAACTGATTTCTGTGATGAACTACTTTCCAATTCGGGAGAAGGTACAATTACCTCATCAAGTTCTACTTTCCTCCCACTCACTCCTTTCGAGAGAAACTCCTTTTCTATAAAGGATACATTCTTAGCAACGATCTTGCCTTCGGATCTGTGATAGAAGGTGTACCCAAAGTTTCCTTTGGGTATCCTATGAAGATGCATTTCTTTGATTTGGGTTCAAGCTTATCAGGTTGAAGTTTTTTCACATAAGCATCGCAGCCCCAAACTTTAAGAAATGACAAATTTGGTTTCTTGCCAAACCACAGTTCATAAGGCGTCATCTCAACGGATTTTGATGGTGCCCTATTTAAAGTGTATGTAGTTGTCTCTAATGCATAACCCCAAAACGGTAGTGGTAAACCGGTAAGAGACATCATATATCGCACCATATCCAATAAAGTTCGGTTATGACGTTTGGACACACCATTACGATGTGGTGTTCCAGGTGGCGTGAGTTGTGAAACTATTCCACATTGTTTTAAACAAAGGCCAAACTCGTAACTCAAATATTCTCCTTCACGATCAGATCGTAGAAACTTTATTTTCTTGTTACGATGATTCTCCACTTCACTCTGAATTTCTTTGAACTTTTCAAATGTTTCAGACTTGTGTTTCATTAAGTAGATATACCCATATCTGCTCAAATCATCTGTAAAGGTTAGAAAACAATGATACCTGCCACGAGCATCAACACTCATTGGACCGCATACATCAGTATGTATTATTTCCAATAAGTCACTAGCTCGTTCCATTTTTTCGGAGAACGGAGTTTTAGTCATCTTGACCATAAGGCACGGTTCGCAAGCATCAAATGATTCATAATCAAGTGATTCAAAGTCCATCAACATGGAGTTTCTTCATGAGCTTTACACCGATATGACCCAAACGGCAGTGCCACAAATATGTTGCACTATCATTATCAACTTTGCATCTTTTGGCATCAATATTATGAATATGTGTATCACTATGATCAAGATTCAATAAACCATCAACATGGGTGTATGACCATAGAAGGTTTTATTCATGTAAACAGAATAACAATTTATTCTCTGTCTTATATGAATAATCGTATCGCTATAAACATGATCTAATCATATTTATACTCAACGCAAACACCAAATAACATTTATTTAGGTTCAACACTAATCTCGAAAGTATAGGGAGTGTGAGATGATGATCATATCAATCTTGGAACCACTTCCAACACACATTGTCACTTCACCCTCAACTAGTCTCTGTTTATTCTATAACTCCTGTTTCGAGTTACTAATCTTAGCAACCGAACAAGTATCAAATACCCAGGGGCTACTATAAACACTAGTAAGGTACACATCAATAACCTGTATATCAAATATACCCTTGTTCACTTTTCCATCCTTCTTATCCACCAAATACTTAGGGCATTTCTGTTTCCAGTGACCATTTCCTTTGCAGTAGAAGTGAAAGTGCTAGTTATCGACTACAGGGAGGGTGAATAGGCGGTTTTTATGAAAGACTTCAAAACATGGGAGTTTCAAAGACAAACAGGAGAAACAACACTATTCGTATGCAGCGGAAGGTTGACTACACTAGAAAAACCATAGTCACGTATTCAATGATGTGAAAGCATGAAGACTATTAGCAGCTAGGTAGTAAGGATCAGGGTGGAAGACAGTATGAAGCCAATCAGAGCAAGTAGTCACACAGTGAAGTCAAACAGGCAAAGCAATCAGGCAATGACTTCACATAGACAAACTGTAAGTAAGGAGAGTAAGAGATAGAACCAGTGTGTTATGAAGACAAGGATTTTTTCGACCAGTTCCAGTTGCTGTGACAACTGTACGTCTGGTTAGGGAGGCTGAGATTGAACTCAGAAGACCGTGTCTTCACCTTATTCCCCTTGAGCTAAGGACACACAGTCCTCGCCCAATCACTCTGGTAAGTCTTCAAGGTAGACTTCCAAACCTTCACAGACTTCGTTCACCGGCAATCCACAATGATTCTTGGATGCTCAGAACGCGACGCCTAACCGGCTGGAGGATTCACAGTCCTCAAGTGTAACAAGTCTTCAGATCACGCGGACAGAAAGACTTCAGTGATGCCAAACACTCTCTGGGCTTTGGGTGGTTTGGGCTTTGTCCTCGCAAGGATTCTCTCTCTCAAAGGCTTCGGAGGTGGGTTGCTCTCAAACGACAACAGCCATTGCTAACTCTGAGCAGCCACCAATTTATGGTGTAGGGGGTGGGCTATTTATAGCCACTAGGCAACCCGACCTGATTTGTCCGAAATGACCCTGGGTCACTAAGGAACTGACACGTGTCACAATGGTCAGATTTCAAACACACGCGACAGCTTGACTTGGGCTACAAGTAAAGCTGACTTATCCGACTCTGGATAAGATTTGCTCTCATTGTCTTCGCTCGAAGACATAGGATTTTGGTTGAGCATCACTTCAGTCACTCTGACTTTGTTCACTTGGACCCCACTTAACAGTACGGTGGTTCCTATGACTTAACAAAGAAGAAAAGAAACAACGAAACTACTAAGTCTTCGCGCTCCATAGTCTTCACTCAATGTCTTCTTCTGTCATAGTCTTCAGTGTGAATGTCTTCACGTACCACCATTATCTTCAATGTCTTCATACATTTTTAGGGGTCATCTACGGTAGGTAAACCGAATCAAGGAGGGACTACTACCTGTGTTATCCTGCAATTGTCACAAACACATTAGTCCCTCAACCACGTTTGTCGTCAATACTCCAAAACCAAACTAGGGGTGGCACTATATGCACTTACATTCTCCCCCTTTTTGGTGATTGATGACAAACTGATTGAAGTTTTCAACGGGGATATAAATATGTGAAATTGTAAAGGATGAGGTATTGTCTTCATAAGTAGCAACAGGCTCCTCCTGAAGATGTGCATATAAATAATTTGCTTTTGGAATGCAAATGCACATGGCAGGTTCTACTTGTGGAGATCCTCTTCAACTTATGAAGAAAAATCATCATGCATGATTCGATGTAACGAAAATAATGACATGCATAATGAAAAATGGACGTCTGCAAAATGATTTAAGTGCAGAAGTTATCATCGTACATGCGGAATTTATCATCGCATCACAAAATAGCAAATAAGTAGCAGACGACCATCGAGTTTAAGTGTTACAACTCAGAGAACCAAATGTATCAAGAGCAAGAGTTGTAAACACTAGGCAAAATATAATGCAACCGCCCATATGAACCCGCTTGAAGACTATCAACACATAGCTTCTCCCCCTTTTGTCAGTAAGGACCAAAAAGGGTTGAAGACAGTGAGCCTCTACTCGTTCCCAGAAGGAGTAGGAGAAGATGCAGGGTTGGTGTCGAGGTTTGGCAATGCAGACGAACTTGGAGCAGTGTCGATACGTGTTGGAGGTGGTGAAGTAGCATCATCTTGATCATCGATCACACGAGCATTCATGGTTGCAGCAGAAGAGGAGTACTCTGAGTCTTCAAGAGATGGAGTGCGCCGCAGAACAGCATTTCTGGGCGGAGTGGAATCAAACTTGAATCGTTCTGAGAAGCCATCGTCCTGAAGATCTTCCTCAGCACACATAAGCGTCAGCCCTTTCCATGTGCGTCGACAGGTTTCATGCGTGACAAAGGCATTCTTGGTTGCAAGGTTGCGAATGCGGTTGACGTCAGTCATGATGCTCTGCATATGGCGCTTGAGCCAATCATGATGCCTATCCTGCTTTTGATGCAGGCCAACAAGAAGCTCTCGGTCATTGAGAACACGAGATCGCTTTCGAGGCTGTTGAGCAATTGTGTTGTCAGTGGCTCGGTTTGGGCATGGTGAGGTGCATGTGTAGTACCAGCCAATGGATAGACTCGAGTGGCAGCCAGCACACCTTCAATGGGCTAAGTGAAGCTCTGACGATCAATGTTATGAAGATAAAGTGGCTCCTTGTCAGGCTCTGGATAGATGGCTCCAATAGACATATCAACATCTGGCAAGAAGACAACGTGGTTGCGTGCAGATGGCTGATAGTTGAAAGCAGTGTGAAGCTTGATCAGACGCATGATCCATGGAGCATAGAACTTGAAGCCAAAAATGTCAGATCCTGATGCAGCAAGTTGGCGGATGAAGAAATCTTGTGCATTGAAGCATTTTCCATGAAGAATATGGAAGACCAATGTCTTCATTGCACCTTCTAGCTTGGCCTTTGGAGAATGTCCTTTGATGGGCCAGAGAGTTCGCCTTATGATGTAATAGATTGCGCGTGGCAAATACTCAAGGTCTTCAACAAAGAACTCCGTAGGATATTCTGCATCTGGAGGCAATGGCTTCATCATGCTGAGCATCTAGCTCATGTCGGGTTCTGGCTTGTGAAAGATGCTTTCCACAGCAGCAGTGTGAAGCTGACAACCAGGTTCATAGAGATCACCTGGAGTGGGCAGGCCAGTAAGCTCAATGACATCAAATGCTTTGGCTTCATGATGGATATTTCATGTCATCCACTCAAGGACCCAAGTCTTAGGATCCCTGTTGTAGCCTCTAATATGAAGAGTGACGTAGAATTGAAGCAGCAACTCTTCATTCCAGTGCTCCTTATCAGTGATGAAATGTAGTAAGCCAGCCTCTCTGAAGCAATCTAGAGCTTCTTCTAAGCAGGGCAGGCCAGCTATGGCTTCAGTATCAAGGCGCATATGCTGAAATATGCGGCCTTGGTTGTACAGGATGCATGAATAATAGTTGCGCTGCTGATAACTCCAGAACCGATCAGGTGAAATCTTGGGCCTGGTGTAGGGGTTCTTATCGCTATCGAAGAAGGTGTTGTGTGCAATGAAGCCGTTGACATGGAAAGATCCTGGTGAAGTGGCAGTACCTAGAAATCTGGGAAGTCTTGGCTTTGGCTTCTGAACCTTAGGCCTGTGCTCGACATGGTAATCAAATTGAGGACCAGCAGCAAGTGGAGGAATCAGAATAGGCCATATGACAGTGACAAGTTGGCCATAGTTATATGCTTGCTCGATGGTATGTATGTGGCCTTGGAGGTGGAACAGGAGCAGTGGCATTGACTTCAGGCTGCAGATTTGTGTCAGATGCGGCATTGACTTTAGCTATTTCATGGGCTTCATTGGCCTCATTGGCCGCTGGTGCATTTCCCACTGTAGGCTGGCTTCATCCATGACAACGTCATTGGCTTCTGGAATGTCAGTTGTGGCAGCCTCAGGATTCTCACCCTCCACTTGAATAGCTGGAGGTTCTGGCATAGACTGGTTCTCTTCATTAACTTCTTCTTGAGTTGCAGGGGGAGTAGCAATATGCTCTTCTTCTTGTGTTGCTTCGGCTGATGCAACCGGTGGGTCTTCAGCAGCATTGGCTTCAGACACAGGGACCGTCACAGAAGGATTGTCTTCAGAGAACACTTGACGTGCCACTGAACTTGACAAGTTGGAGCCCTCTTTTGTGATGGTGGTCATGTAGACAGATGGCCCCAGTCCTTTGCGAAGCCGTTGGAATACGGGCGACGCCTTTGGTGATGGTGATGTCTCCATGTAGTTGTCATCATTGGACATGGGGCTGATGACGGGCACAGATGACTGTTGGGGTGTACTTGGTGAGTCTTGATGTGGGGTAGCTGGCTGGGGGCGATCATCCCACGATGCATCTTGTGAGATCAGCGTTAAAGGACGACCAATACTGATAATCTCACTGTTCGTTTGAATAGGCGATGATACCGATGGGCGCTCGATCTGAGGAAGAACTTCATCATCTTCTACATTGTCTTGGGGACTGACGGAGTCCTGGATTAGGGGGTGTCCGAATAGCTGAACTATCACCGTTGGCCGGACTCCTGGACTATGAAGATACAAGATTGAAGACTTCGTCCCGTGTCCGGATGGGACTTTCCTTGGCGTGGAAGGCAAGCTTGGCGATACGGATATATAGATCTCCTACCATTGTAACCGACTATGTGTAACCCTAACCCTCTCCGGTGTCTATATAAACCGGAGGGTTTTAGTCCGTAGGACGAACAACAATCATACCATAGGCTAGCTTCTAGGGTTTAGCCTCTTTGATCTCATGGTAGATCCACTCTTGTACTACCCATATCATCAATATTAATCAAGCAGGAGTAGGGTTTTACCTCCATCGAGAGGGCCCGAACCTGGGTAAAAACATCGTGTCCCTTGTCTCCTGTTACCATCCGCCTAGACGCACAGTTCGGGAACCCCTACCCGAGATCCGCCGGTTTTGACACCGACGTTGGTGCTTTCATTGAGAGTTCCTCTGTGTCGTCGCCATCAGGAAGGATGCCTCATCCCGTCTTTAAAGACGACACCGTTGCTAAAGGAGCTTTGGCCATCGGCCAAACTCTCCGGCTAGGTGGTTTTCTTATGACCGCCTGCTCGGCCGCCGCGCCGACGATGACTTCTCGGGTCATCAAAAGCAATCTTCACGTCAACTCGGAACTCGCCGAGCAGTTAGATCCGATGGAGCTCTCCTCCTTAAACGAGCTCTTGGATTGCATCGCCGCCCTGGGAGTCGCTACAGACTACGACCAGATTGGACCTAAAACCGATCTGAGAGAGATTAACTCTCCCCAGGCTACCCACCATGTTGCTGTGGTAGAGGAACAATACGGCGACCCTTCTTATATCCTAAGGACTAACTATGTACGGATTCCTAACCCCTCCATGCCGGATTCCCGCAGAGGGGAGAACACCACTCAAGCCCTGAACTTAAAGTCAGGCAGTAGGCTAGATTCATCGGACAACGTCCAATAACCCAAGTTTCCAAGTTTGGAAGCTTCTTGGCCCCTGAGTCTTAGATCGGACGGAATTCATAATTTAACTCCACCCACCCACCCAAACATAAGCGATCTATCCCAAATCCGGCAAGAGCCTGCTGAAACAGTACATCATTACTGGGCCAGATTCCTACTGGTCATGAACAGGATAAAGGACTGCCGTGAAGAGGACGCAATTTCATTCTTCTGCATTAATTGCACGGATGAAGGAATCCTCAACGCCGTAAGTCGTCGCGAAATTACATGCTTTGCTCACTTGGTGTCCATAGTACAAAAGTACTGTGCGATGGAGAGCGCCTAGAAAACCGAAATCAAATTTTGGGATAATCCGGCCTTGAACACAACCCCAGTCCAAAGTAAAAGGGTGCATCATTACCAGGCACCTGGGTTAAATACCAAAAAGCAAAAACCCTCTAAAGGGCATGGAACCGTACTGGAGGGATGGCTCAATGGACCCTGCAAAATTCATAGTACAGAGGGCGCCACGCCAACTCATAGCCTTAGAGCATGTTGGATACTATGGAAGGTGACCAAAAGTAGCAAAGAGCTTCTAGCTCCAGAGCACCAGCCCAGCAATACCAGTACGGTATTAACTGTCTTCGAAAATTTTGCGTCAAATAATATGCGGAAACGAACACTCCACAGCCTCGCCGAAGTCCACCAGGTAGCAAAAATAAATCCATGGAGTGACACGGCTATTACCTTTAACGCCAGTGACGAACCTACATTCTGAACAGCCCGAGCAGTAGCCGCATTGGTCCTCAGTCCAATAGTGGACGGCTTTCACCTTACCAAGATACTCATGGATGGCGGCAGCGGATTAAACCTCACTTACGAGGAAACCCTTCGAAAAATGGAAATAGACTGGAGCCGCATTGAGTGAAGCAGCGTAACCTTTAGAGGAATAATCCCCAGTCAGGAAGCATGCTGTACAGGAAAAATCACACTGGCTGTGGTGTTCGGCACGCCGGATAATTACAGGTCCGAGGAGGTCACATTCCAAGTGGCCCCGTTCAGCAGCGGATACCACGCTCTATTAGGGTGAGAGGCATTCACAATTTTTCAAGCTATACCCCATTACGGGTACATGAAGCTCAAAATGCCCGGACCCAACGGAATCATCACTCTTGCTAGTGACCCAGACATAGCACTCCGTGCCGAAAATAAAATAGTCGCACTTACCCTTGAGGCACTATCCGAAGCCCTAGCGGCCAAGGAACTCACTGCGCTGCGCTCCACAGTGAACAGGGACGATGTGATACTCGATAAGAGATCCAAGTCCACCTCTTTTAAACCGGCGGACGAAATAGTAAAATTCCAAGTCCATCCAACAGACCCTACAAAAACGGCCTCCATTGGAGCACAATTAAACCCTGATGTAGACGCTGCACTACGAGAATTCTTATGCGAAAATTGGGACATCTTTGCCTGGCACCCTTTAGACATGCCAGGAATCCCACGCCGGCTAGCCGAGCATAGCCTAAATATCCTAAAAGGATTCAAGCCAGTCAAACAAGCTCTTCGGCGCTTCTCCGAACCCAAGAGACAGGCCATGGGAGAGGAACTAGCCAAACTATTGGAGGCCGGATTCATTAGAGATATAAAACATCCGGACTGGCTAGCAAACCTGGTAATGGTACCAAAGAAGGACAAATCCTGGCGCCTGTGTGTCAATTTCAAGGACCTTAACAAGGCTTGCCCAAAGGATCCCTCCCCCTTCCCCGCATCAATCAAATTATCGACGCTACCGCAGGACACGATTCATTGTGCTTCCTCGATGCATACTCCGGCTACCACCAAATTAAGATGGCAGAGCCAGACCAAGCCGCAATGGCATTCATCACTCCATACGGCCCATTCTGCTTCAACACAATACCCTTCGGGCTCAAAAACGCCGGCACAACATATCAGCGCATGATTCAGACATGTCTGGCAAACCATATCGGCAAAACAGTGGAGGCATACGTAGATGATGTGGTCATCAAATCCAAGCATGTTGAAACTCTAGTAGACGACTTGAGGCTCACATTCGACAATCTCCGAGCATATGACATTAAGCTCAACCCGGAAAAATGCATTTTCGGCGTACCAGCCGGAAAGCTCTTGGGCTTCATCGTATCCGGTAGAGGAATTGAAGCAAACCTAGCCAAGATCCGAGCTCTGTCACAATTGGATATCCCAAAAGACCTCAAACAAACACAAAAATTGACTGGATGCGTGGCGGCTCTTAGCCGCTTTATCTCCCGCTTAGGAGAAAAGGCATTACCCCTTTATCGCCTCCTGCGGTGTACCGAACACTTCGAGTGGACGGATGCCGCCACGGCCGGACTCGAAGAAATCAAAGCCATATTGGCAACAAATCCGGTCCTGGCCGCGCCCAACACGGGCGAACCAATGCTATTATACATCGCGGCAACCCATCAAGTTGTAAGCGCGGTGCTCGTTGTCGAACGAGAAACGGATGGACACAAGTTCCCTCTCCAAAAACCAGTTTACTACGTGTCCACTGTCCTAACTCCATGCAAGTCACGGTACCCGCATTATCAAAAGATAGCATACGCGGTGTTCATGGCATCCCGGAAGCTGCGACACTACTTCCAAGAGTGTTCGATAACAGTAGCCTCCGAAGTACCTCTTAATGACATTATAAACAACCGCGACGCAACGGGCCGGATTGCCAAATGGGCCATCGAGCTCCTCCCGTTCGACATAACTTACAAGCCACGGCGAGCTATTAAGTCGCAAGTTTTGGCCGACTTCATCGCCGAATGGAATGAAACCGAACTCCCTAAAGAGTACGGCGCATATTCCAACTGGATCATGCACTTCGACGACTCCAAAATGTTGGCTGGCCTGGGGGCTGGCGTTCTTCTGACGTCCGCAACCGGAGATACAGTCCAATACGTACTTCAGATAATGTACATGGACTCCAACAACGCAGCTGAATACGAGGCCCTTCTACATGGTCTCCGGATGGCAGTCTCCATGGGCATTCAGTGCCTAGAGGTCCGCGGGGATTCAAACCTCGCGATATCCCAAATAAATGGAGACTTTGATGCCAAGGATCCGAAAATGGCATCTTATCGCAACGCCGTCCTAAAAATGTCAGCTCAGTTTGAGGGGCTCGAATTTCACCATATAGCCCAAGAGAACAACCAGGCAGCAGACGTGTTGGCACGCATTGGCGCAAAGCGCGATGCCGTCCCTCCCAACATCTTCCTAGAGAGGCTTTTCAAGCCATCCGTATTATGGGAGGGAGAGTCCGGAAATAACAGCCCGGACCCAACCACACTACCCCTCACCGAACATTCTGACATAGTTGGTGGCTCTGCCAATGAAATAACACCATCAGCCCACACAATAATGGCAGTCATTGCCCCGTGGACAGAACCATTCCTAGCCTGCCTAACTAGGCAGGAACTTCCCGAGGACCAAAACGAGGCCCGCTGCATAGTGCAGCGATCTAAAGCCTATAAGGTCCATGAGGGAGAGCTTTATAAGAAAAGCACAACCGGAGTCCTTCAAAGGTGTATCTCTGAAGAGGAAGGGCGAAATCTTCTGGCTGAAATTCATGCCGGACTTAGCGGGCACCACGCTGCAGCCCGGGCCCTTGTAGGCAAGGCCTTCCATACAGGATTTTATTGGCCGACGGCCCGGGCAGATGCTCAGGACTTGGTCCAACAATGCGTAGGATGCCAGCTCTTTGCTAATCAAAGCCACATGCCACCTACCGCCCTCAAAACTATACCCATCACCTGGCCGTTCACGGTCTGGGGGCTTGATATGGTTGGACCCCTTAAAGGAGGAACCCACAAGCAAAATACCTACTGGTCATGGTGGATAAATTCACCAAATGGATAGAGGCAAAGCCTGTTAAGACGGACGAATCCGGACCGGTGATAGACTTCATATCAGGGGTAGTACACCGTTACGGCGTCCCCCATAGCATCATCACTGATAATGGCACGAACTTCACGGCCGACGAGGTCAAACTCTGGTGAAAAAACATGGGCATCAAGCTCGACTACGCTTCAGTCTATCACCCTCAAACTAACGGTCAAGTCGAGCGAGCAAACGGTCTAATCATGAGCGGCATTAAACTCGGACTAGTGCGCTCCCTCAAGGAATCTAATACGCACTGGGTAGAGGAGCCCGACTCCATACTCTGGGGGCTGCGGACCACGCCGAATCGCACTACCGGATTCACACCATTTTTTATGGTGTACGGCACAGAGGCAGTTTTGCCCTGCGACATAATTCATGACTCACCTCGCGTGTGCATGTACGAAGAAAGAGAAGCCGAGCTTGATTGGCAGGAGAGTTTGGACGCCTTGGAGGAGGAGCGCGACGTGGCAAAAGCCCGTTCCGCATTCTATCAACAGCAGGCTCGAAGATACCAAAGTAGGGAAGTACGGGCCAAAACTTACAATGTTGGCGAATTAGTTCTACGCCTGCCGGACAAGAAAAAGGACAAACTCAAGCCCAAATGGGAGGGTCCCTTCATCATCGACCAAGTCCTGACCGGCGGAGCGTACCGTCTGTGGAACACATAGGATAACCGACTAGAGCCCAACCCATGGAATGCAGCCCGTCTCCGAAGATTTTACGCCTAGCGTCAGACTCGGGGTTCGTCTCCTTCCTCCGTCTATATTTTATACTTTAACTGTCCTCCATTTTTCTCCTTCTCCCTCCTTTTTTCTGAAGCCGTTGGAGGCTCATTTGCGCACTGTTCGCACACACTTGACGCGTTATCCACGCTCAGTATACCTGGGGGCTTCTTTAACAGAAGCTTATTTATACGGGCTTTATGCCCAACACATGTGTCACACTTCCGCATGTACCTTTTATTCACCATTATATGCATCGATATGACTTAAGTTTTGGCCAAGCTGGGTTGCCTGGCTCCTGTGCTTACCCCTACGTTCCCGATTGTTCGGCTAGGTGGTAAAGGGAGCACCTCTGCGATTGTTATCGCCGGGTCAGCCGGACGTGTACCTCAGACTGGGTGAAGCCGAAAGCTAGCGTTCTTAAGGGAATATTCGGTCGGTGAACTAAAAGACGATTTCTTACTTATTCATTTCTCTGCCCCCAAATGTTTTTCTGCTTTTTTTGCAGTCCGGACATGCACTTTAGGGCATGCCTCCCAGGGAAAGGAACCCCTAACGGAACTATTCTCCCTTGAAGATGTTTCTTACTAACCATGTAATATAACATAACTAGTTGGGCACTTGTCTGATAGAGCACTAATGACCCCTACGCCTGGTCTCCACGCATGCCCCGGTTCTTACATAACCGCGAGGGTATTCGGACACACTCCGGACTATAGGGTCCCGAGGTTGAAGCAAAAGGGTCCGCTACGACAAACGATCTACAATCCGGCTAGAAGGCATTTTACATGTCATTTTTAATTACATAGTCAAATCGACTGATTGTATTCCTCTTCAATACCATCTAATAGGCTGTCTAGTTTACAGTCCCGCTGGGAATACTTTGCGGCCAACTCTACTTGGCCGTACACTAAGCTCACAGGGATCTCCTTCCCATAGGGCCCCACAGGTCTGACCTCGGCCATGTGGTTTGGGTCAGCCTTCGTGTACCGCGTCTTCACCATGGCCTAGGCCTCCCTGGCGCCTTGACGGCAGGCCGATATCTTCCATAGCTGGAAGCGCCACCGTGCTCCCTGAAGCCTCTCTGCAATCTCTCCAAGGCCTTCGGGTAGGGAGATGGATGGCCACAAGGCCTGGGCGACGTCTCTCATCACCTGCCGAACTCGTTCGTGCAGTTGCAGCAGCTCGGGAAGTAGGTCACCCGTTGAACCGGGCATTTCCTCTGCAGGACGACCTGTGAGCATACCTACAGACATATTTCTATTAGTCGACTTCCTCGCCGAACTCTTCTTTTCAAAAAAGCTCGCTCAAGCACTTACTATAAATGCCGCGACGAAGCCGCCGATTCTCCTTAACAGAGTCAGACAGCTGGGCTCGAACATCCTTTAGTTCCTCACCCAGCTGGGTGTTGGCATCTTGGAGATTATTTTTCTCTTGCCTCACCCTTGTAAGCACATTCTCGCCGGCCTTTAACTGGCGCAGGAGATGTTGCTTGTCCGGATCTAGTCCGGCGCCATCTCCAATATTATTGTCAGACTTATACACACGCCGCACTTCAAAAACTACTTATCTTTCGAAGTATATATTACCGGAGGGGGTCTCTGTGGCTCCCCCTGGGGCGGCTAGTGCGGCCTCAAGCTGGGCCTTGCACTCTTCAAGCTCCTGAGACAGTCGGGTATTCTTTTCCGTAAGATCCTGCATAACAAATGATCCTTAAATCAGTTCTCCTAACTATTTTAAGTCTTGGGGGCTACTGGCATATATAACCATCAAATCTCCTCACCCGTATGTCCTTTACATACTGCTCCGTGGCTCTGGCTAGACCATCTTGAGCGGCACGGAGGTGCGCGTCTCCCGAATTGAAGGCGTTCAATGCCTCTTGGGAGAAACATGCGTCACGAAGAACTGTCCGACGACGCCTGTGATTCATGGCAATCTCCACCTCAGAGTTGGTGGCGGACAATCTGTCGGCATCCTCTGTCGGAGGAGCATCCAATGCATGCCTCGTGTTCACCTTCGCTTCCGGACCCGGCGCTGGAGCCTGGCTGGCGGAGGCTCGATTGGCCATCTCTCCGGACACAGTCCAGCGAGCACTCTTTTTCCTGAAAGAAGCACCAGCGTTAATATACCTTCCTGGAATCAATCCTGGGAATATGGTGATACGCCTTACCGTTGCGGCTGCATTTCAATCTGGACCGCACTTCTTCTTAGCCTGCATGGCCATGCTGCCCCTTGTTGGCTAGCCGCCGCGGGCTCGGCCTCCCGCCTCGAAGGCACCCCCTGCGGAACACCATTAATATACGGTGATCAAAAATAAGCACGGATGGGTCATTATCAAAGTACTGGGGCTTCGGTCTCAGTTACCTGTGAGGCTGGAAGTATTCCGGGGTAATCGGCCATAATGGCGACCAAGGCATTATCGGTGCTTAGTTGGTGAAATACCCCATCAATCAGCTCCACCAATATGTCCGGATCCTCTTGGGAGGCCGGATCAAGGAACTGTTCCGGATCCTCTGGTTGCGGAGGCGGGCTCTTTATATCTTTTACGGCCCGACGTAGTTCCTGCGTCAAACTCACAAAATGAGACATATAACTATGGGAGTACGGATCGGATGTGCAAAAAAGGAGTTATTCGCTTACCCAGCTTCGAGGATTGTTCATAGAAAATCCGTTCAATGGACTGACGCAGAGAAAATCCTCCTCTTCCCCCTTGTACAACGCGGACAAGATCTTCGCTAGATCGGCGACCGATCCCGGCCCCTTACGGCCATGACGGGTGGCATCGTCCTCCTCGTTAAAATCCCACATGGGGTGGCCCCTATACTGGAGCGACTGCACCCCCGCATAATGCATGTGGCCATGACACCGATCATGGTCAGTCCGGAATGAGCTAGCAACCTTATTCGGCTCATCAGGTAAAAGACGTCCCTGTCGCTGTTCCTCTGGGGGCTCCGTGGACGCCAACTTAGGCGTTTCTTCAAGGGAGCATTACTAAACTCCGGGAGACCGGTCCGAACGGGATCCGGTAGCGGGGCGTCTTCTATATAAAACCATTCTGAAGGCCAGTCTTCGGACGCCTTCTTCGGGGTTCCGGATAGATATCCGGTCCCGGCGATGCACCATAGCTCGGCTCCGCCCACTTGATATATTGACCCCTCATGAGAACGGGGTACAAGGCAGAACAATATCTTCCACATCGCAAAATGAGCCTCGACGCCCAAAAACAGTTCGCAAAGGGCTACGAAGCCCGCGATGTGTAGAATGGAGGCAGGCGTAAGGTGGTGCAGCTGGAGGCCATAGAACTCCAGGAGTCCCCGGAGAAACGGATGTATTGGAAATCCGAGTCCTCTTATCAGATAAGAGATAAAGCATACCCGCTCTCCTTGGGAAGGATCAGGGACGCTCTCCACTTGCTTTCCGCCCTTATAGGTGGCGAGTCCGGCTCGAACCGGAACCATGAAGGCTGGGGGAAGAAATCCCTTGGTTTGGAGCATCACTAGCTTGCTATGCGAGACTGAGCACCTCTCCCAATCCCCAGGCCGGGGGCTGGGAGCGTGAGAGGAGGAGTTGTGTTGACTGTCCATGATGGAATGGATTTTTTGTCAGAGGCGCTCCGATGAAAGCTTGCGAAGGGGGGATGGTGTGATTCGGATCTAGATCCTCGTCTCTTTTTATAGGCAGCTCATTTGCACAGCTAGGGGGGAAAGTGTAAAAATACCCTGGCTTTTCGCATTGGTTTGACACGTGGAAGATGGCCATTATTGGGCGTGGAAGCCAAGGAGCGCAGCATTTATCAGAAGCCGGACACTATTCGACAAGTATATGGAATTTGGAGAAGAACCCGCCTCGCAATGCCGAAGACAATCTATGCGCCGGACTCGTCGTCATTGAAGCTTGGTTCGGGGGCTACTGAGGGAGTCCTAGATTAGGGGGTGTCCGGATAGCCGAACTATCACCGTTGGCCAGACTCCTGGACTATGAAGATACAAGATTGAAGACTTCGTCCCGTGTCCGAATGGGACTTTCCTTGGCATGGAAGGCAAGCTTGGCGATACGGATATGTAGATCTCCTACCATTGTAACCGACTATGTGTAACCCTAACCCTCTCCGGTGTCTATATAAACCGGAGGGTTTTAGTCCATAGGACGAACAACAATCATACCATAGGCTAGCTTCTAGGGTTTAGCCTCTTTGATCTCGTGGTAGATCCACTCTTGTACTACCCATATCATCAATATTAATCAAGCAGGAGTAGGGTTTTACCTCCATCGAGAGGGCCCGAACCTGGGTAAAAACATCGTTTCCCTTGTCTCCTGTTACCATCCGCCTAGACGCACAGTTCAGGAACCCCTACCCGAGATCCACCGGTTTTGACACCGACAGGGACCAATGTCTTCAATCGCGATAGGATCAACGACTGGAACTTCTTGTTCTTCAGGAGCCTTTGTGGAAGCAGGCTCATGTACAATCAACTGACGCTCTTGATTGTCGGATGGAGGGGGAGCATAAGCAATGGGTTCAACAACAAGGGGCTCTTTGGGAGCAGCCCAATCTCTCTTCTTGGTCTTCCTCTTATTAGGTGGTGGTGCTTCATCAGTGTTATGCTTGGTTTTCCTCTTCCTGGCTTCGGCTTCAGCTGCCTTGGTTTTCTTCTGTTCAGAAGCCACTGTGGAGACCTTAGGCTTCGAGCCCGTCATGCTGGCAGGGAAGAGAATGCGAGGTTCTTCCCGCCTTGGAGCTTCAGTGGAGCCACAGTAGACTTCTTCTTTTGCTTGGCAGCCATCTTGGGCTCAATACTAGGACGCCCAAGTGCCTTGCACTTTTCAGCTTCGTTGTAAGCTTGAACACACTTGGTGGCAAGAGTTTTCATGCGCTCTCTTGAGCCTTTGGCTTCTTCACGCTTCTTGCGAAAGGCTTCTTTAAGGTCATTCAGCATCACCTTGAATTATTGGACATCAGCCACACTCAGCTTGGCCACATGCTTCTTGAACTATTCCTTCTCGAAGTCAATCTTGTGTTTCAGTTCAACAATTCGCTGGGCCAGAGCTAGCTCAGGAGCAATTGCGCCTTGGAAGGCGGCGCTGATGCCAATGGGAAGTTGAAGATCATCAAAGCTGAGATCTTGATTGTCAAATCATTCATCAATGAAATTGTGCAAGATATTCACATCAAAGAGGGGCAGATCATTGAAGATCTCTGCCTCTTGCTTGCTCTTGATCAGTTGCTCCAGAGCATCCTCACCAAATTCTTCATCTGAAGAAAAATCAATGGCTTCAGATTTGTTCCTCAGGACGGCAGCTCGTGTCAGTGCTTGGCTGAGTCTTTGAACATGTTTCTTCTGTGGCTTCTCACGCTTCTTGGAGACGCGAGAGAGATCTTCAGTGTTATTGCTGGGAGCAGAAGGGGCTGTTGCCAATGGCTTCACTCTCGAATCCTTTGGAGTAGCAGATGATTTTGCAGCTTTAGTCTTATTTTGCTTCTGAGGCTTTGGAGCCGGAGCTGGAGCTTCATCTGTGTCAGCATCATCATCAGAATGATCCACTTTGGCACCTTGAACAATAATGTGAGTGATGAGGCCAGCAAGGTTGTAAAAGGGGCTGACGGAGTCCCGGATTAGGGGTGTCCGGATAGCCGAGCTATCACCTTTGGCCGGACTCCTGGACTATGAAGATACAAGATTGAAGACTTTGTCCCGTGTCTGGATGGGACTTTCCTTGGCATGGAAGGCAAGGTTGGCGATACGGATATGTAGATCTCCTACCATTGTAACCAACTCTATGTAACCCTAACCCTCTTCGGTGCCTATATAAACCGAAGGGTTTTAGTCCGTAGGACGAACAACAATCATACCATAGGCTAGCTTCTAGGATTTAGCCTCTCTGATCTCGTGGTAGATCTACTCTTGTACTACCCATATCATCTATATTAATCAAGCAGGAGTAGGGTTTTACCTCCATCGAGAGGGCCCGAACCTGGGTAAAAACATCGTGTCCCTTGTCTCCTGTTACCATCCGCCTAGACGCATAGTTCGGGACCCCCTACCCGAGATCCGCCGGTTTTGACATCGACATTGGTGCTTTCGTTGAGAGTTCCTCTGTGCCGTCGCCATCAGGAAGGATGCCTCATCCCGTCTTTAAAGACGACACTGTTGCTAAAGGAGCTTTGGCTATCGGCCAAACTCTCCGGCTAGGCGGTTTCCTTATGACCGCCTGTCCGGCCACCGCGCCGACGATGACTTCTCGGGTCATGGAAAGCAATCTTCACATTAGCTCGGAACTCGGCGAGCAGTTAGATCCGATGGAGCTCTCTTCCGTAAACGAGCTCTTGGATCGCATCGCCGCCCTGGGAGTCACTATAGACTACGATCAGATTGGGCCTAAAACCGATCTGAGAGAGATCAATTCTCCCCAGGTTACCCACCATGTTGCCGTGGTTGAGGAGAAATACGGTGACCCTTCCTCTATTTTAAGGACTAGCTATGTCCGGATTCCCGATCCCTCCATGCCGGATTCCCGCGGAGGGGAGGACGTAACTCAAGCCCTGAACCTAAAGTCAGGCAGCAGGCTAGATGCATTGGACAACATCCAAGAACCCAAGCTTCCGAGTTTGGAAACTTCTTGGCCCCTGAGCCTGAGATTGGACGGGGTTACGAATTTAGTTCCACCCGCCCACCCAAACCTAAGCGATCTATCCCAAATCCGGCAAGAGCCCGCAGAAACAGTGCACCATTACTCGGCCAGATTCCTCCTGGTTATGAACAGGATAAAGGACTGCCGTGAGGAGGACGCGATTACATTCTTCCGCAATAATTGCACGGACAAGGGAATCCTCAACGCCGTAAGTCGTCGTGAAATTACACGCTTCGCTGACTTGGCGTCCATAGTACGAAAGTACTGTGAGATGGAAAGCGCTTGGAAAACCAAAATCAATTTTTGGGACAATCCGGCCCTAAATACAACCCTAGTCCGAAATAAAAGGGTGCATCATCGCCAGGCGCCTGGGTTAAATACCAAAAAGCAAAAACCCTCTATAGGGCATGGAACCATACTAGAGGGATGGCTCAATGGACCCTGCAAAATTCATAGTACAGAGGGTGCCACTCCAACTCATAGCCTTAGAGCATGTTGGATACTACGGCAGGTGGCCAAAAGTGGCGAAGAGCTTCTAGCTCTAGAGCATCAGCCCAAGGATACCAGTACGGTATTAACAGTCTTCGAGACGTTCGCATCAAATAATATGCGGAAACGAACACTCCGCAGCCTTGCCGAAGTCTACCAAGTAGCAACAATAAACCCATGGAGTGACACGGCTATTACCTTTAATGCCAGTGACGAACCTAAATTCCAAACAGCCCGAGCACCAGCCGCACTGGTCCTCAGTCCAATAGAGGACGACTTTCGCCTCACAAAGGTACTCATGGACGGTGGCAGCGAATTGAACCTCATTTATGAGGAAACCCTCCGAAAAATGGAAATAGACTGGAGCCGCATTTAGCGAAGCAGCACAACCTTTAGAGGAATAATCCCCAGTCGGGAAGCATGTTGTACAGGAAAAATCACACTGGATGTGGTATTCGGCACGCCGGATAATTACAGGTCCGAGGAGGTCACGTTTCAAGTGGCCCCGTTCAGCAGCGGATATCACACTCTATTAGGGCGAGAGGCATTCACAATTTTTCAAGCTATACCCCATTACGGGTACATGAAGCTCAAAATGCCCGGGCCCAACGGAATCATCACTCTTGCTAGTGACCCGGACATAGCACTCCGCGCCGAAAATAAGACAGCCGCACTGGCCCTTGAGGTACTATCCGAAGCCTTAGCGGCCGAAGAACTCATTGCATTGCGCTCCACGGGGAATAGGGACGATGTGATACTCGATAAGAGATCCAAGTCCACCTCCTTTAAACCAGCGGACGAAATAGTCAAATTCCAAGTCCATCCAACGGACCCTATGAAAACGGCCTCCATCGGGGCACAATTAAACCCTGATGTAGACGCCGCACTACGAGAATTCCTACACGAAAATTGGGACATTTTTGCCTGGCACCCTTCAGACATGCCAGGAATCCCACGCCGGCTGGCCGAGCACAACCTAAACATCCTAAAAGGATTCAAGCCAGTCAAACAGGCTCTTCAGCGTTTCTCCGAACCCAAGAGACAGGCCATGGGAGAGGAGCTAGCCAAATTATTGGAGGCCGGATTCATCAGAGATATAAAACATCCGGACAGGCTAGCAAACCTGGTGATGGTACCAAAGAAGGACAAATCCTGGCGCCTATGCGTCGATTTTAAGGACCTCAACAAGGCCTGCCCAAAGGATCCCTTCCCACTCCCCCGCATCGATCAAATTATCGATGCTAACGCAGGACACGATTCATTGTGTTTCCTCAACGCATACTCCGGCTACCACCAAATTAAGATGGCAGAGCCCGGCCAGGCCGCAACGGCATTCATCACCCCATACGGCCCATTCTGCTTCAACACAATGCCCCTTGGGCTCAAAAACGCCGGCGCAACATATCAGCGCATGATTCAGACATGTCTGGTAAACCAGATCGGCAAAACAGTGGAGGCATACGTAGACGATGTGGTCGTCAAAACTAAGCACGTCGAAACTCTAGTAGACGATTTGAGGCTCATGTTCTATAATCTCCGAACATATGACAATAAGCTTAACCCAGAAAAATGTGTTTCCGGTGTACCGGCCGGAAAGCTCTTGGGCTTCATTGTATCCGGTAGAGGAATTGAAGCAAACCCAACCAAGATCCGAGCTCTGTCACAATTGGATATCCCAAAGGACCTCAAACAAATACAAAAATTGACGGGATGCGTGGCGGCTCTAAGCCGCTTTATCTCCCGTTTAGGAGAAAAGGCGTTACCTCTTTATTGCCTCCTCCGACGCACCGAACACTTCGAGTGGACAGATGCCGCCACGGCCGGACTCGAAGAAATAAAAGCCATATTGGCAACAAACCCGGTCCTGGCCGCGCCCAACATGGGTGAACCAATGCTATTATATATCGCGGCAACTCATCAAGTTGTGAGCGCAGTGCTCGTTGTCGAACGAGAAACGGACGGACACAAGTTCCCCCTTCAAAAACCAGTTTACTACGTGTCCACTGTCCTAACTCCATGCAAGTCATGGTACCCGCATTATCAAAAGATAGCGTACGCGGTGTTCATGGCATCCCGGAAGCTGCGACACTACTTTCAAGAGTGTTCGATAACAGTAGCCTCTGAAGTACCTCTTAACGACATTATAAACAACCGCGACGCGACGGGCTGGATTGCCAAATGGGCCATTGAGCTCCTCCCGTTCGACATAACCTATAAGCCACGGCGAGCTATTAAGTCGCAAGTTTTGGCCGACTTCGTCGCCGAATGGACTGAAGCCGAACTCCCTAAAGAGTACAGCGCATATTCCAACTAGATAATGCACTTCGACGGCTCGAAAATGTTGGCCGGTCTGGGGGCTGGCGTCGTTTTGACGTCCCCAACCGGAGATATGGTTCAATACGTACTCCAGATAATGTACACGGACTCCAACAACGCAGCCGAATACGAGGCCCTTCTACACGGCCTCCGGATGGCAGTCTCCATGGGCATTCAATGCCTAGAGGTGCGCGGGGATTCGAACCTCGCGATATCCCAAATAAATGGAGACTTCGATGCCAAGGATCCGAAAATGGCAGCTTATCGCAACACCGTCCTAAAAATGTCAGCTCGGTTTGAAGGGCTCGAATTTCACCATATAGCCCGGGATAACAACCAGGCAGCAGACGTATTGGCGCGCATTGGTGCAAAGCGCGATGTCGTCCCTCCCAACATCTTCCTAGAGAGGTTGTTCAAGCCATCCGTACTATGGGAGGGAGAATCCGGAAATAACAACCCGGACCCAACCGCACTGCCCGACGCCGAACATTCTGACACAATGGTGGTTCTGCCAACGAAGTAACATCTTCAGCCCACGTAATAATGGCAGTCATTGCTCCGTGGACGGAACCATTCCTAGCCTACCTAACCAGGCAGGAACTCCCCGAGGACCAAAACGAGGCCCGCTGCATAGTGTGGCGATCTAAAGCCTATAAGGTCCATGAGGGAGAGCTTTACAAGAAAAGAACAACCGGAGTCCTTCAAAGGTGTATCTCCGAAGAGGAAGGGCGGAACCTTCTGGCTGAAATTCATGCCGGACTCGGCGGGCACCACACCGCAGCCCGGGCCCTTGTAGGCAAGGCCTTCCGTACATGATTTTATTGGCCGACGGCTCGGGCAGATGCTCAGGACTTAGTCCAATGATGCGTTGGTTGCCAGCTCTTTGCTAATCAAAGCCACATGCCACCCACCGCCCTCAAAACTATACCCATAACCTGGCCCTTCGCGGTCTGGGGGCTTGACATGGTTGGACCCCTTAAAGGAGGAACCCACAAGCAAAAATACCTACTGGTCATGGTGGATAAATTCACCAAATGGATAGAGGCCAAACCTGTTAAGACGGCCGAATCTGGACCGGTGATAGACTTCATATCAGGGGTCGTACACCGTTACAGCATCCCCCATAGCATCATCACTGATAACGGCACAAACTTTACGACCGACGAGGTCAAACTCTTGTGCAAAAACATGGGCAACAAGCTCGACTATGCTTCAGTCTATCACCCTCAAACTAACGGTCAAGTTGAGCGAGCAAATGGTCTAATCATGAGCGGCATCAAACCCAGATTAGTGCGGTCCCTCAAGGAATCTAACACGCACTGGGTAGAGGATCTCGACTCCGTAATCTGGGGGCTGCGGACCACTCCAAATCGCAACACTGGATTTACACCATTCTTTATGGTATACGGTGCGGAGGCAGTTCTGCCCTGTGACATAATTCATGACTCACATCGCATGCACATGTACGAAAAAAGAGAAGCCGAGCTCGATCGGCAGGACAGTTTGGACGCATTGGGGGAGGAGCGGGACGTGGCAAAAGCCCGTTCCGCATTTTATCAACAACAAGCTCGAAGATATCAAAGGAGAGAAGTACGAGCCAAAACTTACAACGTTGGCGAGTTAGTTCTATGCCTGATGGACAAGAAAAAAGACAAACTCAAGCCCAAATGGGAAGGTCCCTTTATCATCGACCAAGTCCTGACCGGTGGTGTGTACCGTCTGCGAGATGCATCGGATAACCGACTCGAGCTGAACCCATGGAATGCAGCCCGTCTCTGAAGATTCTACGCCTAGCGCCAGATTCCGAGTTCGTCTCCTTCCTCCGTCTACATTTTACATATTAGCTATCTTCTGTTTCTCTCCTTCTCCCTCCTTTTCTATTGTAGCCTTTGAAAGCTTGTTCGCGCATCGTTCGCAAACACTTGACGCACTATCCGCGCTCATTATACCTGGGGCTTTTTTAATAGAAGTTTATTTATACAGGCTTCATGCCCAACACATGTGTCACACTTCCGCATGTACCTTTTATTCACCATTATATGCATCGTTATGACTTAAGTTTTGACCAAGCTGGGTTGCCTGGCTCCTGTGCTTACCCCTACGTTCCCGATTGTTCGGCTAGGCGGTAAAGGGAGCACCTCTGCGATTGTTACTGCCGGGTCAGCCGGATGTGTACCTCAGACTGGGTGAAGCCGAAAGCTAGCGTTCTTAAGATAATATTCGGTCGGTGAACTAAAAGACAATTTCTTACCTATTTATTTATCTGCCCCCAGATGTTTTTCTGCTCTTTTCGCAGTCCAGACATGCACTTTAGGGCATGCCTCCCAGGGAAAGGAACCCCTAACAGAACTATTCTCCCTGGAAGATGTTTCTTACTAACCATGTAATATAACATAACTAGTTGGGCACTTGTCTGATAAAGCACTAATGACCCCTACACCTGGTCTCCATGCATGCCCCGGTTCTTACATAACCATGAGGGTATTCGGACACACTCCGAACTATTGGGTCCCGAGGTTGAAGCGAAAAGGTCCGCTATGACAAACGATCTACAATCCGGCTAGAAGGCATTTTACATGTCATCTTTAATTACATAGTCAATCCGACTGATTGTATTCCTCTACAATGCCATCTAATAGGCTGTCTAGTTTACAGTCCTGCTGGGAATACTTTGCGGCCAACTCTACTTGACCGTACACTAAGCTCACAGGGATCTCCTTCCCATCGGGCCCCGCAGGTCCGACCTCGGCCATGTGGTTTGGTCAGCCTTCGTGTACTGCATCTTCACCATGGCCTAGGCTTCCCTGGCGCCCTGACGGCAGGCCGATATCTTCCATAATTGGAAGTGCCACCGTGCTCCCTGAAGCCTCTCTGCAAGCTCTCCAAGGCCTTCGGGCGGGGAGAGAGATGGCCACAAGGCCTGGGCGACACCTTTCATCACCTGCCGAACTCGTTCGTGTAGTTGTAAGAGCTCGGGAAGAAGGTCACCCATAGAACCGGGCATTTCCTCTGCAGGATGGCCTGTGAACATACCTACAGATATAACCCTGTTAGTCGACTTCCTCGCCGAACTCTTTTTTTCAAAAGTTCATTCAAGCACTTACTAAAAATGCCGCGTCGAAGCCGCCGATTCTCCTTAACGGAGTCAGACAGTTGGGCACGAACATCCTTTAGTTCCTGACCCATCTGGGTGTTTTCATCTTGGAGATTATTTTTCTCTTTCCACACCCTTGTAAGCACATCCTTTCCGGCATTTAACCGGCGCATGAGATGTTGCTTGTCCGGATCTATCCCGGCGCCATCTGCAATATTATTGTCAGACTTCTACACACGCCGCACTTCACAAGTTACTTATCTTTTGAAGCATATATTACCAGAGGGGGTCTATTTGGCTTCCCCCGCTGCGGCTAGTGCGGCCTCAAGTTGGGCCCTGCACTCCTCCAGCTCCTGGGACAGTTGGGTATTCTTTTCTGTAAGATCCTGCACCATAAATGATCCTTAAATTAGTTATTCTAACTATTTCAAGTCTCGGGGGCTACTGGCACATATAACTGTCAAATATTCTCACCCGTATGTCTTTTATATACTGCTCCGTGGCTCTGGCTAGACCATTTTGAGCGGCACGGAGGTGCGCATCTTGTGAATTGAAGGCATCCAATGCCTCTAGGGAGAAACACGCGTCACGAAGAACTGTCTGGCGATGCCTGTGATTCATGGCACTCTCCACCTCGGAATTGGTGGCAGATAACCTATCGGCATCCTCTGTCGGAGGAGCATCCGACGCATGCCTCGTGTTCGCCTCTGCTTCTGGACCTGGCTTTGGAGCCTGCCGAGCGGAGGATTGATTGGCAACCTCTCCGGATATAGTCCGGCGAGCGCTCTTCTTCCTGAAAAAGCACGAGGATTAGTATATCTCCCGGGAATAAAGCCTGGGAGTAAGGTGGCATGCCATACCGTTGCGCCGGAGTTTCGATCCGGACCGCACCTCTTTTTAGCCTGCTGGGCTGTACTGCCCCTTGTTGGCTAGCCGCCGCGGGCTCGGCCTTCCGCCTCAAGGGCGCCCCCTACGAAACGCCATCAGTATACGGTGATCAAAAATAAGCACGGATGGGGTCATTTTCAAAGTATTGAGACTTTGGTCTCAATTACCTGTGAGGCTAGAAGTATTCCGGGGTAATCAGCCGTAATGGCGACCAAGGCATTATCAATGCTCAGTTGGTGAAATACCCCATCAATCAGCTCCACTGATATGTCTGGATCCTCTTGGGAGGTCGGATCGAGGAACCGTTCCGGATCCTCGGGTTGTGGAGGCGGGCTATTTATGTCCTTTATGGCCCGGTGCAGTTCCTGCGCCGAAATCACAAAATGAGATACTTGACTATGGGAATATGGATCGGAGGCAAAAAGAAATGTCCGCTTACCCAGCTCGGAGGATTGTGCATAGAAAATCCGTTCTGTGGATTGACACGGAGAAATTCCTCCTCTTCTCCCTTGTATAATGCAGACAAGATCTTCACCACATCGGCCACCGATCCCGGCCCCTTACGGCCGCAGCGGGTGGCATCATCCTCCCCGTTGAAATCCCACATGGGGTGGCCTCTATACTGGAGCGGCTGCACCCCCCGCATAATGCATGTGGCCATGACCCCGATCATGGTCAGTCCGGAATGAGCCAACAACCTTATTCGGCTCATCAGGTAAAGGAAGTCCCTGTCATTTTCCTTCTGGGGGCTCCGTGGACGCCAGCTTAGGCGTTTATTCAAAGGAGCGTTATTGAACTCAGGGAGGCCGATCCGAGTGGGGTCCGACAGGGGGACATCTTCTATATAAAACCACTCCGAAGGCCAGTCTTCGGACGCCTTCTTCAGGGTTCCGGATAGATATCCGGTCCCGGCGATGCGCCATAGTTCGGCTCCGCCCACTTGATATATTGACCCCTCTTGAGAACGGGGCACAAGGCAGAACAACTTCTTCCATAGCGCAAAATGAGCCTCGATGCCCAAAAATAGCTCGCAAAGGGCCACGAAGCCCGCAATATGCAGAATAGAGGCAGGCGTAAGGTTGTGCAACTGGAGGCCGTAGAACTCCAGGAGCCCCCGGAGAAACGGATGAATTGGAAATCAGAGCCCTCTTATCAAATAAGAGACAAGGCACACCCGCTCTCCTTTGGAGGGGCTGGGGACGCTCTCCGCTTGCTTCCCGCCCACATAGGTGGTGAGTTCGGCTCGAACCGGAACCATGAAGGCCGGGGGAAGAAATCCCTTGGTTTGGAGCATCACTAACTTGCTGTGCGGGACGGAGCATCTCTCTCGATCTCCAGGCTGGGGGCTGGAAGGGCGAGAGGAGGAGCCGCGTCGATTGTCCATGATGGAATGGATTTCTGTCAGATGCGCTCTGATGAATGCTCGCGAAGGGAGGATGGTGTGATTCAGATCTAGATCCTCGTCTCTTTTATAGGCAGCTCATTTGCGCGGCTAGGGGGCTATAATGTAAAAATATCCTGGCTTTTCGCATTCATTCGACACGTGGAAGATGGCCATTATTGGGCGTGGAAGCCGAGGAGCGCAATACTTACGAGAAGCCGGATGCTATTCAAACAGGTACACAGGATTTGGAGAACCCGCCTTGCAATGCCGAAGACAATCTACGCGCCGGACTCATCGCCATTGAAGCCTAGTTCGGGGGCTACTGAGGGAGTCCGGATTAGGGGGTGTCCGGATAGCCGAACTATCACCTTTGGCCGGACTCCCGGACTATGAAGATACAAGATTGAAGACTTCGTCCCGTGTTCGGATGGGACTTTCCTTGGAGTGGAAGGCAAGCTTGGCGATACGGATATGTAGATCTCCTACCATTGTAACCGACTCTATGTAACCCTAACCCTCTTCGGTGCCTATATAAACCGGAGGGTTTTAGTCCGTAGGACGAACAACAATCATACCATAGGCTAGCTTCTAGGGTTTAGCCTCTCTGATCTCGTGGTAGATCTACTCTTGTACTACCCATATCATCTATATTAATCAAGCAGGAGTAGGGTTTTACCTCCATCGAGAGGGCCCGAACCTGGGTAAAAACATTGTGTCCCTTGTCTCCTGTTACCATCCGCCTAGATGCACAGTTCGGGACCCCCTACCCGAGATCCGCCGATTTTGACACCGACAGGGGCCAATCCTATTTTCATTGGCTTCACGGGTGCCATTGTCCCGAGGTGAGGAGGGACCAAGGTTGAAGTCAAGCCCTAGAGCCTTCTTGTTCTTCGCAACTGAGTCTTTGGCGAACTGGTAATTGCGCTTAAAGAGATGATCTTCACGACACCATAGCAGAGAAGAAGGGTCAGCATTCTCTGGCTCTGGTCCGCGAACCATGCAAGGATATAATTCTAGTTGGATGGCTTCAGAAAGAGACTGGGGTTGAAGATTTTTGTACACAATATCTCCCCAGGGTGCCTTGATGGCATTTTTCTCTGCATATTCTTCAGTGACGAAGCGGTATTTGAACCATTTTTCAGCCCAAGATCTTCGAATCCATTGGATTCGATTCTTGCGTTCAGTATAGGTTTCTTCTGGATCAGTTTTGTACATCTCGTGCAAATCTGGAGGTAGGTCCTTGGAGGTGTTACCACGACGCTGTCTGCCTCCCTTTCTTGCTGACTTTTCAGTTGCCATGAAGTGTAAACTGAAAGGCTTCAGTACGTGCAATGGCTTCAAACGGCTGGACTGACAGGAACTCGCTTCAGGTGAGTTGATGTGACTCTGCAAGAATTCTGCAAACGAATGCAGACTATGAGAACCAAGGGATTCTCCCACGGACATGTACCTGTGACAGCATTAAAGGTGCGAGGGAAGGGGAAGAGGTCATAGGCATTCTCAGAAGATTTTGAAGATAAATCAGAGTGAAGACATTGACCTCATATCGCGAAGACATTCACTTATATGATGAGAGTTGGTTCCAGAGTTGTACAAGTCCAAGAATAAGTACATGTGAGGAATCTAACTTGTGAAAGCATAAGTGAATATACTAGGCAGAATACGAGATGCAGAAAGAGATAGATTCACGTTCGAAGATCTAGAAACCACTTTTGGTAGGAAGGGATGAATCTATCAGATCAAAAAGACGGTAAAAAGTAAACTTTTATTACCACATGAAGAACTGCTAGACGGAGCGAAGATGGATGCCGAGCAGTTCGATCTCCCGTGCCCTAACTTGGCGACGGAAGACACCTACGACGACGGTGGAGAAGACAAGGTCCGCGGCCGGCATGAGGACAGTGTTGAGGAGGTCGCGGCAGCTAAGCGCTTCGTCATCGGCGGCGTCGAGAGCTAGCGTAGGCACTAGGGTTTGCGAGAGATGGCGAAGGAGGAAGAAGGATTTCCGAGACGAGACATGCATTTATAAGGACAGTGACAACACAGTGCAATTACGCAGGTGCCCCTGGCTGTTCACATCAGATGGACACATGGCGAACATGCAACTCATTGAGAGTTGTTCCACGTTCCCACGCGCGCCTTGATTGTCGGGGTGGTCGTTCCGAATTCTCCGGGTTTCAGGCAAAAAGGATATGTAATTAAATCTAGATATAAATGTTTGTCACTATATCTTCTGCTGACAAGGACGCAGAGAAGACATTCGACAGTTTCAATAGAATGCATATGATTTGGATAGATAGAGCTTGAGGTAGAAAGCATAGAGAGGTTAGGGTCCGATCACATTCACTTAGTTCAAAAGATTCAAACAAGAAGACATAGCTATAAGTGAATGTTGTAGAGGATAGAATACAGTGTATATATATAACAGAGTAAAGCCAAATCAGTAATCATGAAATCAAATTACTGTTGAAGTAAAATCAATTGCGAAGACTTTGCAAATATGGCGCCATGAGGAAACACTTAGTAAGGTTTTGGTGGTGGCATTACCCACCGTATAGGAAGTATTAGACCCAGACACGGCGCACAATTATCGTGGCGCTTTGAAGTCAATTTCCACATTAATGTACTCACACTTAGAGTGTATGTCTTCATTGATTGAAGATATACGTTACTTTGTGTGTTGCACATCTAAGTCATCAAAATGCATAAGTGTTAGGATGTGTGTCCAATTCACATCACATTTGAGGATTCCAAGATATTTAGCTCACACCGCAACTTGCAAAACCTTTTCTCATCCAAGGGCTTTGTGAAGATATCAGCCAATTGCTCTTCAGTGTTGACGTGAATGATATCAATATCTTCCTTCATAACATGATCTGTGAGAAAGTGATGACGAATCTCAATGTGCTTTGTCTTCGAGTGCTGAACTAGATTGTTGGCAATCTTGATGGCACTCTCATTGTCGCAGTAGAGAGGCACATTCTTCAGGTGTATACCATAGTCCTTGAGAGTTTGCTTCATCCAGAGAAGCTGAGCATAGCAAGATCCAGCAGCAATGTATTCGGATTCAGCAGTGGAGAGAGATACACAGTTCTGCTTCTTTGAAGACTAACAGACAAGTGATCGTCCCAGAAAGTGACATGTGCCTGATGTGGACTTGCGATCAACCTTGTCACCAGCATAATCAGCATCTGAGAATCCAACTAGATCAAACTCTGAGCCCTTTGGATACCATAATCCTAGTGTTGGGGTGTAAGCCAAATATCGAAGTATTCGCTTCACAGCTAAGTGATGCGATTCCTTTGGTGCCGCTTGGAATCGGGCACACATGCAAACACTAAGCATTATATCTGTCCTAGATGCACATAAATAAAGCAAAGAACCAATCATGGAGTGGTATACCTTTTGGTCGAATTCTTTACCATTGTCGTCGGGACCCAGATGACTTTTGGTTGGCATTGCGTCGTGTATCCTTTGCAGCCTTGCATTCCAAACTTCTTCAGGCAATCATTGAGATATTTTTCTTGAGAGATGAAGATGCAGTTGCGTTGCTGACGGATTTGGAGACCCAGAAAGAACTTTAGTTCACCCATCATGGACATCTGATATTGCTCTTGCATCATATGACCAAACTCATCACTGTATTTCTTGTTGGTGCAGCCGAAGATAATGTCATCCACATATATTTGGCACACAAACAGTTCACCGTCATAACTCTTCGTGAAGAGAGTAGGGTCCAGTGAACCAGGTTTGAAGCCTTTGCTCTTCAGGAAGTCCTTGAGCATATCATACCAAGCGCGAGGGGCTTGTTTGAGGCCATACAGTGCCTTGTTGAGCTTGTACACCATATCAGGATGTTTTGGATCTTCAAAGCCAGGAGGTTGTGCAACATATACTTCTTCTTCTATCTTTCCATTGAGAAAAAGCACTCTTCACATCCATTTGATATAGGAGAATGTTGTGATGATTTGCATAGGCAAGCAGTATGCGAATAGCTTCAAGCCTTGCCACGGGAGCAAAAGTTTCATCAAAGTCAATCCCTTCCACTTGAGTGTAGCCTTGAGCAATTAGACGAGCTTTGTTTCTGACCACTTGACCATGTTCATCTTGCTTGTTGTGATATATCCATTTGGTGCCAATGATATTGTGCTTCCGAGGGTCAGGACGCTTGACCAGTTCCCACACATTGTTCAACTCAAACTGTTGAAGCTCTTCTTGCATGGCTTGAATCCATTCAGGTTCCATGAAGGCTTCAGTCACTTTTGTGGGTTCTGAGATTGAGACGAATGCAAAGTGTCCACAGAAATTGGTGAGTTGTGTTGCTCTTTGTGTGGCTCTTGATCGAGTGAGTGGACCAGGTGCATTAAGGCTATCAATCATCTTCTCAATATGCACTTCATTTGCAACACGAGGATGAGCAGGACGAAGATTTTGCTCTTGCTGATCATTGTCATCATTTGGGGAATTGTCTTCAGGCTGAGCATTGTCTTCAGGTTGATCAGGTGCAGAAATGACAAGTTCCTCTTCAGACAGACTCTCAGAGGGTATGATTTCGCCAGTTCCCATTTGCTTGATTGACTCACTAGGAGATAACTCATCTAGCACATTTGGCAGGTGCTCTCTTTGCGAGCCGTTAGTCTCATCGAACCGCACATCCACAGTTTCAACCACTTTATAGTGAAAGAGGTTGAAGACTCTGTAGGAGTGCGAATCCTTTCCATAACCAAGCATAAAACCTTCATGTGCTTTCGGTGCAAATTTTGAAGTGTGATGAGGATCCTTGATCCAGCACCTAGCACCAAATACTCTGAGGTAACTTACGTTTGGCTTTTTACCAGTTAGGAGCTCATAGGAGGTTTTCTTCAGAAGCTTGTGAAGATAAACATGGTTGATGATGTGGCATGCAGTGTCAATGGCTTTAGGCCAGAACTTTCGTGGAGTCTTGTACTCATCAAGCATCGTTCGAGCCATCTCAATAAGAGTTCTGTTCTTGCGCTCAATGATGCCATTCTGCTGAGGTGTGTAAGGAGCAGAGAACTCATGAGTGATACCCATGGTATCCAGGTAGAGGTCGAGGCCGTTGTTCTTGAACTCAGTGTCGTTGTCGCTTCTGATGTGCTTGATCTTGACACCGTAGTTCGTCATGGCATGGTTGGCAAAGCATCTGAAGACATCCTGCACTTTAGTCTTGTAGAGGATTATATGCACCCAAGTGTATCAAGAGTAATCATCAACAATGACGAAGCCATAGAGGCAGGCAGTAGCATTGAGAGTGGAATAGTGAGTAGGGCCAAATAAGTCCATGTGCAGCAGCTCGAAGGGTTGTGACATGGTCATGATAGTCTTCGAGGGATGCTTGGCTCTTGTCATCTTTCCAGCTTCACAGTTGCCACACAAATGATCCTTCTTGAACTTGACGCCTTCGATGCCCATAACATACTTCTTCTTCGCGAGAGTGTGCAAGTTCCTCATGCCAGCATGCCCTAGCCTTCGATGCCAAAGCCAGCATTCTGAAGCTTTTGCTAGAAGACATACGATCATCTGTGGACCTGCTGAGAAATATACCATATACAGATCATCTTTTCGATATCCTTCAAAGACTAGAGACTTGTCAGATTCCACCAGCACAAGGCAGCGATATTTTCCAAATAGCACAATCATGTTTAAGTCACAAAGCATTGAGACAGACATTAAGTTGAAACCAAGGGATTCAACAAGCATCACTTTGTCCATGTGCTGATCCCTTGAGATTGCAACTCTACCTAGGCCCAATGCCTTGCTTTTACTAGTGTCAGCAAATGTGATGCGGCTCTTGTCTGATGGACGCAGCGTTGAATCCATCAGAAGACTTCGATCGCCAGTCATGTGATTAATGCATCCACTGTCCATAATCCATTTTGAAGCACGAGGTGTCGTGGCCTACAGTGCAGTTTGGAGGATAGGCTTCACCAAGAGTGTTGTGAAGTAGAAACATTTGACGCACAAGAGGATTATCAAAGCTTAGATCAAGGTTAGGACTGATAGTATGACTGGCAAGCGATTCAGATATGAAATACATAGTAAGATCATTTTGGGCATTTTATCTTGCATCCCATAATGTGTTTTAGGTCTCCAACAATAGCATCAGACGCCTTTGATTTCCGGCTGGAGACATTTCCCTGCAAAAGAAAGTTAATTCTTCTTAACCACCCACATCTTCAGGGGTGGCTTAGAAGCAATGAGTCTAAGTGCAGCATCTGAGAATTTTGGCTTTGGAGCCCTAGCAAATAGCCTTGCCGAAGAAGAACGATACTCATATAAATAAGCAGAAAAGTTCTTAGTTCTATGAACATAGCGGTTTGAAGTCACACACTCATATTCATAAGTCTGAGTATGGTTTCCCTGCAAAACATTGGCATTAGGGTGACTCAAGTGAGTCATGTATCTGTATGAAGCCTTTGGGCCATATGAAGCCATAGGTCTGGGGTTTGTCTTCTTCCCTGGTGGTGTCAGGATGACATTCACAGGAAGATTCTCAATACATTGTTTAGGTACCCAGATCTTCTTCATAGGTGGTCCATTCCTGCAGTTAGTACCAATATACCTCGCAAATACTTCACCATTCTGATCCTTAAACAGTTTGTAGTTTGCATCAAAGGATTCATCAATGATAATAGGGTTAGCGCAAGTGAAACCAGATAAGGTGGATGGATCTACTGAAGATTCCTTTGCAGCAACCCATGTGGTTTTGGGGTACTGCTCAGACTTCCAGTACGACCCATCAACATTCATTTTCCTCTCGAACCCAATACCCTCTTTTCTAGGGTTTCGATTCAGAATCTGCTTTTTGAGGACATCACATAATGTCTGATGCCCTTTGAGGCTTTTGTACATCCCTGTCTCAATCAGTGTCTTCAACCTGGCATTCTCATCAGCAATAGTAGTGGTATCCTCAACAGAGGGGTTAGTTACCACATCAGCAGTTGAAGATATTGCAACAGGAGCAGTAGAACATCCAGCAACAGAAACAGCGTTATCACGCTCAATGCATTTTAAACATGGTGGTTCAAATCCTTCCTGAGAGGGACTGATCTGTTGAGCGCTAAGTGACTCGTTCTCCTTTTGAAGATCTTCATGATCCGATCTCAATTTCTCAAGTTCCTGCTTCCTTTGAAGATAATCGTAGGAAAGCTTTTCATGAGATGTTGAGACAGTTTCATGACGACCTTCAAGTTCCTGGTACTTAACATGAAGATTTTTTATGTCTTCAATTAAGGACTAAGTCTTAGTCATTTCCGTGTCCAACAGGTCATCGCTTTTGTCTAATAGTTTTTGAATATGTTCCATAGCTTTCTGTTGTTCAGTTGCAATTTTAGCAAGTTTTTTGTAGCTGGGTTTGGATTCACCATCAAAGTCACCTTCACTTGATGTTTGAAAGTAAGCATCGCGAGAGTTTACCTTGGCACCACGTGCCATGAAGCAGTAGGTGGGAGCCGAGTCATTCTCGTCATTAGTGTTGGTGATGGAGTCATTGTCTTTAGTGTTGAAGATGGACTTGGCGACGTAGGCTGTAGCTAGAGCCAGACTTGCGATACCAGAGTCAGACTCCTCCTCAGACTCCGCCACTTCCTCCTCAGAAGCAGACTCCTCCTCTGAATCCATTTCCTTGCCAACAAAAGCACGTGCCTTGCCTGATGAGCTCTTCTTGTGTGATGAAGACTTAGAGTAAGATTTGGAAGAAGACTTTGAGGATTTCTTCTTCTTCTTGTCATCAGAATCATATTCTGTGGACATTCAGAGATGTAGTGGCCAGGTTTCTTGCACTTGTGACAGGTTCTTTTCTTGTTGTCATAGGTGGAAGCTTCATAGTCCCTTGAGCTGGATCGTGAAGACTTTCTGAAGTTTTTCTTCCGGGTGAATCTCTGGAACTTCTTCACAAGCATAGCAAGCTCCTTTCCAATGTCTTCAGGATCATCAGAATTGCAGTCAGATTCTTCTCCAGATGAGGAAGCCGCAGCCTTTGCCTTCAAGGCACGAGTTCGGCCGTAGTTGGGGCCATAGATATCTCGTTTCTTAGATAGCTGGTACTCATGTGTGTTGAGCCTCTCGAGTATGTCAGACGGATCGAGTGTCTTGAAATCAGGGCGTTCTTGTATCATCAGGGCTAAGGTGTCAAATGAGCTGTCGAGAGATCTCAACAGTGTCTTCACAATTTCATGCTTCGTAATGTCAGTTGCACCGAGTGCACGGAGCTCATTGGTGATATCAGTGAGGCGATCAAACATGAGCTGGACCTTTTCGTTGTCGTGCCTTTTGTAGCGGTTGAAGAGGTTGCGAAGAGTACTGATTCATTGATCACGCTGTGTTGAGACGCCTTCATTGACCTTGGAGAGCCAGTCCCAGACTAGCTTTGACGTTTCCAGTGCGCTCACACGGCCATACTGCCCTTTGGTCAGATGACCATAGATGATGTTCTTGGCGGTAGAGTCCAGTTGAATGAACTTCTTCACATCAGTGGGAGTGACACCTTCACCAGTCTTGGGAATGCCATTCTTGACGACATACCACAGATCGACATCAATGGCTTCAAGATGCATGCGCATCCTATTCTTCCAGTAGGGATATTCAGTGCCATCAAAGATGGGACACGCAGCGGAGACCTTGATTATCCCTACAGTCGACATAGCTAAAACTCCAGGTGGTTAAACCGAATCACATAGAACAAGGGAGTACCTTGCTCTGATACCAATTGAAAGTGCTAGTTATCGACTAGAGGGGGGTGAATAGGCGATTTTTATGAAAGACTTCAAAACATGGGAGTTTCGAAGACAAACAGGAGAAACAACACTATTCGTATGCAGCGGAAGGTTGACTACACTAGACAAACCATAGTCACATATTCAATGATGTGAAAGCATGAAGACTATTAGTAGCTAGGTAGTAAGCATCAGGGTGGAAGATTGTATGAAGCCAATCAGAACAAGTAGTCACACAGTGAAGTCAAACAGGCAAAGCAATCAGGCAATGACTTCACAAAGACAAACTGTAAGTAAGGAGAGTAAGAGATAGAATCAGTGTGTTGTGAAGACAAGGATTTGTTCGACCAGTTCCAGTTGTTGTGACAACTATACGTCTGGTTAGGGAGGCTGAGATTAAACTCAGAAGACCGTGTCTTCACCTTATTCCCCTTGAGCTAAGGACACACAGTCCTCGCCCAATCACTCTGGTAAGTCTTCAAGGTAGACTTGGTAGACTTCCAAACCTTCACAGACTTCGTTCACCGGCAATCCACAATGACTCTTGGATGCTCAGAACGCGATGCCTAACCGGCTGGAGGATTCACAGTCCTCAAGTGTAACAAGTCTTCAGATCACGCGGACAGAAAGACTTCAGTGATGCCAAACACTCTCTGGGCTTTGGGTGGTTTGGGCTTTGTCCTCGCAAGGATTCTCTCTCTCAAAGGCTTCGGAGGTGGGTTGCTCTCAAGCGAAACAGCCGTATCTAACTCTAAGCAGCCACCAATTTATGGTGTAGGGGATGGGCTATTTATAGCCACTGGGCAACCCGACCTGATTTGTCCGAAATGACCCTGGGTCACTAAGGAACTGACACGTGTCACAACGGTCAGATTTCAAACACACGTGACAGCTTGACTTGGGCTACAAGTAAAGCTGACTTATCCGACTCTTGATAAGATTTGCTCTCATTGTCTTCGCTCGAAGACATAGGATTTTGGTTGAGCATCACTTCAGTCACTCTGACTTTGTTCACTTGGACCCTACTTAACAGTACGGTGGTTCCTATGACTCAACAAAGAAGAAAAGAAATAACGAAACTACTAAGTCTTCGCACTCCATAGTCTTCACTCAATGTCTTCTTCTGTCACAGTCTTCAGTGTGAATGTCTTCACGTACCACCATTATCTTCAATGTCTTCATACATTTTTAGGGGTCATCTCCGGTAGGTAAACCGAATCAAGGAGGGACTACTACATGTGTTATCCTGCAATTCTCACAAACACATTAGTCCCTCAACCACGTTTGTCGTCAATACTCCAAAACCAAACTAGGGGTGGCACTAGATGCACTTACAAGAAGCAATCAGTTTTAGGCTTTGGTCCAGCTTTGGGCTTCTTCATGGGAGTGACAACTTGCTTGCCATTCTACTTGAAGTTCCTTTTCTTTCCCTTTGCCCTTTTCTTGAAACTAGTGATGTTGTCAATCATCAACACTTGATGCTCTTTCTTGATTTCTACCTTCGTCGATTTCAGCATCACGAAGAGCTCGAGAAATTTTTTCGTCATCCCTTGCATACTATAGTTCATCACGAAGTTCCAGTAACTTGGTGATGGTGACTAGAGAACTTTGTCAATCACTATCTTATCTGGAAGATTAACTCCCACTTGATTCAAGTGATTGTAGTACCCAGACATTCTGAGCACATGCTCACTAGTTGAGCAATTCTCCTCCATCTTTTAGGCAAAGTACTTGTCAGAAGTCTCATACCTCTTGCCATGGACATGAGTCTGAAATACCAATTTCAGCTCTTGGAACATCTCATATGCTTAGTGACGTTTCAAAAACGTTTTTGAAGTCCCGGTTCTAAGCCATAAAGCATGGTGCACTAAACTATCAAGTAGTCATCATATTGAGCTAGCCAAACATTCATAACGTCTGCATCTGCTCCTGCAATAGGTCAGTCACCTAGCGGTGCATCAAGGACATAATTCTTCTGTGTAGCAATGAGGATAAACCTTAGATCACGGACCCAGTCCACATCATTGCTACTATCATCTTTCAACTTAGTTTTCTCTAGGAACATATAAAAAAACATAGGGAAGCTATAGCGCGAGCTATTGATCTACAACATAATTTGCAAAATACTATCAGGACTAAGTCCATGATAAATTAAAGTCCAATTAATCATATTACTTAAGAACTCCCACTTAGATAGACATCCCTTTAGTCATCTAAATGATCACGTGATCCAAATCAACTAAACCATGTCCGATCATCATGTGAGATGGAGTAGTTTTCAATGGTGAACATCACTATGTTGATCATATCTACTATATGATTCATGCTCGACCTTTCGGTCTCCAGTGTTCCGAGGCCATATCTACATATGCTAGGCTCGTCAAGTTTAACCCGAGTATTCTGCATGTGCGAAATTGGCTTGCACCCGTTGTGTCTGAGCGTAGAGCTTACCACACCTGATCATCACGTGGTGTCTCGGCACGACGAACTGTCGCAATGGTGCATACTCAGGGAGAACACTTATACCTTGAAATTTAGTGAGAGATCATCTTATAATGCTACCATCAAACTAAGCAAAATAAGATGCATAAAGGATAAACATCACATGCAATCAATATAAGTGATATGATATGGCTATCATCATCTTGTGCCTTTGATCTCCATCTCCAAAGCACCATCATGATCACAATCTGCACCGGTGCAACACCTTGATCTCCATCGTAGCATCGTTGTCATCTCGCCAACTATTGCTTCTACGACTCGCTTAGTGATAGTAAAAACAATTACAGGGCGATTGCATTGCATACAATAAAGCGACAACAATATGGCTCCTGCCAGTTGCCGATAACTCTGTTACAAAACATGATCGTCTCATACAATAAAATTTAGCATCATGACTTGACCATATCACATCACAAATGCCCTGCAAAAACAAGTTAGATGTCCTCTACTTTGTTGTTGCAAGTTTTACGTGGCTGCTACGGGCTTAGCAAGAACCGTTCTTACCTACGCATCAAAACCACAATGATTTTTTGTCAAGTGTGTTGTTTTAACCTTCAACAAGGACCGGGCGTAGCCACACTCGATTCAACTAAAGTTGGAGAAACTGACACCCGCCAGCCACCTATGTGCGAAGCACGTCGGTAGAACCAGTCTCGCGTAAGCGTACGCGTAATGTCGGTCCGGGCCGCTTCATCCAACAATACCGCCGAATCAAAGTATGACATGCTGGCAAGCAGTATGAGTATTATCGCCCACAAATCATTTGTGTTCTACTCGTGCATATAACATCTAGGCATAAACCGGGCTCATATGCCACTGTTGGGGAACATAGTAATTTCAAAAAAAATTCCTATGCACATAGGTGGAAATCATGGTGATGCATAACAACGAGAGGGGAGAGTGATGTCTACGTACCCTCGTAGACCATAAGCGGAAGCGTTATGACAACGCCGTTGATGTAGTCATACGTCTTCACGATCCGACCGATCCTAGCACCAAAGTTATGGCACCTCCGCGATCTGCACATGTTCGGCTCGGTGACGTCCCACGAACTCTAGATCTAGCTGAGTGTCGCGGGAGAGCTTCGTCAGCACGACGGCGTGATGACGGTGATGATGAAGCTACCGGTGCAGGGCTTCTCCTAAGCACTGCAATGATATGATCGAGGTGGATTATGGTGGAGGGGGGCACCGCACACGGCTTGGAACAATCAACTTGTGTGTCTTAGGGTGCCCCCCTGCCCCCGTATATAAAGGAGCAAGGGGGGAGGCCGGTCGGCCCTTCGGGCGCGCCAAGGAGGGGAGTCCTCCTCCTCCTAGTAGGAGTAGGACTCCTCCTTTCCAAGTCCAACTAGGAAGAAGGAAGGGGAAATGAAGGAGAGGGAGAGAGGGAGAGGAAAGAGGGGGCGCCGTGATACGTCTCCAACGTATCTATAATTTTTGATTGTTCCATGCTATTATATTACCCCTTTTGGATGTTTATGGGCTTTATTTTACACATTTATATCATTTTTGGGACTAACCTACTAACCGGAGGCCCAGCCCATATTGCTGTTTTATTGCCTGTTTCAGTATTTTGAAGAAAAGGAATATCAAACGGAGTCCAAACGGAATGAAACCTTCGGCAGCGTGATTTTTTGGAAGAATATGATCCTGGAGACTTGGAGTTCACGTCAAAAGATCCTCGAGGCAGCCACGAGATAGGAGGGTGCGCCCCCCCCCCCCCTACTGGATGCGCCCCCTGTCTTGTGGGCCCCTCGAGCACCTCACGACCGACTTCTTTTGCCTATATAAGCCTACATACCCTAAAACCATCGAATATCAAGATAGATCGGGAGTTCCGCCGCCGCAAGCCTCTGTAGCCACCAAAAACCTCTCGGGGGCCCGTTCCGGCACCTTGCCGGAAGGGGAATCCATCACCGGTGGCCATCTTCATCATCCCGGTGCTATCCATGACGAGGAGGGAGTACTTCACCCTCGGGGCTGAGGGTATGTACCAGTAGCTATGTGTTTGATCTCTCTCTCTCTCTCTCTCTCTCTCTCTCGTGTTTTCTCTATGGCACGATCTTGATGTATTGCGAGATTTGCTATTATAGTTGGATCTTATGACGTTATTCCCCTCTACTCTCTTGTGATGAATTGAGTTTCCCTCTTGAAGTTATCTTATCGGATTGAGTCTTTGATTTGAGAACACTTGATGTATGTCTTGCCGTGTTTATCTGTGGTGACAATGGGATATCACGTGCCACTTGATGTATGTTTTGGTGACCAACTTGCGGGTTCCGCCCATGAACCTATGCATAGGGGTTGGCACACGTTTTCTTGACTCTCCGGTAGAAACTTTGGGGCACTCTTTGAAGTACTTTGTGTTGGTTGGATGAATCTGAGATTGTGTGATGCATATTGTATAATCATGCCCACGGATACTTGAGGTGACAATGGAGTATCTAGGTGACATTAGGGTTTTGGTTGATTTGTGTCTTAAGGTGTTATTCTAGTACGAACTCTTGAATAGATCGATCCGAAAGAATAACTTTGAGGTGGTTTCGTACCCTACCATAATCTCTTCGTTTGTTCTCCACTATTAGTGGCTTTGGAGTGACTCTTTGTTGCATGTTGAGGGATTGTTATATGATCTATCTATGTTATTATTGTTGAGAGAACTTGCACTAGTGAAAGTATGAACCCTAGGCCTTGTTTCCTATCATTGCAATACCGTTTATGCTCACTTTTATCACTTGCTACCTTGCTGTTTTTATAATTTCAGATTACAAATACTTATATCTACTATCCATATTGCACTTGTATCACCATCTCTTCGCCGAACTAGTGCACCTATACAATTTACCATTGTATTGGGTGTGTCGGGGACACAAGAGACTCTTTGTTATTTGGTTGCAGGGTTGCTTGAGAGAGACCTTCTGCATCCTATGCCTCCCACGGATTGATAAACCTTAGGTCATCCACTTGAGGGAAATTTGCTACTGTCCTACGAACTTGTGCACTTGCAGGCCCAACAACGTCTACAAGAAGAAGGTTGTGTAGTAGACATCACGCCGCCCCTGCTCCTTGTCCAATTCGTACTCCCAAGGGGGGGGCAGCCCTAGGCCCTCTCCTCTCTCTCCCACAAGGCCCATGTTGGCCCATTAGTTCCCCCGGGGGTTCTGATAACCCCCCGCCACTCTGATAAATATCCGGTGACCCCCGGAACTCATCTGATGTCCGAATATAGTCGTCCAATATATCAATCTTTATGTCTCGACCATTTCGAGACTCCTCTTCATGTCCGTGATCACATCCAGGATTGCGAACTACCTTCGGTACATCAAAACACATAAAATCATAATATCGATCGTCACCGAACGTTAAGCGTGCGGACCCTACGGGTTCGAGAACTATGTAGACATGACCGAGACTCATCTCCGGTCAATAACCAATAGCGGAACCTGGATGCTCTTATTGGTTCCTACATATTCTACAAAGATCTTCATTGGTCAAACCGCATAACAACATACGTTGTTCCTTTTGTCATCAGTATGTTACTTGCCCGAGATTCGATCGTCGGTATCTCAATACCTAGTTCAATATCGTTACCGGAAAGTCTCTTTACTCGTTCCGTAATGCATCATCTCGTAACTAACTCATTAGTCACACTGCTTACAAGGCTTATAGTGATGTGCATTACCGAGAGGGCCCAGAGATACCTCACTGAAACACGGAGTGACAAATCCTAATCTCGATCTATGCCAACCCAACAAACACCTTCGGAGACACCTGTAGAGCATGTTTATAATCACCCATTTACGTTGTGACATTTGGTAGCACACAAAGTGTTCCTCCGGTATTCGGGAGTTGCATAATCTCATAGTCCGAGGAACTTGTATAAGTCATGAAGAAAGCAGTAGCAATGAAACTGACACGATCATAATGCTAAGCTAACAGATGGGTCATGTCCATCACATCATTCTCCTAATGATGTGATCCCGTTCATCAAATGACAACACATGTCTATGGTTAGGAAACATAACCATCTTTGATTAACGAGCTAGTCAAGTAGAGGCATACTAGGGACTATAAGTTTTGTCTATGTGTACTAAGTTTTCGGTTAATACAATTCTAGCATGAATAATAAACATTTATCATGAATTAAGGAATTAAATCATAACTTTATTATTGCCTCTAGGGCATATCTCCTTCAAATACCTTGCTGCAATTTTTAGTAATGTATTTTATATCGCGTTCCCGCGAGATCTATTTATCCAATCTACTACAATTTTATCTATCTTTTTACCCGTGAGGGATTGACAACCCTTCTCTTACATCGAGTTGCAAGTATTTGTTCTTTGTGTGCAGGAGCTGTTTACGTGGTGTTGCATGGTTCTCCTATTGGTTCAATAACATTGGTCACATCACTGAGGGAAATACCTATCGTTGTTGTGCTGCATCATCCCTTCCTCTTGGGGAAATACCGACATAGTTCAAGCAAACATTAAAAGGAATTTCTGGCACCGTTGCCGGGGAGACATCATCAACATCAACCAGGTTCCTAATCACAAATGTCATCTCCTTGCAATTTACATTATTTGCCATTTGCCTCTCATTTTCCTCTCCCCCACTTTGCCATAAAATTTCCATTTTATTTGCCCTGTTTTTCGTTCGTCGTTTTCTTGTCAGATCTGTTTTTGAGTGCAATCTTATTGTGAAGTCACCATGACTCAAGAGAACACCAAGTTGTGTGATTTCTCAAATACCAACAACAATGATTTTATTAGCACTCCGATTGCTCCTCCTGCCACTGGTGCGGAGTCTTGTGATATTAATACCGCTTTGTTGAATCTTGTTATGAAAGATCAATTTTCTGGTACTCCTAATGAGGATGGCATGTCCCATTTAACACATTCGTAGAATTATGCAATATGCAAAATAAAAAAGATCTGGACAACGATGTTGTGAAGTTGAAATTATTTCGTTTTCTTTGCGAGACCGCACAAAAATTTGGTTTTCTTCTTTGCCTCACAATCGTATTGATTCTTGGAATAAGTGCACGAATGCTTTTATTACTAAGTATTTTGCTCCCGCAAAAATCATTTCCCTTAGAACCTAGATCATGAATTTCAAGAAACTTGAACATGAGCATGTTGTACAATCTTGGGAAAGGATGAAATTGATTCTAAGGAATTGACCAACTCATGGGATAAATCTTTGGATGATCATACAAAAAATTTATGTGGGGTTGAATTTTGTTTCTCGTAATCTTTTAGATTCCACCGCCGGGGGTACTTTTACGGAAATTACTTTCGGTGAAGCTACTAAATTGCTAGACAATATTATGGCAAATTACTCATAGTGGCATATCGAAAGAGCTCCTCCTAGTAAAAAAGTCAATTCGGTAGAAGAAATAAATTCTTTGAGTGAATAAGTTGATGCTCTTATGAAGTTGGTTGCTAATAAAAATGCTCCTATTGATTTTAATGATGTGACGTTGTCTACTTTGATTGAGCAAAATACTGATGTCATGGATGTGAATTTTATCTCACAAAACAATTTCAATAACAATGCTTATAGAGGTAATTTTAATCCTAGGCCTTTTCCTAGCAATTCCTCTAATAATTATGGTAATTCCTATGGTAATCCTTATTATAATAATAATAGGAACACCTCTGATCTTGAGAACAATATTAAATAATTTATCAATACTCAAAAGGTTTTCAATGCTACGATAGAAGAAAAACTGAATAAAGTTGATGATATTCTAGAAGTATTGATAGAATTTCTCATGATGCAGAAACTCTCAAGATGAAATTTTTTGTGCCTAAGGTTGAAGAATCAATTAAAGCTCTTTAAGTTTCTATGGATGAAAGTAAGAAAAGAACCGCTATTCTTAGAGCTAAAAGAGAATTTTTGGAAAAAGTGTTTTCTAGTGATTGCTTTAAAAGTGATGAAGATCTTAAAATGATTGGTGTTTATTATATTGATTCTTTGTTTAGTAAAATTAAGATTGATGAAAAAGGTACTGGAGAAGAGTCAACTTTAGCTAGAATGCGCCCCGATAATTTGGAGGGTGAAAATCTTGTTGAGAAAATTGATAAAAGTGGGTTTGAAGAGGTTAAAACTTTAACTAGTGATGTGCCCACTATTTTGGATTACAAAGACTTTAATTATGATAGTTGCTCTTTGGTTGATTGTATTTCTTTGTTGCAATCCATGATAAATTCACCCCATGCTTATCAACAAAATAAAGCTTTTACTAAACATATTGTTGATGCTATGATGAAAGCTTTTGAAGAAAAGTTGGAATTAGAAGTTTCAATTCCTAGAAAATTACATGATGAATGGGAACCTACCATCAAAGTCAAGATTAAAAATTATGAGTGTTTTGCTTTATGTGACTTGGGTGCTAGTGTTTCTACAATTCCCAAATCTTTATGTGATGTGCTTGGTCTTACCAATATTGAAGAATGCTCTTTAAATTTGCACTTGGCGGATTCTACTATTAAAAATCCTATGGGAAGAATTAATGATGTTCTTATTCTTGCAAATAGGAATTATGTGCCCATAGATTTTATTGCTCTTGATATTGATTGCAATCCGTCTTGTCCAATTATACTTGGTAGACCATTTTTACGTACTATTGGTGCCGTGATTGATATGAAAGAAGGTAATATTAAATTTTAATTTTCACTAAGGAAGTATATGGAGCACTTCCCTAGAACAAGAATTAGGCCACCATATGAATCAATCATGAGGGTGTCGTATGGATCTAGAACTAAAGATGACAAAACTTAGATCCTTCACGTTATGCCTAGCTAGGGGCGTAAAACGACAACGCTCGTTGGGAGGCAACCCAACTTGTATATTTTTGCTTTTTGGTTTTCTTGCTGTTTTCAATAAAATACTCAATTGTACCTCTGATTAGATGAGTTTTTGTGGTTTAAATTAGTGTTTGTGCCAAGCAAAGCCTTTGGGATGATTTGGGTGAGAGTTGATTTGATCTTGCTGAAAAACAGAAACTTTTGCGCTCATGAAAATAAATTCCCATTTTTAACAGAAGAGTGCTTTTGATTTTATTCTTTTTGAAGAAGATTACTAAACAAATTGCTCATGTTGTCCTAATTTTTCAGAATTTTTGGAGTTACATAAGTATTTGAACTTTACAGATTTCTACAAGCTGATCTGTTTTTTACAGATTCTGTTTTCTTTGCGTTGTGTGCTTGTTTTGATGATTCTATGGTTTTCTTTGAAGATTTTTTGCCATAGAAAAGTTGTAATACAGTAGATATAATGCAAAAATAAAATATGAATGGGTTTTCAACGGTACTTATGGTTTGCTTTCTTATACTAACGGATCTCACGAAGGTTTTGTTGAGTTTTGTGTGATTGAAGTTTTCAAGTTTTGGGTGAGATTACGATGGATGAAGGAATAAGGATTAGCAAAAGGCTAAGCTTGGGGATTCTAGAGGCACCCCAAGATAATATTCAAGAAGTATCAAGCAACTAAGCTTGGGGGTGCCCCCGGGTGGCATCCCCTCTTTCTTCTAACAACCATCGGTATTTTACTTGGAGCTATATTTTTATTCGTCACATATTATGAGTTTTGCTTGGAGCGTCTTGTATGATATGAGTCTTTTCTGTTTTGCTTTGTGTTTTAAGTCTTGAACCCTTGCTAGACACACCTTTTTGAGAGAGCCAAATATTATGCTATGCTTGCTCCTATGCTTCACTTAAATTTTTGAAGCCATGCAATTGCTCTAGTGCTTCACTTATATCTTTTTTTGAGCACGGTGTGCTTTGTTATTTTTTAATAAATGCTCTCATGCTTCACTTAAATTTATTTGGGAGTTAGTAATTTTTAAATAAATTCTCTCTTGCTTCACTTCAATTATTTTGAGAGAAAGAAGTATTATGCTCATGTTCTTCACTTATATTTATTTGAGCTTATCAAAAGCAACATATGAAATTAGTCCCAAAGTGATATATATCCAAGGAGGATATAATAAAAAAATCATGAAGATCATTGGACAAAATAAACTTGGTTCTTTGTAAGGTTTTGATAAATGATGATATGATATGTGAGTCAAGTTGATGAGTAATTATGCTTTAGTAAGAATATTGGTGTTAAGGTTTGTGATTCCCTATGCAAGCACGAAAGTTAATAGTTATGCAATGAAATTACATCCTACTTGTGGCGCATTATTCGGTGTTAGTTATGCTTAATGCTCGCTTACGATATTTTTCGTTTCTTGGTTGGACGCTTCTCAATCTTTTTGCAAGCCTTCATTTGCACTAAGTATGATCACTACTTGTGCATCCAAAACCCTTTAAACAACTTTTGCCATATGAGTCCACTATACCTACCTTTATGCGGTATTTCCGTGCCGTTCTAAGCAAATTTACATGTGCCATCTCTAATTTTCAAAATAAATTTCTCTTTTGTGTGCTTGTACCGCTCGCGAGGCGGTGAGGGGTGGCCGATGTTTTCCATGCTAGATGTGTTATTCTCACGATGAGTGCTTATTGACTTGTCATTGCACGAGAGTACGACAAAGGTATTAGGGATGCCCAGTCTCAAAATGAAAAATGAATTTACTTTGTGTTGTCAAATAATAAATTCCTTGGAAAGTGTTGGTATGGAGGGCACCCATGGATGCGGTTAGCCATGGAAAGTGAAAGTATGGTGGAAAAGGAATAAAGTTTATTTTTTGTTTGGGAACCGCCTATGATGTATCTAGCATGTAAAGTGTTGGGAACTCTAAGTCGTTTTCATTGGCGGGAAAAGTATGCCTCCCAAAATGTTTTTATCTCTCAATTTTCGCTTTGAGCTCTGGCACCTCTATACATCCCTACTTCCCTCCGCGAAGGGCCTTTCTTTTACTTTATGCAATTTTTATTTTTACTTGCGTCTCCATCTTCTCTTATAAAGCACCAACTAAGAGGCACTATGATCGTACTTGAGCATTGGGTATAGCTAGTATTCGAGTATGTTTCATCAATGGATCAATGATTGAGCATAATGGGCTAGGGATAACTTGCTTTAGTGTTGATGTTATGAAAGACATGGTTAGTTGTTGATATGCTTGAGTATTAAAGTCTTCTTGTCAAAACTAGACTATTGCTTTGAACCATATAAAAGTCCAAATGTCCATGCTACAAAGAAAAGAATATGTGATGAACATGTTAGGCAACATTCCACATCAAAAATTCTGTTTTTTATCATTTACCTACTCGAGGACGAGCAGGAATTAAGCTTGGGGATGCTGATACGTCTCCAATGTATCTATAATTTTTGATTGTTCCATGCTGTTATATTATCATTCTTGGATGTTTACAATCATTTTATATCATTTTTTGGTACTAACCTATTAACATAGTGCCCAGTGCTAGTTGATTTTTTCTACTTGTTTTTACATCGAAGGAAATCAATACCAAATAGAGTCCAAACACAGCAAAACTTTTTGTGGATTTTTTCTGGACCAGAAGACACAAGATGTGCCGAAGAAATACCAGAGGGGTGCCCCGAGGGGGCACAACCCACCAGGGCGCGCCTGGGGGGCCAGGCACGCCCAGGTGGGTTATGCCCTCCTCGGTGGTTTCCCACACCGCCTATTTGCTCTATAAATACCCTAATATTCCAGAAACCCTAGGGGAGTCGGAAAAAAATCAATTCCAGCCGCCGCAAGTTCCAGAACCACCAGATCCAACCTAAACACCATCATTGAGGGGCTCATCACGTCCATTTGTGCCTCTCCGATGATGCGTGAGTAGTTCATTTTAGACCTACGGGTCCGTAGTTAGTAGCTAGGTGGCTTCCTCTCTCTCTCTCTCTCTCTCTCTCTCTCTCTCTCTCTCTTGATTCTCAATACAATGGTCTCTTGGAGATCCATATGATGTAACTCTTTTTGAGGTGTGTTTGTTGGGATCTGATGAACTTTGAGTTTATGATCAGATCTATGTTTTTATCCATGAAAGTTATTTGAGTCTTCTTTTGATCTCTTATATGCATGATTGATTATAGCCTCGTATTTATTCTCCGATATTTGGGTTTTGTTTGGACAACTTGATCTATTTATCTTGCAACGGGAAGAGGTGCTTTGTGATGGGTTCGATCTTACGGTGCTTGATCCCAGTGACAGAAGGGCAAACGACATGTATGTATCGTTGCTATTAAGGATAACAAGATGGGGTCTATTTCTACATAAATAGATCTTGTCTACATCATGTCATCATTCTTATTGCATTACTCCATTTTTCCATGAACTTAATACACTAGATGCATGCTGGATAGCGGCTGATGTGTCGAGTAATAGTAGTAGATGCTTGCAGGAGTCGGTCTACTAATCTTGGACGTGATGCCTATATAATGATCATTGTCTGGATATCATCATGAGTATTTGAAGTTCTATCAATTGCCCAACAGTAATTTTCTATTCCGTCATTTGCTATTTTTCTCGAGAGAAGCCACTAGTGAAACCTACAACCCCCGGGTCTCTTCTTTAAATATATTTTCCTTCGCGATCTATTTTTATTTGCTTATATTTTTCAGATCTATTAAACCGAAAATACAAAAATACCTTGCTGCAATTTTTAATAATTTATTTTATCTCGCGTTCCCGCGAGATCTATTTATCCAATCTACTACAATTTTATCTATCTTTTTACCCATGAGGGATTGACAACCCCTCTCTTACGTCGAGTTGCAAGTATTTGTTCTTTGTGTGCAGGAGCTGTTTATGTGGTGTTGCGTGGTTCTCCTACTTCTTCGATAACCTTGGTCTCATCACTGAGGGAAATACCTACCGTTGCTGTGCTGCATCATCCCTTCCTCTTTGGGGAAATACCGACGTAGTTCAAGCAAACATCAATCTCCGACACTCACTATTGGAAATTTTCAACTACCTCTACCAACTGCCAAAAAGAAATATGAAACGCTTATTGTTGGGGACATGCATATCCCCGTTGAGGTAACTTAGTGTTTTACGAAAGTTCTTCGGTTTCATGCTAATCGGAAGTGGTTGTTAATAAGACTTGAGCAACCTTATTAATGGCCCATTTTTTAGAGGTATGAAGTTGATGAATCTAGTAGGCACAACCTTCTGTCCCTACCTTTTATTCTTTGTTTTTCTTTGTTAAATAAAATAAAATGCCATGTTTTGTTTGTTTTCTGAATTTTCCATGCAATAAAAAAATGACCCAAAAAATAAAAGTTCTCAGAATGCCCTGATAATTTAAAGTTTTTTTTCTGCATTTTTAGTGCAAATAACATCAGAGGGGGGGTGCACCGGGTGGGCACAACCCACCTGGGTGCGCCAGCAACCCCAGGCGCGCCCTGGTGGGTTGTGGTCCCCATGTGGGCCCCCTCACTTATCTCTTCATCCCATTCCATCTCCTACCTCTAGAAAAAATCACCATTGCTCCCTCTCTCTCGTGTTCTTGCTCTCAAACCCGCGGATTTTGATCTCCTTGCTCGAAGCTCCATTTCTGAAACTATTTTGGGGGATTGCTACTTGGTATGTGACTCCTCCATTGCTCTAATTAATTTTTCTTTAGTGGATTATATTTGAATGATTAGCTACTCTTGGTGCTGCTGTAGATGAGCTTGCAACTTGAATTCTTAGAGTTCTAAGTAGTTTGAATGCTCAGTATAGCCTCTATGCCTCCCTATGAGTAGTTGCTATCAATCTTGTGAAGTTTTGTTGACAAAAATTTTGTGGACTAATTTTTTTTTAGAATTTTGTTCATAGGAATAAGATGAGTTCCTTTAGGAAGTTTGCCTCCAAGAAGATCTCTAAGGGGGTCATTGGGGAATCATCGGATAACGGCCTCCATACTTGGAGAAGGGCGGAAGTACGACTGTGCGAATGGCCGCATAACTCCTTCATGGATGGAGCCAGGATCCGTCAAGAGTTTGTACAATTTGCTGCTAATGGTGGGCTTACCGACTTCATCGTAGCTGAGTGTGAACAATACCATCTCCTCACAAATTCCTTTGTGCAAAGTTTCCATTTTCTGAGTAGGAATAACCCCCCTGAGGTGTAGTTTAATTTATATGCTGAAACCCGTCAGATGCCACTCACTGATTTTGATAATTCTATTAATAACATTCCTTACAACCTGGTTTTCAGTGTAGATACCCGTGATATTATTCCGTTGCCTGCACCTGCTTTGTTTGATTCTATTGCCAGTGGAGGATACTGGATCATGCTTGAGGACATTATTGCCTACCGGAACGCCCAGGAAGAGGCAGAGGAGGAGCCTCAGGAGTGGGATGCTCACATGCCCGCTCCACAACACTTCAACATGGGATCAGATGGCTACTATGATTGGTGATTACCAAGCTAAGCCAAAAGCCTAAGCTTGGGGGGTACGTATTTCCACCGACATGACATTCATGTTCACACATTTCATTCCAGTTGTCAGTGTCAACACATTTGCATTGTATCATCCTTGCTAGATTCATTTTCCCGCTTTCTTGTCGTGTGTTTCAAAAACTTTGAGAAAAACAAAAAATGTTTCTTGCTTCTTTTCGGTTTTTCTTTCTAGCCTAGTTAGTTGTAGTATTAAAAAGAAAACCCAAAAAGATTTCCTTGTTCTTCTTTTTGCTTGTTGGGAGCTCTCCAGTGTAAATAGTTTTTCTCGTTTTTGTTTTTCCTTTTTCTTTAGTTTGCTTTATTCAAGAAAAACTAAAAGCTCCAAAAACATTTGAGTGAGTCTCCCTGAATTTCTTTTCTTTTTATTGAGTCATACCAAGGAGAAGACCATGATGAAAATGTTGAGTGGCTCTCATATGCTTTGATATTGATCTAACAAAGAGCCATATTACCTTGTCTCCTCCTATTTGAATAAAATGTTTGCAGATTCCATCTTAGTCCACGACACTCTTGCACTATTATCATTTTCATATCATTCGGTCGTGCAAGTGAAAGGCAATAATGACAGCATTTGATGAACTGGTTGTGGAAGAGAGAAACGGGTATGAACTTGACTTGTTCTGTTTTTGTAAATATGTTTAACTTAGTATCGATGATTCAGCTGTAACACCCTGGATCCGATGCGCCAGGTGTCTTCCAGCTTTCGTCGTTGTTGCCATGTCATTTGCTTGCGTGTTGCATATTGTCATGTCATCATGTGCATTTCATTTTGCATACATGCTCGTCTCATGCATCCGAGCATTTTCCCCGTTGTCCGTTTCGCGATCCGGCACTCCTATGCCCTCCGGCGTTCCCCTTTTGTCTTTCGTTGTGTGCGGGTGTTAAACGTTCTTGGAATGGACCGAGTCTTGCCAAGCGGCCTTGGTATAGCACCGGTAGACCTCCTGTCAAGTTTCGTGCCATTTGGAGGTCGTTTGATACTCCAACGGTTAACCGCGTAGCCCGAAAGCCCCTTTCTCTTTGCAGCCCAATGCCCCTCCAAAGTGGCCCAAAACCCAGCCAACTCCCCTCCATGCTCTCGGTCGTTCGACCACGATCGTGTGGGCAAAAACCACTCCTCATTTGGACTCTCCTAGCTCCCTCTACCTATAAATATGCCCCTCTCCCCGAAAATCCCGGATCAATTCCCCCCTAACCCTAGACGAAATCCCTCCTCCGCCGCCGAACACATCCGGATCGGACCGGACACGTCCGTCCGCCGCCGCCCGTCCTACCGTGCGCCGCCACGTGGCGGGCCGCACCCCACTTCGCCGTGCCTCCTCCGCGGGCCCGCCTGGCCCGTGGCCGGCCCTCCCGCTCCGCCGACTGGGCCCGTGCCCCGCGCGCCCGCGCCCCGCAGCCGCCCGGCTCCGCCGCC